>NC_062556.1:50906392-51218059 GCF_016906955.1 Phacochoerus africanus | reverse complement strand
AGGTAGCGTGGAAGAAATTTTTCTCTGGAATTACAGAGAATAGTGACAAGTTAGTGTGAACTACATCTATATCTACTCTATTTTACTGAATGCAGCCATTTCATATTTATTAGTGATATCTTGCATATCTTCATTATTGAAGAAAATTATCAAATTTTGATACATATCAAATATTGTAAAGAACCTTTTATTTTTAAACATCAATTATGCTGTATGGAACTAGTATAATTACAGTATTTTAGGGTTTTTTAAATTTCATTTAGAGGCTAAGATATTCTTGAATACTTATTTAGAGGCTACAATATTCTTTTTTTTTTTTTTTGTCTTTTTGCTATTTCTTTGGACTGCTCCTGCAGCATATGGAGGTTCCCAGGCTAGGGGTCGAATCGGAACTGTAGCCACTGGCCTACGCCAGAGCCACAGCAACACGGGATCCGAGCCGCGTCTGCAACCTACACCACAGCTCACGGCAACACCAGATCATTAACCCACTGAGCAAGGGCAGGGACCGAACCCGCAACCTCATGGTTCCTAATCGGATTCGTTAACCACTGCGCCACGACGGGAACTCCCACAATATTCTTGAATAAGTTGCCTGAGCTTTGTGATGTTCCTTATTCTGATTTCATGATAAAAAATTAGAAAGTAGTGTCCAGATTGCTACATCTCTGATATACCCAGTTATTTATACATTTTAGTAGCTAGAAAGCAGGGCCCTTTTTTCTCATTGATATTCTTCTGTTTATGTAGTTCTTTTAACCTCTTTTAGGTCATAAACTCCTTTAAGACTTTGGAAGCTATGTTTTATCCTCTGGAAATTTAACACTGTTCACCCACATGGTTTTGTAATTAGTTTTCCTAGCGTTCATAGATCTTCTTGAAGGGATCTTTTAGGCTCCTTTCCAAGAACCAGTAACCAGTTACTCTGTAGTACCTACAGCTTTTTGCTTTTGGAGGATAAAAAGGCAGTCAATACACTTTTTTTTTTTTTAATTGATCATTTTGTAGAAAAGATTGTCCACTCAGATCTATTATCATTTCATTTTAATTCAGTGTAAAAGTGCTTATTGAATATTTACTATGTACCCCAGCACTGTTTTAGGCACTGCAGACATAACAGTTGAATCAAGCCAAAAATTCCCTATCCTTACAGAATGAATTTTTGGGTTTGTAAGGACATTAGACACCATCAAGTTAGATTTTGTTATAATGAGCAAACTGAGGCACAAAAAGGTACCTGAACTTATCCAGGGGCTCATAATTAGTAGCAAGATTTAGGTACTGGGAGATGAACAAAGAGGAGAAAGGCACAATTTTTGTTTCAGGGCTCTTACAGTGAAGACAAGGAGAGAGAGACAGGGAGAGAGATATAAATTAATATAATATCAGATCATTTTTACTATGTATTTTAATAGGAATAATACTTCATCAAAGGACCTAGGTATAAGAAATAAGTGATTAGGGCTTCGTGAAGATCCTGAATGGTTGTTCAGAACCTGAGCTGGGTTTAAAGGAATAAGGTCACTTAAAGAACAATGCTAGCAAAGGGGTGGAGAGAGGAAACAATAAGTTTAATTTCAGAACTGTAAATTACAAATCATTTTAAATTGTTTGTAGAAAAGCATCTGATTTCCTCTTGCGCTGTGTTTTTGTGTAGATTTTGCTGTAGTCCTTAGGAATACTGGTAATATATTCAACAATTTCAGTGATATAGTAATGACAGTGTTTTTTAATTGATTTGAAGCTTTTGTATGTTTTTTACTTTTTCTCTAAGTATATGGTGGTGTTAATTTAAAACTTTTTCACTTTATGGTTTATCCCTCATTCGTATCTTCCTTTCAAATCACTAGTTGTGACTTAGTGATTCGATGCTAATTATAATAGTTAATTATAAATACATAATGCTTTTAGTTCAGTGTGCTAAATTTTGACAGGAGTGCTGAAGGAAACAGAACTTAGGAAATCATGAATGCTTGATACCTTTTTTGAGAAATTGAATTTGTGTTGGTAGGTGTTGTCTACATCTACTGGCCTAACAAAAACGGTATATAATCCAGCTGCTTTGAAGGCTGCACAAAAAACCTTACTTGTTTCCACCTCTGCAGTTGATAATAATGAAGCACAGAAAAAAAAACAGGTAAGTACACCTAGTAGTATACAGAATTTGCATGTTGCAGAGCTTTTCTGCAGTGTGTGTTTTTTCAATGCTTAATCATAAAATAGAGCTGAAAGAAAGGTATATGTTGGTTGTCACTGGACTTTTATTTTCTGTAGTATATAATAAATTTAATTTTCTTGAAATGGAAGGTTCTCCTGATTAATCTTTGAAAGTTGCATACATATTTAAGATTTATGTAGGAAAACTTTGCATGTAATTTTTGTTGCTAAGCTTCTTCAGTTGCAACCTGTTCTGTTTTCCTAAGTAATTTTGTTATCAAAAAAGTAAGTGGTAAATATTCTAATGATACTTTTGATCCCTTTCTCTAGGAGGCACTGAAACTTCAGCAGGATGTAAGGAAAAGGAAACAAGAAATTTTAGAAAAGCACATTGAAACACAGAAGGTAAAATATTAAAGTTAGATTTGGCAAAATACATTTATGTCATAGTTTTTAGTAATTTAATCTTAAACTATAGATAGTCCTGAGAAGCTTATTTACTATTATCAACAATGGTAAAACTGAAATATTTATCAATAATAGTGTGTATATTAATTGATAATATATTATGGATGAAATACACACATTACACAGTGGACTGGGAGTTGGATTAGTTTAAATGGAGCTGTGATTAACTTGAAGTGAAAATAAGGAGTGTTTACCTAGGTATGTTGCCGCCCAGTAGTTTGTTCAATGTAAAATGGAAACTTTTTCTCATTGTTGATAGATATATGTACTTTTCTTTAATTGGCTTGGGATTCCCCAGTCCTATGCTGTCTGGTACAGTAGCTAAGAGCCACATCTGACTATGAAGTACTTGAAATGTGTCTAGTCCAAATTGAGATATTCTGTAAGTGTAAGATACATACCAACTTTCAACCACATATTATGAAGAAAAAAGGTAAAACATCTCTAATTTTTGTCGAAAGTTACATTTGATAAATTGAGTTAAATCTAACATATTACTATTTAACTAATTTTAATGTATCTCTCTTTAAGGTGGCTACTAGAAAATTAAAAATTATTTATGTAGCAAAAAAAAAAAAAGGAGTTCCCACTGTGATGCAGTGGACCTAATGATTTATTAATGTGGGAAAACTTATTTACTTTGCTGTGTTTGCTTTTTTCATAATAGTAGGGATAAGTTTCCTACATTTTTCTGTTTTTAAAAATTTGGCAGATGTTAATTTCAAAACTGGAGAAAAACAAAGCAATGAAGTCTGAAGATAAAGCAGAAATAATGAAAACTTTAGAGGTTTTAACAAAAAATATTACCAAGTTGAAAGATGAGGTCAAAGCTGCTTCTCCTGGACGCTGTCTTCCAAAAAGTATAAAAACCAAGACTCAGGTATTTTGATTTGTGGTGTTATTCATATTACTAAAAAAAAAAAAAAAACTATTACTTACTAAAAAAAACTTAAAACACTGTGTTGTTTAAGATTCAGTTTTCCTTTTTAAGCTAATATTGTTTGTTCAAAATTTGATCATTATATAATACCATTCTCCCCCTCCTCTATTAATGAATAAGTAAATAAATACAAATAAGCAAACTCTACTCATCTTTTGAACCCTATATATTGTAGTTAAGAAGTCACTAATTAGAATAATTACGGATAATCTTGAAAAGGTAGCTTGAGGACAAAACAGTATAGGTACTTGAATGCTTGACTGAGAAGTTTGAACTTTATAAGTAGTTGGGGGTGTAAAATATTAATGAACAGAGAAGTAACATTCTGATATCACTGTACAGAATGAATTGATTGAACAGGAGAAAGTTCAGGTAGATGAACCCTTTAGAAACAAATAAGTGAGCAAGTTATTGTCAGATGACAGTAAGTGATTTTGAAAAAAGAAACACAGTGCTACAGATGTGTGTGTGTATATATGTATATATAAAATCATGAATCCGTATTGATATTTCTGATTCTAATCCAACACTACAGTGTTCTCTTTTTCTTTCTCTTATGCCTTATTTTATCTCCCTGTTCCTGTAGTGATAACTTGATTCCCACTAACGTCAGTATAGTACTCATTTGCACAGTCCTGTAATACATTGAAATAGTTTCAGAATCTCTATAACAATACCACTTCCAATAACTAACTATAAAATTCTGAATTTGTTTGCATTCTTTACAACCCTACAGTATATACTCCACTAAAACTGTGGAGTCAAAACTGGTGTAGAATTATCTTTCTTTTTCCTTTTGTGTGGTTATGTTCTTAATTTGATAAAATTAGGTCTATTTCTATATGTATACAGTTTTGAATCCCCCTTTCCCTTCATTCTTGCTAATTTAATTTTACTTTTTTGAATAAGTAACACATTAACATGATATAAAATTACACGATATGAAAAGGTATATATAGACAACCATTCCATATTCCCCACTGTCTCCCCCTCTTGGTGTGTGTGTGTATGTATTCTTTCCTACGTAAAGCATATTATATATTGACATTGACACTTCATTTTTTTGTTTGTTTTTCTTTTCACAGTTCTTTGCTAAAAAATTACTCCATAGAAATCTCACTTTGGCTTCTGCATGGAAAATGAATTATAGGGAAGTCGGTGGATGTAGGAACAAGTTAGGAAGTTATTGCAGTAGTGTAGACCAGAGGTGATGATGGCTTGAACTAAGATGGTAGGACTGGATATAGAGAAGAAATGTATGGGTTAAATGGAAATGTGTAAAAAATTCTTTGTAAAGAGTTTTGTATAAATGCAGGATATTAATTATTGTCACCAAAAATATTAATTACTACTTTCTAGATGCAGAAAGAATTGCTTGACACAGAACTGGATTTGTATAAGAAGATGCAAGCTGGAGAAGAAGTCACTGAACTGAGGCGAAAGTATACGGAATTACAGCTGGAGGTATGCTTCATCACAGCTACACAGTACACTAAAGATGAGCAGTTGTAGTCTTAATGATTAATTTGAAAATATAGTCCTCTCTTTCTGATTAACAGTTGTTAGCAGTCTCTGGCATTGAGCGTTGATGCAGGAAAGAGGGAAGATGCGGCCCAAGAAATGGCAAAAAGACAAAAAAAAAAAGAAAAAAAGGAGTTCCCGTCGTGGCGCAGTGGTTAACGAATCCGACTAGGAACCATGAGGTTGCGGGTTCGGTCCCTGCCCTTGCTCAGTGGGTTAACAATCCGGCGTTGCTGTGAGCTGTGGTGTAGGTTGCAGATGCGGCTCGGATCCCGCGTTGCTGTGGCTCTGGCGTAGGTTGGTGGCTACAGCTCCGATTCGACCCCTAGCCTGGGAACCCCCATATGCCGAGGGACCAGCCCAAGAAATGGCAAAAAGACCAAAAAAAAAGGAAAGAGGGAAGAGGTTAGCAAAGTTTTCACGATTAATACAAGTTTTTTAACATTTAATGAGGGGTGGCAACCGTTTTAACTTAATAAACAGGTCCCTCTACTGCCAGTGAATTTTTTTCCTTTTTTGTTTTTTTTCCCTTTGGGACCATGTTAAAGGCTTTTCAGGTATTCTTATGGAGATACTCTGTGCATAAATAAGCATGTTACATTGAGTTACCCTAAGTATCATATTTTTAGTAGTAGAATTATGTTGAAGAACATGCTTACTTAACTTTTGCCTATAGATGGTGCTGTGGATATTTATAAAAGAGACAAATAAACTAGTTTTTTGTAGTTTAGTTAAATGATTATATAAGAAAAGTCTAATGAAATTTGATCTCTACACATGAGAATTTTTAACCTTTAGCAAAAAGATATTTAAAAATCATGATTACATTTTGAAGTACAGAGACATTTATGTCATTAATGTAGTTAGTTTGTTTATATTTATTGTTGTTGCCACAATTAAAATTTTTTGTCTCTTTGTTACTTTTGCTTAATCTGAAAATAATGCTTTTTTCCAAATTTGTCAGTAACTTGATTTCCTGATTTCAAACATAGTACAAATCTGTAATAGATACTAGCACCCAGGTGTTAAAGACTTAGCACTTAGTTAACCACTGTGCTTGTCTCAAGGCTCTATCTTCTCTACCTGTCATAGGAGGCCATAGGACAGTGTCCTAAACTTAGAGAGGTAGCATATTGCATTCTCTGGAAAATTGATATGCTTGTCTGTGTATCCTGCCCAAGATAACAGATTTTGAAAAAGATAGATTTCTTTTATGTTAATGTAGAAATTGTGTTTTCATAGTTCTGGAGATTTTATGCCTGTGTTGGTGGGACTTTAAAAAAATGTTATTTAAAAATTTTTGGCCCATAATTTTAATAAATAGATAATAGTATTACCAATATTCTTTGTATTATTAGTCTGTATTTCCAATCTTTATCATGATATAACTAAATGGCACTGAATGACATCTTCTGTTTTCCTTTTATGATGGCCAAAGTTTAGTTTGCAATTAATATTAGTATATGGAGAAATGCAGTGTATCCCAGAGTGTGTTCGTTCACCACACCAATTCCATATGTTAATAGGTGTTAGCGATAAATGCTTTTGAGGACAAATAAATTTGATGAAGGTTATAGTAAACATGCTCTTGTATATGATTTCCTAGAGGTTTGTGATTAGTCAATCTCCAAAAATATGTATTAAATATTTGTTATTGCTCAAACTTACTTGTCCATGGACCCCTTTTTTAAAGGAGCATTTTGAGACATTAAAGTTCCTTAGAGCGTACTTTCATATATGCCGTGCTATTATTAACATCAATACTTGACCTTTGAATTTTATTATTTGGATTTTAAGTGATTACTTTAGCTAAAGTTAAGATTAACTGTCTTGAGATGAAGAAATTAAAATATTTATATTTGCAGAGATTTTGGCAGTGGTGTCTGCCTGACATTTTCACTTGGATCTCTCACATCCTCAGACTCGGCATGTTCAGAATTGTGCTTGTTTTGTCCCTCAACTCGTCTACACAGTTACCCAAACCAGAAATCTGGGAGTCTTCATTGATTTCTCCCTTTTCTTCAGTGTTCACATCCATTTAATTACCAAGTTTTAAACATGTTACTCCCCAATGTATCTTAAGTGTTTTATTTCTCTTTATCTCCTTTGCCACCACTGTGGTCCAAGCTTCTCTCTTCAGGTGTCGGGGCTACTGTAGTAGCTTGACTGGTTTCCCAGCTTGTTTTTCCTTCTCCCAGAATAACATTTTAAACACTGATTTGATTATATCACTCTGCTTCTCAGCTTCACATTTTTAAATTTAATTTCATGGCTCATGGGATAAAAATCAAAATCTTTAACATCATCCTTAAAGTTGTTCATGATCTGGCTCTGCCTGTCTCTCCAGCCTCATCCTCTCCATCCCATATGGTCCAGCTGTACTGGATTTTATTCCTTCTTGAAAGTACCATGTTCCTTTCAGCCTTGGTTCCTTTGTTCATGCTTTTACCCCCACCCTTCACACCTGCCTTGCTTGTTCTTTGTTCCTTCTTTGATTCATTGAATGAATATTAATTTTCTAGAGTCTACAGCTGCTATTATAGCTGCTGGGGGAAAGTAGAAAATAAAACAGGGGAAAATTTTGCATGGAACTTTTATTCTAGTAATTTATTCCTTGCAGATCTTTAATATTTTAGTCAAATCTTTAAGTAAAAACATTTTTTCATTTTTTAGTCACTTATTAATATAATTAAATAACTTGACTGCTTAATGTCTCTACCTCTCTAGGATTTGAGTTTCACAAGGGTAAAGACTAGCACACAGGAAGTGCTCATCAAATATTTGTGGAATGAAGGAATAGTGTGCTATTCATTTAGTGTGATACAGTGGAATATAAGTTACTATGCTGTATTGATTGTATAATGGTGTTAGAGTAAGTGATCAAAATGATGAATTTGAAAAAACTGTACCTGCTCAAGCCAACAGGCAAACAAATAGAAACTGTGTTTGTAAGTCATAGCTGGAAAAAATACACACACACATATATATAGGTATTTGGTGTCTATGTATTAAACTGATTTCTGAAGTAACATTTAACACTATAACAAAATTGTGACATCCTTTTGCAGGGTATTAATTTGACTATGATATCAAATGGTATAACTCATGTCAAATTGTAATGTGACCAAGGATAATACTTGACTTGTGTTAGTAATTGCGATCTTTAACCTATCTGTCTAATCTTTTCTAGGCCGCAAAACGAGGGATTCTTTCATCTGGCCGTGGTAGAGGAATTCATTCAAGAGGTCGAGGTGCTGCTCATGGCCGAGGCAGGGGTCGAGGTCGAGGTCGAGGTGTGCCTGGTCATGCTGTGGTGGATCACCGTCCCAGGGCTTTGGAGATTTCTGCATTTACAGAGAGTGATAGAGAAGACCTTCTTCCTCATTTTGCGGTACTTTCTTACTGTCCAATGAAACAAATACTAATAATGATGTTGGGGATAATTAGTATTAAAGGGGAGAGTATGAAAATGAAATGAATAATTTTTTTTTGGTCTTTTTAAGGCCACACCCACAGCATATGGAAGGTCTCAGGCTAGGGGTCAAATTGGAACTATACCTGATGGCTGGCCTGCATCACAGCCACAGCAACATAGGATCCGAGCCGCGTCTTTGACCTACACCACAGCTCACGGCAACGCTGGATCCTTAACCCACTGAGTGAGGCCAGGGATTGAACCTGCATCCTCATGGATACTAAACAGATTCGTTTCCACAGAGCCATGACAGGAACTCCTGAATAATGTTAAACCTGGTCATTTCACCAAAGGGTTTGCTTAATCTAGTATAATCTTTTATTAGGTATGTAAAAAACAAACTAAGAATTTTTTTGTTTAATCATTGCCTGGAAGAAATGTTGCTATTCTTACACTTACCAGGCCTTCAGATATTGTGAAATGAATGATTAGCTTTATTATTTCAGAGAAGGGAGTCCTTCAGTTTAATTTTGTTTGATACTTACTTTTACAAAAAATTTAACATTGCGTGGGTTATCCGTTTAAAAAAAATTAAGATGGTTTTTCATTTCTTAATACTGTATTCTTGCTCTAGCTGATATAGAAATTAAACGACAAAATTTTGTAATATAATCCTGATGTTGCCTTGGTCATTACCAGGGTATAATTAAAGGAAGTCAGTCTAATGCTAATAGACTGGAATATGAGGAAGGAGAGTAAGATTCTAGTCCCTGCTAATCCATTTTTTAACTTGGATTTCCTGGGTTCCATTGGGCTCATGTGCAGAATGGAGATGATAGCTGCCTAAAGGCCTTTTCCATTCACATGTTATGGTTCTTACTGGTATCCCAAAGGTTAGTTAAACTAAGCTTTAGTCTTGCCCTCAGCATTAGAGCAGTTGCTCTGGAGATATGAAGTAAATAACTAGTTCTTCACCATCAAGGATTTTATATATATTGGTTTAACATAAACCAGTTAAAGTAAACTACAATTTATAATTAAGTTAAATTTATTAAAACTTGTAAATACTTGAACAACTTAGAGAATATCTTTTTTCCATGTAGGAGAAAGTTTCATGAGGTAGTAAAACTGAATCTTGAAGTATAGATACGTTTGTAGATAGGTACACAAATAACTTAACCTTTTCAATGTTCAGATTTAGGTGTTTGACAGGTATATTCCAGACTGTTAACAGCAGTTGCAAATGTGAAATTATACTTTGTTAGGACATAGAGAGGTATTAAAGGAAATGGTATATGTTTAAGAAATAATAACAGCAATTAATAGTTAAGGATGGTACATCTGGAAAGTACTATTCTTGGTGGGTTCAAAGGGAGAAAGAAAGGAATCAGAAGACTCGAAAGGCGCTTGGAGATAATCCAGCCCAATTCTTCCCTGCTTTGTACCCCACTACCACACCTTCCCAAGGGGAAAAAGATCCAGATAACTTATGTGGATAACCTCTAGTTATTTAGCTAATCAGGAAATTATCAAAGAATATGCTAAAATAATCCAAACAAATATGGTGAGTTTATGGATGTGTGTTTTGGTGAAACTAAGATGGTTTGGTTTTAGAAACATTCAGAGCCTCTAAACGGATATTCTTGCATTCATTTGGAGATTGGAACTCTACTCAAAGTTAGTAGTGGTAATGCACATGTAAAAATTGTCAGTCTTTAAATAAGATACCTTGTTTATCTCAACCTATGATTTGAACATATGACAGGTATCAGAAAAAAAACCCTCCATTATTAAAGGACCATTAACTGTTACAAAATGTGATTAACAAAATGTTTTCTTTAGTTTATCCACTGGAACCAGTAGTAGTAATAATAGAGCTAAAACTTACAGAGCCCTTATTTTGTTTCTGAATGCTTTATATAACTCACCTTATTAGTTATTTTGACAGCTCTATGAGGTATGTACCTTTATTATACCTATTTTAGAGATGAGGAAAATGAAGCATGAAATGTTTAAGTAAGTTGTTCAGGTTTACACGGCTAGTACTAACAGAGGTGGGACCTGAATGAGTCTGCGATCCATTTTTGCTACTGTGCCCTGCAGAATTTTTCTGTGTGGAATATGTATATTTAACAAGATTGTGGTTATAATTTTGAACTAAGAAAGAAGGAAGGTATTAGTAATGATATGTAAAGGATAGAGCTTCATGTGGTAAGGTTGCTGTTTGCAGAAAGATCTTCCTACACATGGAAAAAGTAAAATCCAACACACCCAAAACAAGCAAATTTAATATGTCCAGCTTTTAAATGTCCTCAAAGAGTATGGTCTAGAGAAGCATAAAGTAAAAGTAAAAGCAGAGTCAGTTAAACTTTTGGATTGAAAGACCTGGACTCTCATCCATAGTATGAGAGTTACTTTTTTGAGTATACGAGTAACTAAGTTACTTTGGAAAAATTACTTACATTCTCTGACTCTCCCCCAGCTTCCCCCCCACCACCCCCGATTTCTTTAAATTGCAAAGATTCCAAAAACCCATATTCTAAGGATTAAATATTCAGCTTTAGAAAGAATTTTGCATATTCTGGAATTGGAATAATGAGTATAAAGGAATGACAATAAGGAAGGTCAAGTTAAGAATCCTACTGCAGCAGCTCAGGTTGCTGTGGAGGTGTGGGTTTAATGCCCAGCCTACTGCAGTGGGTTGGAGGATCTGGCGTTGCTGCAGCTGTAGCAAAGCATTTGCAGCTGTGGCTTGGATTCAGTCCCTGGCTTGGAAATTACCATATGCTGCAGGTGTGCCCATTAAAAAAAAAAAAGAGAGTAGTTCAAAGTTCAATCAAGTATAAGTTTCCCTAATTCTGGGAAGAGTAGAATTGTAAATAATATTAGAAGATAGGACCACCCTTTATCTTACAGTATCAAATACTACAGGGAATTATAATTTCTGTCTCCTAATCACCCTGAGTTGTTATGTATTCTAGGTTATTTTTATTGGTATTTTAATATTTTAAAAACCATTAGCATTTTGGATGTTTCAAAATATTTATTTGGAGGAAATACTTTTTTTTAATTTAAAGCAATATGGTGAAATTGAAGATTGTCAGATTGATGACTCTTCACTTCATGCAGTAATTACGTTCAAGACACGAGCAGAAGCTGAAGCAGTAAGTATTACAAATCATCTAATTTATTGAAATACAGATTTAAATGTTTTGTAAATATTATCTTTAAGTTTTAATATGAATGAAATAACTACGTTACTAAATACATTTTGACAGTAGATAAAAAGAACACATGAAGTGGAATTCATGGTCACAACGAACGTCCTAAAGCAGTGAGGCAATTTTATATATAACCCAAATGTTTAGAGTATGGTTACCAAGTTGAATGTCAAGTTGTACTGTCTTGAGACATCAGGAATTCTCTTTCTGTTCTCTCCAACAGGAGATAGGGCCACTCCACTTTTCCATTATCCCTTTACTCAGCTGGCCCAGAACAAGTCTGCTTCGGCAGAATGAGTGATGAGGCTTAAGGTAGAAGCTGAGTTATAGTTCTAATGGCTGCTCTTCTTTACTACCTCTTATCTGCTGATTCCTAGTCCCAGTTGGCTGAACCCTAAAGAAGTGTCCTTAGCATACCCCCAACTTTTGCTGAAGATACGATATATAGCTTTTAGGGTCCTTTTGGTATATTTGTCTTAAAATGTGTATCTTGAATTGTCTTTCTAAAGAAAGAACAGAAGTATATGCAGCCTTGTCTTTCTTCTGGGTTTAAAAAGATAAAAAAAAGGGAAATGGGTGTAAGGTGTAGGGGAGTCATAGGAACCTTTTTAGCCCTGTGTGTTTTTTCTTTGGGATTGTAGAGAAATAGATGTACAGTTTTGAGCTTGGAAAGATGCATTGAGCATTGTAGTTAACGTCACGTGAACGGAGGAGTTGTGTGGTTTTCAGAAGTTTTAAGATGATTGTGGTCTAAATAAGTTTTGAAAATCTTCTAAATTGCTTTATCCTCTTTGTAGTGCATACTCTCCACCAGCACATGGTCATTGCTGGGGGCCTGTCTGGAGTAGTTGCTCTTGGGGCAGTGTAACCTGTAAAAGACTGTAAATGTGATAAGTCTCACAAAAGTGTTTAACTGGGCCCGGGAATAACGTAGTTTCAAGGTTAGGTGGGTAGATAATAGTTTTATGGAATAGGAATTCCTCATCTTAGAGTTTTATTAAATCTAGTTTTGAGAAATCTTGTATTGAAAGGTCTTTTATGAAAATAAGAGGTAATTTTAATTGATGACAATTTAAAATTTTCTTATTAGCTTGTATATATATCAAGAAAACAGATCTTTGATCAACTTTTCCTCAGGTTTTGTTGAGTTCACAAGTTAAGAATAACCTTCCTTTACATGGTAGCTTCAATGACAGTTTTCAGTGTAATGTTGGGTAGGTAGCTTGAGAACTGTTTTTTTATGTTCTGTTTATTTTCTGGGACTTAGTCATATTATAAAACAATGATAGTTGTTATGTTTAAATTGTTACAGTATTGCCAAGTTGTGAATTTAGTAACAACTTCAAAAATATATGTACTATTTCTCCCTGCCTTTTTTTTCTTTTCTTTTCTTTCTTTTTTTTTTTTTTTTGTCTTTTCGCCTTTCCTAGGGCCGCTCTCATGGCATATGGAGGTTCCCAGGCTAGAGGTCTAATTGGAACTGTAGCTGCCGGCCTATGCCACAGCCGCAGGAATGTGGGATGCGACCTACACCACAGCTCATGGCAACGCTAGATCCTTAACCCACCGAGCAGGGCCAGGGATCGAACCCGCCACCTCATGGTTCCTGGTCAGATTCGTTAACCACTGCACGCCACGATGGGAACTCCTCTCCCTGCTTTGTGTACATGGCTGAGAGGAAAAAAATACCTCTTGCCTCTTAAATAATTTTTGGGTATTTTGCTTTGGTAAGTAAGACCTATTCATATATACCTTCTTTCTTTGGCTTAGTTTTTCTACATAAAAGATGTTAATTTTTTAATATACATTTTTATATTATGTATATATTTTCCAAATGGATAGCAATCAATTTGAAAGACCAGGGATTAATGTATAATGAAAGATTTTATTCAGTGAAGGTTGAATAAGTGGCAAAATAACTTAGGTGTAGTTAGATTTGATGAGAATTAGCTTTTCAGGGTAGATAACCATTTTAGTTGTACTTACTTAACAGACTCAAACAACTACCATCTCTATGATGAAAATTTGGAATTAAGTTATAGAAGTTGTTAAAATATGAACATTTCCTTAAGCCAAAAAAAATTTCTTGAAACTTTGTAACATTCTATTTTACAGGAGAATAGAAAATTAAGTTGAAGCTTATCTTATACAAGCAGAGTATAGGCTAAAGCAGTGGTTTACAAACTTCTGGATTTCATGGAACAATATGGTTTAGGAATCTTATTTTTTTGTTTTTATTTTTTGCTTTTTAGGGCCACACTCAAATGGCATATGGAGGTTCCCAGGCTAGGGGTCTAATCGGAGCTATAGCTCCGGCCTCCACCACAGCCACAGCAACATCAGATCTAAGCCATGTCTGCGATCTGCACCACAGCTCATGGCAACGCCAGGTCCTTAACCCACTAAGCGAGGCCAACCTCATGGTTCCAGTCGGATTCGTTTCCCCTGAGCCACGATGGGAACTCCAGGTTTAGGAATTTTAAAATTAGTGTGTTTGACATTGAGGTGCCAATTTTTAATTTTCTCAAAGAAGAATACTTATAAAGTACAAAAAAGATTGCTTTTACCATCACCATCCCATAAAATAAAGAAGAATTTAATACCAAAATATAGATGGATAAAAACTCAAGGTAAAAGATAGGCCTTCCCAAGAGAAGTAAATTGTCAACCTTTGCTAATATTTATTTCCAAATATTTCATTGTTCATAATTTCTGAACCATTGTGTTAGATGATTGAATATATGTCTCCATTTCTGAAGTCAATAGATGCATAATATTTCAAGGTGAAAGTATAGGAATAAAATAATTGAGACATTCAAACATGACTGAAAAGTGAGAAATTTTCCCCAAAAGAGGTTGAAATATTTTAAGGAATAAGCAGAACCATTTTAGCTTTAGGTTAAGATGGTTAAGGACTGACTCTGGTTAGTTAGAAGATGGGTCCCCCTGCTTAGTTTCTATTTTCCAATTTGCCTAAGTACCACACCAGTGTACTAAAGGTGGCTAAGTACCCAACAGGACAGAAAAAAATAACCTCTTTCCATAACTGTCAGAAGGTTGTTTTTCCTACTCTAAATTGTTCTATACTTTTGTAGGAAACCGGGATCCAGTTTTAGGACAGGAGTAGTTAAGTTCCTGTTTTATAAGAATCCGTCTCAAAGATGAAACTGTACAGTCACAAACTCAAAAGGAGTATGTAGCTTTATTTTTTCCTTTTTTAATTTCTTTTTTGGCTTCCCACAGCATATGGAGTTCCCAGGCCAGGGATCAAATCCAAGCAGGAGCTGCGACCTATGCCACAGCTACGGCAATACCAGATACTTAACCCACTGTGCCCTGGGGATCTGTGTCCCTGCTGCTGCAGAGACACTGTCAATCCTGTTGCACAACAGCGAGAACTCCTATGTAGCTTTTTTATTAAAAGGAAAGAGAATCTTGTTTGACTAGTGTCTTTTTGACACCCACACCTCAACTCCCAGTAGCTGTGAGGAGTCACTGATTTGGAACTTGTAAGGTGTACTTAAAACAGTGCCTGGAACATAGTAAACCCATTTAATTTCAGCTATTACTGATATTATTGGGTGTGTGTGTGTGTTTTAAGAATGAGAATTGATTGGCAAATCAATGAGATGGAATAGAAACAAGATAAGAGTGATTTCACAACTCTCAGTCTTTAGCCCTGAAGTTAGCACAAAATTGGATTCATAGAGGATAGTGCAACCATCAAGTGTCAGAAGTTCATGGGGCTGAGTAAGTAGTTTATAGCAAGAACAAATTGTGTAAGTGGATTCAGTCAAGAGAAATCCAATCATATATATTACAGAGTTTTTTTGTGTGTTCTTACTGATTTACTTATTAAGTACTGCCATGTGATGGGCACTGTGCTATGAGAATTAGTACATCTTAAGTGTCAAGCTTGTGAGAAAGGGACCACACAGTTTGAATTCAAGAGCTAGAGGAATAGAAGTCTTTTCCTATAAGTTATAAACATTAGATTTTACATGTTTTAGTTTTGTTTTTTTTTTTTTCAGTTGTCCTTTAACTCCTGCCTAAACATTATCTACTATGGTTATTACAAACATTAATAAACTTGGTTTTAACCTTCTTTTATCAATTAGTTTTATCATTACAGTTACTAAAAAATGTAAGGTATATTAGGATTGCAGCCTTAGCTTTTCAGGCCTTAGATCAGTTTTTCCCACAGTGTTTTTACAGTACTCTGGTTCTATAAGGGCTCCCCTAACAAAGGATTTTCCTGTCAAATAAGTTTGTGAAGAGCTGCATTTTGTATATTCGATTTAGATTTATAATCTAGATGACTTTAAAAGGCAAACACTCCTGTTTAATTTTGCTCAATTCAGCTTTTTCCAAATGTTCATTGTTTTCAGAATCATTTTCCATGTCAGATATGGAACCTACCTCATAAGTACTTTTCATACTCTTGTTTTCTTCATTTGTCAGATCTTCAGGCTTCTTTTGCCCTTTTGTCATGTATATGCCTGTTTTCCTTACTTCCTAATTTAGTGCAAACTTTGAATAACTATGCAGTTAAATAGGCAAAGATCTAGAGCAAGCCTATGAATAAAATGCTTCAGCTTTTAAATAGACTTTTAGTTGATACTTCATAGCACAGAAATTACAGAAAATTGTAAAATGAACCACCACATGATCATCATTGAGCTTCAGCAATTATCCACTATGGCCAATCTTATTTTGTCTGTATCTTACCCACTACAACTCTCTAGCTCCTTATTTGAAGCCATTCCCAGTCATCATCATTTTAGCTATAAAAATTTCAGTGTATGTCTGTCATTTTAGAGCCTTAAGAAAATGAAGCACAATACTGTTAATCACACCTAAAAATGATTAATATTTTAAAGTATTATCAAATACCCAGAGTTTGCATTGTCCTAATTTTCTTATCAGTATTTTACTTACTTTATTTAAGGATTCAGACTAAGATTTATATTTTGATTTAGCTTGATTGTTATTATACAATTATAAATTCATAGATTTAATCATTGTATAGGTATTGATCCATTGTTCTCAGCAATTGATGTATTGTCCCATGTTTGGCTAGTGGCTACTCTACAGATTTCTTCCTGAGTTCTTTTGACAGGACTGTAGTGGGTTATGATACTTTCTTTGCTTTCTGGTATGAAAAGGTATTCTAGGTTCATCTTATACATTTTCTCTTTCAGACCAGGAACTGGCCATTTCTCTAAGGAGCTCTGATACTTTTTACTGGGAAAGGTATTTAGAGATCACGATCTGAGTATGAGGGGTGCTCATTACTCCTGAGTGTGTTACTATAATCTTTTTCAGTGGTCAGAGCTGGGAGTGGAGAAAACAATAACATTCATACACACTTGTACACATATATGTACATATGTATATTCACATATATACACACACATATAAAGAGAAGAAGTTGAAAACTGATACTTCCCATTTAATTCTGTATTGTATGGTTTTCATACACACATAAAAGGCATGTCTTATTGTATTGTGCTTTGCTTTATTGTAGTTTGCAGATACTTTTTTTTTTTTTTTAAACAAATTGAAGCTTTGTGGAAGCCCTGAATTGAGCAAGTCTGTCATTGCCATTTTTCCAATAGCATTTGATCACTATATGTCTCTGTATCACATTTTGGTAATTTTTGCAATATTCCAAGCTTTTTCTTTATTTGTTATGGTAACCTGTGGTGATTTGGCGGTATCACAGACCATGCCCACATAAGATGGCAAGCCTAATGAATAAATGTGTGTCTTCTCACTGCTCCATTGACCAGCCATTCCCCATCTCTCTCCCTCTCCTCAGGCCTCCCTATTCCCTGAGGGAAACAGCATTGAAATGAGGCCATTTGATAACCTACAGTGGCCTTCAAATGTTCAAGTGAAAGGAAGAGTCACACATCTCTCACTTTAAGTCAGAAGCTAGAAATAAGGTGAGGAAGGCATGTCAAAAGCCAAGACAGAAAGAAAGCCAGGCCTTTCAATGTCAGTTAGCCAAGTTGTGAATGCAAGGGAAAAGTTCTTGAAGGAAATTGAAAGTGCTACTCCAGTGAACACATGAATGATAAGAAAGCGAACTCGCTCTATTGCTGACCTGGAGAAGTTTTAGTGATCTGGATAGATCAGACCAGCCACAGCATCCCCTTGAGCCAAAGCCTAATCCAGAGCAAGGCCTCAACTCTAGTCAATTCTGTGAAAGCTGAGGGAGGTGAGGAAGCTGCAAAGGAAAAGTTTGTAGCTAGCAGAGGTAGGTTTGTGAGGTTTTAAGGAAGGACGCTGAAACCATGATATAAAAATGCAAGGTGAAGCAGCAAATGCCAAGGTAGAAGCTGCAGTGAGTTATTCAGAAGATCTTGCAAAGATAATGAAGGTAGCTACTGTAAACAACAGATTTTCAATGTAGATGAAACAGCCTTATATTGGACATTCTTAGCTAGACAGAAGTAAATGCCTGACTTCAAACTTCAAAGGTCAGCCTGACTGTCTTGTTAGGTTAATGCAGATGGTGATTTTTAATTTGAAGCCAGGGCTTATTTACCATTGTGAAAATCCTAGGGCCCTTTGAGTAATACTAAATCTGCTCTGCCTGTGTTTTCTAAATAGGATAACAGAGACTGAATGGCAGCATTCAGTAAATACTTTTAAAATTAAACCTTTAGAGAGTTATACATTCACTTTGTAAAGTTGAAGTGTGCGCTGAATATAGAAATTTACAAAATTAGGTCATAAAAATTTTGGAAGAACTTACTATAGAAAATGTTACTAATTTTTTTGCTTTTTTTAGCTGGATGAAAACAAGAGTTTTAATGAGTGGACATTTTGCATGAGACAATTGGAATTCCTTACAGGAATGTATTTTTACATAACATTTATAGCTTTGAAAAGTTACAGTTTGTTTCTGGACTTAAATATTAATATATAAGTACTTGAAAGATTTTTAGTTGTATGGCATGATGGGGCCATGGACTAAAAATTTCTGAGCCGCATTTTATTAGGCATGAGATCCTTTTAAAATTATCATAAATTTGTATGTGCAGGTTTAAAATTTATACTTGGGACTTTTATATCACACAACACATATTATGTCAGATGTCAGTTGAGCATATAATTGTTTCTACATTTCACGTTATGGTGTACTTTGAGGTTGTATTATAAATCTTTTCTAACTGAGTTATTTTGGTATGATGCTAACATTGATTTTTGTTAGTTCACATGACTTTAATTTGAAAGCACTGCTTCTAAACCAGCTATTTAATGTAGTAAGTACTTAGACTTGAGTATTTACTCAGTTATCACATGCAATTCTGAAAGCTTTGAAGGGAAGTACTTTAGTTTTCAATAGAGAAGTTTGGGGTTTTTGGTTTTTTCTTCATTGAGATATTTATATTTTGTAATAATGATACATCAGATATTTTATGATATTTGTTATTATTTGATGTAATTTAAAAATACTTTACATGTACAAAATTATTCTTATATTCGTTAAAGGTTTCTAGTTACTGCATGGGCCATTTGTAAATTAACAAGAATTAAAATCTACAGCCAGGATCTTGAAGTGCTTGAGATGGTTGCCTTGAGTAGCAATTATCATTGTACTATGGACATGTAGACAGAGTTCTTCTAGTCAGATACTGGCCAGTAGTGAAATAGCTCTACTCAATTATGAGAAATTATTCTTGTTTTCTTTTTAAAGGAATTTAGAATCACTAGGCTGACTTTAGAAGTAAATAACAATAAAAAATAAATTATAAATTACAATAATGAATAGTAAAAGTAAATAGGGAAGTAAATAACCACAAAGCAAAAATAGGCCACTGTCTTAAATTGTGTTTAGCTAATTTAATTTAAATATTAAGTACTATACCATTTCAGTTTTTTTCTTCAGCAATTATAAATGTTCTATACTCCAGTGTTCTTAATTGTTTTAGGCTGCAGTTCATGGAGCTCGTTTCAAAGGGCAGGATCTAAAACTGGCATGGAATAAACCAATAACTAATATTTCAGCTGTTGAAACAGAAGAAGTTGAACCTGATGAAGAGGAAGTATGTTTTTTTTTTCCACTTGTTTTTCCCTTAAATGTTTACATTTTTATATAAATTGTGGTATTATGACTGTGATTTTAACATAAAACTTTTATTCCTGAGCCATCTTCCAGGCAGGAGATATCAGATAAATGCAGACAACTTTAAATTTTCTGTATTATTTCTGAGAACTGTGGATTGCTAATCCAAAAAGAACATATGAGGAGTCATATATATATGAAAGTCATATATATATATATATACATATATATATATCTCAGTTTTCATTTACTCTTAGAAGATAATAATTACTCATTAGATTTTTATCCACAGGAAATCTTGTGATATTTTAAGTTTTAGAGTATATATTCTACTCAATTGCTTTATTAACATTTTGGGTTTCATTTTAATTCATATCATTTTAGTTTATTAGAATGAATGGCTGTTATGTGGTAGATACTTTGATAGGCATAAAAATGAATAAGACACGGTCCCTATCATCAAGGAGCTTATAATCTGGAAAAGGGGGTAGTGACAAACACATAAGAAACTAATTAAAACAAAAGGCAGACTGATATGCTGAATAAAGATTTGAACAATATGTTTCTGGAACCCAGAGGAAGGAGCAATTGTTTCTTTTCAGAAGAATCTTGAAGGAGGTGGTGACAGTGGAGCTGAACCCTGAGTGATAAAAGAGCTTTTCATAACCAAGAGCTGGGACTGGGAATGTAGCTGAGAGATGTATTTTAAATGGCAGAGGTACATAGATGCGGAAGAGTACATTTTTCTTGGGTAACAGCAGTTAGGTCTCGTGGTTGAGAGGTGGGATCATAAAGAACAGTGAAGTGGGAAAAGCCCTTTGAAACCAAAAACCTAAAAGTAAGCAACTCTGTTTTGTTTAAACATGAAATAAGCTGTAGGAAAAAGTTGAGAAAGTTAAGAAATGAAGGTAAGGTGGAAAAACTAAATGGTTCCATGTTTTATCTTGGTTAGATTTTTATAATGGCACTTCATTTTGTTTGAAGAGCATTCAAGGCTGTTATACATATCCGTAGTCAAATGCAAGAATAAAATGTGTATTTTGAAACTCATATACATGATTTGTCATTTTATATTTTAGATTATACCTTTGTCCTTCCATGAGTTTGAATTGAATGGGGAGAAAAGCAGGAGAGCTCCTGGTATTAGGTATTTTAAAAAGTTTGAAAAAGTAGTCTGAGAAGCTTTTATGAAGGGAATGGGGAGAAGAAAAGAATGCTATAAAAGAAAATGTTTGTTACATACAGCAGAAACAGCAGAAAAGAAATATAAATATTAATAGACTTTATTCAGATTAATTGGTTGATTTAGTGTCCATACAGTAAGCCAGATAACTTATTGATGTTTTCTTAAAAAAAAAAAGATATTAAGTAATGTTTTGTAGGTATAGAAGATAGCATGATTTGATAAAATGAGGCAGGAGAAACAGCATGTAAATGATACTTCATTAGTGTCTCTTGGATGCAAATTATAGAATAGATAGTAATGAGAAGCTGTTGAGTGGATGAAGGTTGCTTTTCTTTATTTCTTGAATGTTCTAACTATAGAAATACCTTTTGTATTCGACTCTGTTGAGAGTAATCAGTATTTAAAAGTGTCACCTTTTTTCTTTTCTTTTTTTTTGGGTAAATTCCTAAATGCATTTTAACCTAAAGTTTCAGGAAGAGTCTTTGGTGGATGACTCATTACTTCAAGATGATGATGAAGAAGAAGAGGACAATGAATCTCGCTCTTGGAGAAGATGATTTGACTGATCATTGATCTGCATATGCTAGAACTCTACCTGTGTTTCATTAGTATTACCTAATGTACTTTTACATATTTGTAAAAACAATTTTTGGTAAAAATGTGATGAAGATGGATTTCACAAATAGACAAAAGAGAAGAAAACTACCTTCTGAATCCTGTATTTTGAAAGATTGATGTTTGCGTTTTATTTCAGTAAACAATTGCTAAAGACATCACACTAGAAACATATGCAATGTTTTTATTACATACTTCTACTGAACATTACAAAATTCTTTGGGTTCTTTGTAATTTAATGAATAGATATGAAGACTTAATGACCAATACTTGTTATAACTTAGAGGATTTTGTTTTACTCCAAATAAGGAATGAATTTGCATTTAAAATCTTAATGAATGTTTTCAAAAATGAATAGATAACATAGTACTCTAACTAAAGTCTCCAAGTTATGTATTCATAATTATTACATAGTAGTATGCTTAGGCTTTACTATGTATTAGCCTTTTGTTGGACTTGTGTATGTATTTTACATATGGGTTTTAATGATAACGGTGTATGACTGCTTTGCGTTTGAGTCCTTATGCATTCAGATGTTAAAAATAAAGTGGAATGGTCTCTTGAAAAGAAAAGAAAAGAAAAAAAATGACAAAAAAAAAAGACAATGTTCCTTGATTTAAAAAAAGAAAAAAAAAAAGAAAAAAAGTTAAATAGACCATTCCAGATGGTGATCTACCCTTCCCCCCAGTGATCACAAAGAAAGGAGCTATAATCACTAACTTATTCTCAAAAATAATAATGGTTACTGGTACCTTTACAATAATGTACAAGCCAATGTTTAAAATTTATACCACTTCAGTTTGGTTTGATCCTATAAACTTTCAACAGATGTCTTAAAATTTAAAAGCAGGCTGATTAGTTTGGAACCAGACTTCAAGTAGAGCTAACATTTGGTGAATAAGAAAACATCACATTACATTTTGGATGTATGAAAGAAAACTTGACCATTTGAAGATGTATGAATAAAGAAATGTACTATAGATACTACTTTAGGAAAACACTGTTTGGTAAGTGTTCCAGTCTGATATTTTAAGTGTGCATATCCTATACTTGTATAAAAAAAATCTTTTGACATTTGCAACAGTATTGTGATTTTTAAGTGGATTTCTCTGGCAAGTGAACATGATCATTGAAAGTTGATATAGCAATTTCCAGGAAATAAATGCATTCTTTGTAGAGTGGAGGGTGGGAGATAACATATTTATCTTTTACAGTTCATCGTTTTGGTAGCAAGTGTTTCTATCACTCTTGAGAGTATAGTAGTTATATTAAAAGTCACATTAAAAAAAAAAATCACTTTCTTCCCATACTGGGTTCCTCACAATCACAACTAATTCTGCCACCATAGTCTTCTGCCAGTGGAGCAACTGGTGACACTGTTCCTCTTTCTTTTCTTCCCACACTTAGTGTTACAGTTGTATATATATGTTCCTGATGGTAATACTATTTCATAGAAATGTTTTGGTTTGCAATTGGTACACATATTAATATTTAAAATTTCAGAGTCAGATTTCTCTTATCAAAATAGTGACTTACTCAAAACTTTACTGTAGTTAGATCTATGATATATTTTTATGTAGTCTCTTGTATGTTGACTGTGTGCTATTCTGATTCATTAGGTAAGTTTGTTTTCTTTTCTTTTTAGTAGTCGTGAAAGATGCCAAATTGGCAGAGGCTCACGTTTCTTCTCTTTACACCAAACAGGTATTATAAAGAAAGAAAATCTTTCAAAGGCCAGTTAAATCTTCATGCTGATTTTTGGCTTTATAATTTGATTAGTAAATTTTAGTGTGCTATTTTAGCAATTATTGTAAAAACTTTATGTAACTGAAATCACATACTATTTATTTAAATGCATAAAAAGCTAATTATTTTCCCTAGGCTTAAATTCTATAGTAACCTAAAATTAAAATGTTTTATACCATATTGCTTTGAATGAATCAGAAGACAAGCATGTTTTAATCAGGTCCTGAAGTATGGGAATTAAATATATTAGCAACATTTAGTAGGTCCATGATTATATTTTATTATCATTAATATGATTTAATTATTACTTATTTAGTATTAAATTGCTTCAGATTTTTAAAACAAATGCATATGTTTATTAATACTAGTACTCTACATGTCCTTTCATGTGTTTCATTTAAAACTTAAGATATCCCTTCGAATTTCTTGTTAATTCCCATTTTACAGATAAGGAAACTTAGGCTAATAGAGATGGAATGACTTGCCCAAAGTGACAGCTACTAAGTAGCAGGACTAGATTTAAATGCAAGCATTCTGATTTCAGTGCCAACTTTAAAAAAAAAAAAAAAATCTATGTTGCTACCTCCTTATTTGATTGGGCATGAGATTGTGTTTGTAGTAATTGTGGTAGTTTTGCAAAATTAGTAAACTCCTTGGTCATTAGCCAGTTTTTACCTTTACCCTCCCTTTAATGCAGCACTTTGTTCATATCTCTGTTACAGTACTTATGTTGTAATACAATTTATCTGGTTTATATGTCTGTCTTCCCCACTAGATTACAAGCTCCTCTAGGAAGGGGACCATGTCTTATTCATCTTTTTATCTCTAGTGATTGTCACAAGCCTAGCTCATAGTGGGCATTCAGATGTTTGTTGGATGAATTAATGAATGAATGCATATTTAAATCTCCAATAATGGAGTGACAATTACCTCCCTTGTTAATTCTTATCAATTTTCCAAAAATCTCTCTTGAAGGTCTTCTCAGTCATTGGGACCATTTTACTAAACAATTGATACAGTTAAATATTGCACCAGTGAGTGGGATTACAAATACTATACATGTAGCCTTAGTGGAATTTCCGTAACAATTAACAAGCTATTAAATGTTTTGGAGTATTAAGTATAGTCTATTTGAGAAGTAAAACAGCCTTTTGGTTTCTATCAGTGTGTAAGAATAGAAATGTCAAGAGCTACTAATCTAGTCCATCCCATTAATTTTGTATATCCAAAGATGAGCTAGTGTAGAGTACTGGACAAGGGTTAAGAGATTTAGCTTTTGATCCCCAGCTCTGTAACTGGCTTTCTGGCCTTAGACAAGTCTCTTAACTTATCCAGGGTTGTTTCCTTGTCTGTAAAATGAAAGGGGTTGGACTAGATGATCTCTAAGGTCCCTTTCACATCTTTTAATTTCCCTCGATCTATATTTATCAATCTATATTAGTGTTTTAACGTACAACAGTGTAACATCTATATCAATTCTCCCTACCTGTTTTTGCTGTTGCTGTTTCTAACATCCTATCAGAGGAAACAACAGATTTGGTTATGATAGTTCATATTATGTGTCTTGGCATATTTTGTATGTAGTGTACCCAAATGTTTGCCTTTGCTACACAAATTCCATTAATGTATAAAAAGTATAGATTAACTTCTGTACTCACCACTTTCCCTTACTACTTAGAACTTTTCCTTCCACTTCTAAACTCAAAGTTTAAAATTCTTCCTTATTACAATATGCTGCCTAAAGTGTGAGACACATTTTTAAATTCTGTAGTCCTCCTAACAAGTTCTTTGCTATAGTACAGATCTGGGCTGAGGTGGGAATGAAAAAGGAATTGAGATGTAGGCAGCTACGTTTTAAAGGCAAAAGAATGAAGGAAATTATATATTACTGATTAAAAGATTGATTAGGATTACTTCAAGGGATGGTTGAGTTGTCATTTTACATATTTCACTTAACATTTTATGTCTTAAGTAGTGTTGTTTTAAATTTTATTGGATAATTGTAACATTAAAAAATTAATTTTAGTATTTAACCAGAACCCAGGCATTTAATGAAATCATGTTGCATGAATGGGAGAGTATTCCATAGCTCTTGTTTTATTTTGTAATATGATCAAATGTATCAAACAGCAGTTTAAAGATAAGACTTCACTGTTTAGCAGATTACTTGTAGAAAGCATGGCTAAGCCTAATTGAAGGAAATTTCTTGTTACTAGAACTGTTTTAAGGGGACTGTTATTTTCAGTCTTACTTGGAACACTAATCACTGGCTCTGAGGGTTACAAAAAGAAAGCAAAAAGTTGCTTGTTTGGTATATTGAAATATCAATGGCTATTTTAGATTTTTATGTAGACTTTATCAATCTATATTTTCTATCTTTTTTTCCCCTTACCTATAGTCTCATCTAACTATAGAGAATTAGTTTTAGTTCTTCAAGAATTTATACAAATATTTGTAAGCTTTTTTTTTCTTCCCTTATGAAAAGTCTTTTAGCCTTTTAAAGCAAAATGTCCTATATAAAGTTCTGGCTAATTAGGTTATCTCAGGAATTACCTTGTTCTTATTAACTTCTTGAACTGGCTAGTTGCTCTAAGGTATGTATACAGTATACACGCTTAGAGAAGAGTGGACTTTTTTTCTCTCTCATCATTGTAAACCTATCAGATGACAGCATGTAATCCTCCAAAATAGCTACCTAAAAGTACTAAGAAAACAAGAAACCTTGGTGAACATAACTTCCATGCTCAGTAGTTTCTAATGAAAAACATCATACTTGTTCAGTAGAAAATTCCTGATTTGGTTAATGTCCTTGCAGTTTATCAGTATTATGTGCTCATTATTTAGTATAATTGGAAGCCTTTTTTATTTTACTTTTTTGTATCAATTTATTATACTTGCTTCTTCCTGATCCCTCCCTTCCTGTTACTTAATTTCTTCTCTCCTCTCCCCATCATCCAAGTTGGTCTTCCTTTGTATGCAGACACTCTCATTTTTATATGTTCCTTTTAATTTATTAATTATTGTGCTTCAAATACAGTATTTTTATGTCATATAGTGTGATTGAATGAAATGGTTATCACATGGAGTTTAAGGAAATTCTATATACCTTACAGTTACTTTGAAATCCTTGGGAAACTTGAGACAGTTGTTCTTGCTTTTATTTTTATACGCAATATTTTGGAATTTGTTCATGATTTCCCTAGTTACTATTTTGGCACCTCACACCTATAAGAATTTACTCTGTGGTCAGTTATCATATTGACTAACCCCAGATTTTGATCAAACAATGTTGTAGAGCTGTGGACTCTTTGCAGCTTAATGTTTAAGTGTAGCATGATGCAGAGAGGTTTTATTGAAATCATTTTAACTCAGAGCTGATCCTTTGTGAAATTCATCCGCAATTTCATTTTGATTCCTTTCTTAGATTTTATTTAATGTTTAAAAAAAGTTGGAGATCAGTGTATGGTATGATTCAGTTTTTAGATTATTTACTGTTTTCAGAGTTTTTTTTAATAATCTTCTCTTTTTCCAGCAGAGAGAGATCATCATTGCCTGAATTTAGCTTTGTGACTACAACAGCAAGATCCTGTTCCTGTCTGGAGACGACTGTTATAATAATATCATCCTATTATTTAATGTTTGCCCCTTATCAATTTGAATAGTTGTTTACATGTACTATAATTAGCATTTTATCTTTACAGTTCTTATAGGGTACATCTGAGTCCAGAAGTAAATCTGAGTGTGCTTTGTCTGACCTTATTCTTAAATGTTTTCTCCCCTTTATAGCCATTTATTTTTAAACTCCCTAAGAAGGGGAAAAACAAAGAGCATTCTTGGTTTCCTAACATAAGTTTTTAGTCTCAGTCAAGTTGAAAATGTGTCTAGGAAATTTATAAAGCCATGATGCTTTGTTCATTAGCATGAACAATTTAGAATGAAGAAAATGATTAAAAAGTTAAACCTCAGTTTGGCTTTAATTTTTCTGGATTTTAAGATACACATCTGGAATTAGGGTAGTCACTTAATTTTGAACAGTGGTAAAATACTTTTTTTCACGTGGTAATAACTTGCCTATTTCTTCTAAATAATTAAAGTCATTGCCAAGGTCATTTATCCAAATAATTTTTTAAACTTCCTAACTCTTCAAAATCAACAAAGAGAATAATTTGCTTTTCAAGTAGTACAGGATGATCTATGGATTATAAATACTGAGAAATATGTGTAAAATGTCTAATTTATGTAGGTTTTCCTTATTTTCCTCACTTGCAACCAAGACATCAAAGACAATCTTAAAAGCAAGGGGAAATGGTGTTGTGTGTCTAACATTGTTAAAGACGTAGTTTTCCTGTCTTAAAATGTATATGTCCATATTATTTATTTATAAGCAATATGGCTTGGAATTATTTATAAGCTGTGATTAAATTTAATTCTAAATATTCATCCAAAATATCCTCTTTATAAAGGGCACCGTAAAGTTTTCAGAAAATTAATTTCTTAGTATTCCTTCATAGATTCTCATTAGCATTTGAGAAGTCTGTAGACTTGATAGCAACTCTTTTGAAAGTCCAAATTATACTTGATCCTATTCACCCTTGTTCCTATGTTGATTTTTTTAAGTTCCATTCAGCCATGCTCATATTTTCACCCCTTTGTGCAAAGTTGACTATTCTGCAAGCACTTTTTCTTGAGTATGCATCACATTTGTCTTCGTGAAAAAAAGAACAAACACATCAGACACAATGTAAATTATCTGTTTTGATTCACATTAGTTGTAAACAGCATGGTTCATGAAGGCTTGATTTAAAGGAAGAGTATGTATTTGGGAAGGTCTTCTTAACATAATTATGACCTTGTAGCCTACAGGCATTTTTTTTTTTTTCCACTTGTTTTTTACTCTGGAATTCAGGGGATAGTACAAGGCATTTTTAAAATTAGACTTTTGTTTTAGTTCACATTTGCAAACTAACAAATAGCCACAGAGAGTTCACAAATGTTTCTCCAGATTAGTTCAGTATTTTTTTCTTTTTTAAGGAAAGAGTCTCTGCCTGTGTTAATAGAATAGTTCTAACCTACTAGGTTTAAAAACCCAAAGAACATTCTCTGAAGAGACCATACTCTGTTAACGGTTTTGGCTGGTTAGTGGATGTGGATCACGTACCACCACTCTCAGTTTTATTTTGTCTTCCCTTTTTTTTTTTCCCTTGCTTTTAAATTAAAAACAAAGCAAAACAAAATTGAACATGCCATTGGGAATCAGAAGTCAAGATTTGATTCTCATTAAGATCATTGCATTTTTTGAAAATCGCTGTGAGATCTGGTAAGTTAGTTACATATCTAAATTCCCATATGTTGATTAATTAGAGATAAGGATTTTCATTATTTCATTTTCCTGAAAAGGATTCTCATAGAGCTGTGTGTAGATAACTGTACAGAATCACTTTATGTAATTGAATGAAGCAGTTTACCTCTGCATGATTGCATTATGGAAGCCTTTTATATATTTTTATATTTTTCAATATACTTAGATTTTACAGTATTAGCTGCCCTAGTCATGCTATATTTGTTTTTTTTTTAAATAGAGTTTATAAATATTTGTGCTCAAAATACAGATCAATTGAATATTTTTGGTCTTGTTTACAAGATAAATAATACTTTAAAGTGATGCAGCCCCTCAAGTGTCTTAGGAAAAAGTCATTGGTGCTACAAAACCTTTCAATATCATTTTGAACCTGATGCCAAACTTTGCTAGGCTTAAACCTATGATTGCTCGTGACTTAATCTAGCAGCGTACTTATAAAAGTGATCTGTGGTGAGTCAGATAAAGAGCCCAGCCTATTAGAAACACCCCATAATTTAGCGATATGCAGAATGACCGTACACTAATTTGTGCCCAGCTTCCCAAAAAGGAAATAGTTTCTTCAGTTTGTCATTAGTGCTTTTGATAAGAGGAATGGTGTTAATCTGGCCAGAATTTAAAAATGATACATTCAGCATGGCTTAGTTTTCCCACATGTCAAATGGAAGGCTTTTCTAGTCCTAAAATGTGGTATAATCCTGCTCTCTTTAAATTCCTATCTGTCTTTTACTCAACAGGAGGCAGGGTAATTCTTAAATATTTATAGAACATTTGATGAGTTGTAAAGAGGTATGTTATTTACGTTCCACAACTTTTGTGTTGATGTGCAGATTGTTTTCTACATCTGCAAGACTTCATTCCAGCACCTTAGTGAATGTTCTTAGGATACAATTTTTAAGTATCAGCAAAGCATTCATAGATGTTTACTTTTGATTCTCAGAATCCTGAACCTGTTTGGGGTGTGATATTACTTCAGAACATGTCCGGCACAAGATTTCCTTTAATAGTGGTTTAGTTGAACTCAATTTCTGTGGATTGTTGAAACTTAAAACACCAAAGGAGTCCTTGTCTGGAGACTGGATTGTTCCAGTTTTTAATACCTGTGCCCATAAGTATCCCATTTCACGAATGTGTGTTGGCATGGGGGAAAAATTCCCTGCTCTTTGAGTGGAGCGAAAGTAATTGGTTAAGCTGTAGCAGCTTTTTTTGTTTATTTTTTTAAAGTGATAATAAACTTGAACTGAAAATGGTAAAACTTGAACTAGAAAACTACTCTTGTATGCTTAGAATGTTTATAGTATTACGTGTTTGTGTGAGGTTGTCAACATTTTTATTATTTATAGTTGAATTATGTTTTGTTTGTTAAATATCCATAATGTTTATTATTTTTATATTTTGAAAAATTTTTAAATAAAATAGTCTTACTAAAAGCATTTGTTAACTTTTTAAAATTGTCCTGCATTTTGCATCAGTTATATTAATATAGAAGAGAAAGGAAAATTTGCAGCCCTTGGGCATTGCATAGTTGAGAATTCTGAAAATGTTTATATGAAGAAATGGCTCTGTGTTGCCTCTTCCTCTCTCTGGTACCAAAGTATTCTTGGCCTAAAGACTGCTTTTCTCACACATATACAAAAATCTTCCTTACCTTTTTTACCCCTAATTCTTGACTTTTTACGGCTGGAAACTTTCTATATTTCATCTAGGGACCAAAAAGTTTCTCTATCTTGAGTGATAAGTGTAAAAATACTGTGATGTCAAAGGACTGCCATAGATTCTGAAGTGAGATATAAAGTACTTATACTGTCAACCTCCAAAGCCAAAGAAAGCTTTCAGAACCTCCCTCCGTTATTTTCTGTTTTCATCTGAACATTTTCATTCTTCACCTGATCTAATTTAATATGCTTTTCCAGCATTCAGCATGTTGATTTTATATTTATTTTTATTGAATGATAAAAATTGGCAATACTGGTTTTTTTGTTTTTCATTGCAGATATTCCTTCTATCATCTGTAACATGGGTTAAATAAATTTGGTAATAACTTGTTTTTCCGCTGCTTCTACCAGAAAATACATTATCTCAGAGTGTAAAAGTATCGATAAAAGTCTAGTTAAAGGGATCTGGTTATGAAATAGAAGTTTCTGGCTTGAAATAGAGGGCTCTGATTAATATTGACAGTTGGTAAATTTACTAAAAAGAACTTACGTATATATGTGTGTCTGTGTGTGTATATATATGTGTATATATATATATATATTTATTTTGCCAGTCCCTGGGGAGTATTTGCAGAATGAGCATGTTGTCAGCCTTCACTCAACCTAGAAAGTCTTTCTGTGTAAAATATGAAGGGATTTGGTCTTTTTTAATCCTTTAAAAAAATCACGTGACATATGTTATTGTCAAAAAACTTAAAATTCAAAATAAAAGGCAAAGAGGTAGGATCATTTCTAGGCTGTTATCTAGAAATGATCACTAGACATTCAAAAACAGGGTTTTATACTGTATACTGTTTTGTAGTCTTTTCATTTGTGATGACAGGTTGATACCATTTTTAAAGCCCCTTCATTTGTAGGTGAATCATGTATTGTCTCCTAATTTGGGGTACTTGGGACTTTTCCATCTTATAATATAAATGATGACATATCCTTAAACATCTTTGATTATTCAAAATACAGTGTCAACTGCTACATCAAAGAACACTTATTTTTAAAATGATAACATTTTGAATTTGATCTTTTACAAAGCAGATAGTATAAACCCCTAAGTACTTCATGATTTAGCTTTGGAGAACACCAGAATGTTAAGTTTCCTTTGCAAATGTGTTAGAACTTACTGAATTTGTTCTATATTTGTTTTACAGCAGAAGCCAAATTGTGTGTGATACAGTAGTTAACCTCTGATGCAATAGTGACACTATTATTATTTTCCACAGAATATTGTTTCCAAGATTTTGTATACCATAGCAGATTTTTTCCCCTTGAAACTACAGATTTTTATACTTTTGTTATGACATTTTTTTGTGTTCAAGAACTTTTATAGTCTCATAACTAGTCTTACTGAACAATAGGGCAGATAACCTTTATTTTTATTAAATAAGATAAATGATAGAATAGGGCTGGAATCTGTTTCTTAGTACCATATGCACTGCAAGGATACATAAAGAGGTACCAAATAATTTATGGCAATATCAGCAAGCTCCCTGTATTTTTTAATCTAATCTCTTCATTAACTGCTTTTTTCCAGAAAAAATTTGTTTTCCCCATTAAAGCTCATGAACATTTGTTACTGAAATATGTAAAGCATGAAATAAGCTATGAAAGAAAAAAAAATTACATAGAAATGGGAATTGATGGGTTCCATATATTTCCCTTACATGTCATAAACAGAAAAGGCCATTTTTTAAAAGATGATTCACTTTATTAGGAAGAATAAGATGGCTTGCAAATCATGAACATTTTCCTGAGCTAACCATGGTCGTGTTTTATCTAATATTTATCTAGTATACAATATTATATGTGACAGTTTCAAAATGCAGGGTTTAGTGTTTTGCCAGCATTTTGTTAAGCTGTCAGTCTTTGATTCACTTTTTATAAATCTCAAGTGAGTATTGAGGTATTATGCAAAAATACATTTTATATTTAGTGGTGTGATAATCATTACCTAAAATACAGTATGCAGTGTATTTGTGATGAAGGCTTTGAATGTAGGACATGGAGTTAATGAAAAGACCAGTTTTATACTTCTGATTTCAAGGAGGGTAAAGTACAAATTACACACAAAAAAGTAAGCCCTTAAAGACTTACACATTTTGAAACTTTTCTTAAGGTTAAAATGTCTTTTGTCCCAAAGATCTCATTTAAATTAGAATTTTCAGGGATGTTACCAACCATTTTTTTTTTTTTTAAGTAACATCTATGATTTAAGACTTCATGGATATCCTGTATTTTTTATTTAGAAGTCATTGTTGGGAAGAAATACTTAGAGATTATACACATCTTCAAGATTAGAGTTAGAAATGGATAGCTTTCATATTTGTACTAAATTTAATGCAGTATTACTTGTATAGGGATTTTTGTGATAAGTAGTAGATAATATACCAATTTGACATTTTTTCTTATCAAGTTAGTATTCAAAGTTAATAAAGTGATGAAAAGGGAGATCTCTGGCATTTAATAATTATGTCTGAATGAGTTAAGGATTTGAAAACTACACAGGTAACTCATCAAAATTAAGTACTGAGCCAGTTATTAGTCATGACAGCCTAATGCATAATATTTATAATATTAAATGGATGAAAGCTACATATACTAAAAATGTAATATAATCCTAACCAACCATTTTGGGGTCAACCTAAAGGAGTAGGTATTTTCAATTTTGTTTTGTCAGTATCTTCAGTGAAAAGGAGAATCCCCAGGTTGGGAGTGCCCACAAAAGAGTAGGGCCATCTAAGGTGCCAGGGATGGAAAGATAGATTTGGTCCTGCATTTGTGAAAGTTCTAATTGAAAGCAACCTGGAAGCAAGTATTACATTTTTATTTTTATTTTTATTTTTGTTCTTTTCCTCAACTGATAGGCTTTATGGAGTATCAAAAGACATGAAAAATTCATAGAAAAACGTGCATCTAAGGCCACATGTATTCAAGGATCCTCTTGTGTTATTCATGGGGAAGCACTTAGTGTAGGGGTGATGATAGCAGCCTGAGCAAGTTCCACTCTCCCTCCCCCAAGGGAACCCTCCCCTCCGTTTCCACCACAAGAGCACCTCAGCACAACTTGTCACATAAAACCATAGGCCACACCATTCAGACTTAATATCCAGATTCAATGTCCCAAGATTTTTGCTGCACTAAGTATGTAAACTGGACCTGGGAACACTTCAGATGTGAACACTAAAGGCCTTCCTGTGTGCAGTTCTAACTATGGTGTACTGTAAACTAAATATACAAAAATCGATTGCTTATTCTCTAGGTCCAAACACTTGGAAGCTGAAGTTAATACAGTGCCAATTACAAGAAGTGACTAAGTGATTTACTAGGTGTAAATCTTAAAAGTGTATACAGGACTTTGGTGGGAACTATAAAATGCTGATTAAAAAAAAAAAAAAGAGTTCCCGTCGTGGCGCAGTGGTTAACGAATCCGACTAGGAACCACGAGGTTGCGGGTTCGGTCCCTGCCCTTGCTCAGTGGGTTAGGGATCCGGCGTTGCCGTGAGCTGTGGTGTGGGTCACAGACGCAGCTCAGATCCTGCGTTGCTGTGGCTCTGGCGTAGGCCAGTGGATAGAGCTCCGATTGGACCCTTAGCCTGGGAACCTCCATATGCCACGGGAGCGGCCCAAGAAATACCAAAAAAAAAAAACCTAAGTAAATGAAGAGAAAACCCATTCATGGGTCAGAAAACCCAATATAGTAAATGTGTCAGTTCTCCCCAAATTGATAGACAGTTTTAGCAGAAGAATGTTTTTTTTTTGGTAGATGGAAGATCATCCAGAAATTTATTGAAACGGCAAAAGAACTAGAACAATTTTTTTTAAGAGTGAGATGGGAGAAATCCAAATTCAGATTTATTTTATAGCTACAGTAATCAAGACTGTGATCTTGATGGGAGGGGTAGACAGAGATGAATGGAACAGCATAGCAGGCACAGAAGTAGACTCAAATGAGTATATCCAATTGATTTTTAACAAGGTGCAAAAGCAATTGAATGGTACAACTGGACACCCGTTGGCAAAAACAAAATGAACCCTGACTTAAATCTCACACCCCACTCAACTCAGAATGAATCGTGGACTTGAATGTAAGATGTTAAAACTTGTAGGAAGGAAGAAAAAAAATCTTTGAAACCTAGGGCTAGGCAAAAAACTTCTTAACACTTGATACCAAAAGCTTAATCCATAACAAGCATGACTGCTTCAAAAATTTTGCTCTAATAAGACTATGTTAAAAGGACAAAAAGATGAGCTACACAGTGGAAGAAAATGCTTGCAAACCACATTTCTAGTATGTCAGGACTGGTATCTAGATTATATAGCTCAAAGCTCAACAATAAAAGCTAACAATCCTATTAGAAAAAGACATTTCCTTAAAGATGACATTCAGATGGCAAATAAGTTCATGAAAAGGTACTCAACATTCTTTGCCATTAAGGAAATGGAAATTAAAACCTTAATGTGATACCACTACATACCTATCAGAATGGTCAAAGGAAAAAAGTTGACAACACTAAATGCAGGGACACAGAGAAACTATTATAAATACATTGCTGGTGGGAATTGGACAGCTACTCTAGAAAACTGGCAGTTTATTAAATAGCTAAACATGTAGCTATCCTATGAACCAGCAATTTAACTTATTTTCACATAAATACTGTACACAAAAGTTCATAGAAATTTTATTCACGACAGTAAAAAACTAGGAATAATCCACATCATTCAATGGGTGAATGATTACTGATACATCCATTCCATGAAAATACTACTCAGCAAAATAAAGAGAAACTGATTGATAGATACCACCTAGGTGAATCTGCAAGGAATACACTGAGTGAAATAAGCCTACTGTGTAATTCCATTTATATAACGTTCTTGCAATGAAAAATTATAGATATGGGGAACATAGTAGTGGTTGCTAGGGCTTATGAAGTTGATGGAGGTTGGGAAGGAGGTGGGTGTGATTGTGAAAGGGCAACGGGAGGGATCCTTACTGTGATGGAAATGTTCCGTATCATGACTGTCAGTAGAAGTGTGCTAGTTGTGATCATTGTACTATAGTTTTGCAAGATATTACTATTGGATTGGGGAAGTTTGGTAAAAGGTAATGGGATCTTTTTCTGCTATTTCTTACAACTGCATGTGATGTTTATTTAGTCTCTTTAGGGCTGCACCTGTGGCATATGGAGGTTCCCAGGCTAGGGGTCTAATCAGAGCTGTTAGCTGCCGGCCTACACCACAGCTCACAGCAATGCTGGATCCTTAACCCAACAAGCGAGTCCAGGGATCAAACCCATGTCCTCATGGATACTAGTGGGGTTTGTTACCGCTGAGCCACAAAGGGGATTACTGCATGTGAATTTTAATTATCTCAAAAAGTTTTTTTAAAGAGTAACAATCTAACTAGTCCCATTTTAGGGCATAATCTGGGGAAATGTCTTCAATGTGTGCTCTCTATAAAGAATGAGGTCGTGGAGTTCCCACTGTGGTGTAGTGGGTTAAGAACCTGACTGCAGCAGCTCTGGAGGTGCGGGTTCAATTCCCAGCCCCATGCAGTAGTTTAAAGGCATTGTGGCTCAGAGTCAGTCGCTAGCTCAGAAACCTCCATATGCTCAGGTGCAGCCATTAAAAAAAAAAATCTTAAGACAAGTATTTGAGGCATATATAAGGGATAAATTGAGCTGGCACAGTTGAGAATGTTAGATATTATAGCAGACTTATTTTTCCCACTAGTTTTACACCACAACCAGTGCCAAAGTAATCCTATATATATATATATTGACTTTTTTTTTTGTCTTTTCTATGACCACACCTGTAGCACATGGCGATTCCCAGGCTAGGGGTCTGGTCAGAGCTACAGCTGCCGGCCTGCGCCAGAGCCACAGCAACGTAGAATCTGAGCCTCGACTGCAACCTATGCCACAGCTCACGGCAATGCCAGATCCTTAACCCACTGAGCAAGGCCAGGGATCGAACCCAAAACCTCATGGTTCCTAGTTGGATTCATTAACACTGAGCCACAGCAGGAACTCCACATGTTGACTCTTAATTCTTCCCATCAGCATTGCTGCCTGAAAGGGACTTCAGACTAAGAAATGGCAGCACTCACCTACCTGTGAAAAGGCGAGTGAGGAGTAAAGCAATTGATGCTTACCTTGCTCTTCCTGCCCTTTACCATAATTCAAGAGGTTTGAAATCATCCAAAAGGGGAAGGGAACTTAGAACAAAAGCAAAATGATAAATGCTCTGAAGGAAAGGATCAGAGCTTTATGAAAGTATCAAGCAAATAGACTTGATTTATGTCAGGGAAGTCTTCCTATGTATAGTGATTTTTCCTTTGAAATCTGAGAGCTGAGCAAAAATTTACTATGGGGGAGTATATTCTTGAGGGAGTGAACAGTTCTGTGAAAAAGTACTATAGAGGGACCAAATGTGGTACATTTTGAGAGTGAGAGAAGCCCAGCATGGCTGCAATGCAGAGATACACATTTTGAAAATTATTTAGTACAGAAATCTTAATCTATAGGTAAGCATGAAATTCCTAGAGATCAAGTATAGAGTGAGGAACTCTGCATTTAATCCAGATAATACAGATAGATTCTGCTAAGGAAAATTAGAAGGGGCAGCTTCAGAGGTAGAAAGAAAGCCAGGAATGGGAGTTAAAGAGTCTAAACTAAAAAAACAAATGAAAATCCTTTGTTTTAGGAGTAAGGATTGATCAACAGTTTCAAATGTTGCAAAGTAAAGTAAGATGAAATGTGAAATATCCTTTGGATTTTAGAAGAAGGAAGTCATTGATAACCCTAGAATGTATTTTTGTCTACTTTTTTACTTTGATTTTGCCTATTTGCTTTTTAATGATGGATATCAGAGACAAAATGGATAGGCTAAGGAGTAAAAGCCAGGTTAAGAATAGGTTTTTTGAGAAGATTTTTAAGGATAGAAAAGAGAGATGAGTACATTGCAAGGAAGATAGGATAACGTGAAGCCACACTTAATCATTGTTAAATCTCTGCAGAAAGGAGTCCCAATAACAAGACAGAGTAGACAATAATGACAGTTTAAGGTGTTCCCAAAAATAGGGCAAGAAAAGATCCAAAGCACAATTAGAACTGCCCATAGGTAGTAGTAGAGACAAATCCTCCACTGTAATTGGAAGCAGGGAGAGAAAGAAAATTTCATTAGGATTTTAGGCTTGGTAAAGGAATTAAAGGAATTTCCAACCAATGACTCCAGTGTTCTTTGCAGCAAGTAGAAATATCATTTGTTGCATAGCCCCCACCTGTATGACTGCTGAATAGCATCCCCATTTTATCATCCTTCCCAGTTATACCTGAAAATCTCATAATACCTGGTCTTAACTAGTCCCCTCAGACTCTTTCTCACCAGATTCATCTGGACCCTTCACCATGGCCTCTACTGCCAATCATAGTGCCTCTGTTAAAGCATCGCTTTATTGGAAACCCTTACAGTGTCCCTCTCCTCTCCCTGGGACTCCAAATCTGCACTGTGGTGTGAGAAAGTCAATGCCCTTTCTCCAGCTCCATCAGTCTTTGTTCCTGTGATCAGTACATGGCATCTGCTCAGAGCCTGGTTTTTTTTTTTCAAACACAGCTCCTATTTCCTGCCCTAACCCTCTCAAACCAGTGGTAAACAAACATCTTGCTCTCCCATAGTACTTTTCTGCTCTATCTACTCTCATTCTTGATATTTAGTGGAAAAAGATTTCAACAAATTTTCAATTAATGAAAATAAGTGCTCAGAGGAGTGGCAAAGAGCATGAAGTAATTAGAATGTAAAGGGTTTTAAGGGAAGTGGAAGCTAGGAAGAAGGAATCTGGGAAGAAACAAATTTCAGAGCATGGTAAGAGCTTTGAACTTTACCCTGAGGCATTGGAGGCCACTGCAAGGTTTGAAAGTTTAGGAGAAAGAAGGTGATGGAATGGAAGGAGGACAGGGATGAGGGGGTGGGGGGTGTTAAACAATTATGCTTGCAGTTTTGAAGGATCATTTTTGCAATGTTAAGGAGGGGGATTGGAAGCAGGGAGCACATTGAAACTCCAAGGGGACAAGGGGAGAGAAACCCCAGATTTCTGGGCTGAGCAGCAAAGCTGGTTGCTCATGTCATACCCTGAGATGGGGCATGTGGGACTGGGACCAAGTTTGTAAAACAAGAAAAGGAGTTGAATTCATGTCTGACATGTTGAGCTTCAGGGCCTGTAGCATATGAAAATGGAAATAACAAGTGGGCAGACATCTGCTATCTGAAGCCAAGAAGAGAAGTCTGGGATGCAGATAAAAGTCTGGGAATAATATGCATAGATGAGATTCCCCAGCGAGGTCATGAAGCATGCATAGAGGGAAGATGGAGCATGGTGAATTCCATTATTTGCAAGGACCATGAAGTAGATGAAAAAAAATTTCTGGAAGAAAAGAAGACCAAACCAAAGATGTGTCACAAAAGCCAGGAAAGGAGAGAATTCGCAAATAGGGGTGTAGATGTAGAATTTTAAAACAAGAAGTTGTAGGGAACGAACATTGATTCAACCTCTCTGTCAGACAACTGTAATCCATCATTGATCAGGTACCTGCTCTCCTCTCATCCTTGGCTGCCCTTACACAAAAGGCTCTGAGTAGAGCAGCCCACAGTAAAAAAACAAGTCAATGGACACAACTCACCATGACGCACATACCTAGTTTGTGAATCCCAGGAAAGGTGTAAACAACACGAGGGAATAGATAATAGAAAGGGATGGACAGCCCTCCATTGTTCATAACATTTTACCATGAATTTGTTTTGTAAAAAAGTCAAGTCTGGGAGATCCCATCATGGCGCAGTGGTTAACGAATCTCACTAGGAACAATGAGGTTGCAGGTTCAGTCCCTGGCCTTGCTCAGTGGGTTAAGGATCTGGCGTTGCCGTGAGCTGTGGTGTAGGTCACAGACGCGGCTCAGATACTGTGTTGCTGTGGCTCTGGCAGAGGCTGGCAGCTACAGCTCCATTTAGACCTCTAGACTGGGAACCTCCATATGCCATGAGTGTGCTCCTAGAAAAGGCAAAAAGACACACACACACACACACACACACACACACAAAAAAAAAAAAAAAAGGAAAAAAAAAGTCAAGTCTGGAAGTTCCCTTTGTGACGCAGCAGAAATGAATCCAACTAGTATCCATGAGGGTGTGGGTTCGATCCCTGGCCTCGCTCAGTGGGTTGGGAATCTGGTATTACCATGAGCTGTGATGTGGGTCTCGGATGTGGCTCAGATTCCATGTTGCTGTGGCTGTGGCCAAGGTTGGCAGTTGTAGCTCTGATGCAGTCCCTAGGCTGGGAACCTCCATATGCCATGGGTACAGCCCTAAAAAAGCAAAATAATAATAATATGTATATATATATTCAAAAGGAATTTATAAACCTCCAAACTGTTGACTCTTTGCACAGATACCTATAGGCAGTCCTTGCTTTAGACCATTCTGATGCGCATGAATTTCAGTTATTACAGTTTACTTAACACCAGTCCACAAAGGCCACAATTCAAAATCAGTTACCACACATCACTATGTAAGTTGGAGATATTCATCATGACCAGTGAACAATCATGTTGCTTCTTTCAAAGGCTGTTGGTGATTGGTCACTGCTCATCTTTTATTCAATTCATGCACATATAGCAAAGCATGTAGTTATGTTGCCTTCTTATCTCCCAGTGATAGACTCATGTAACAGTTTACAAATACGGATAATGAAGTGTCAGTAACAACAGCTTTAAAGTGGTGGAGAGGGTTGTTCCCTTCCCTTCGCTCTTCCCTTCTCTGGAGCAAAGAATAGCAGGGAATAGATAACTATCAAGGAAGAGGGGCCACAGCTGCTGCTTGGACTTCTGCAGGGATCACACACAGCTGATTCTCAAAATAATAAAAGATACTAGAAGGATACACACGAGAGCTGGAAGTGGGAGAATGTTTTCATCCTTTCTTTCCCCTGGTAGTCTCCCACCAGTGCCTCCCACTGGCAGTTAGTCTAGGAAATGTAGTTTGTAGATACTTAACATTACAAAGCCAAATATAGAGAGAGGTTGAATTGGCTCTAAGAGGCAATCGGTAGATAACAGCAATAGCTGCCATCACCATTTCTCTCAGGGACTGTCAGAAAAATAGTGTTGCTAACCCTTGCTTTGATATCCTAGGTCTTTGAAGAGGCATGTCCACAGGGCCACTGTCATAAGATTGCTACACTTGGAAGTCATGCACTGAAATAAATGGACACATGTTGCTGAAATATCAACCATAGGTCAGTTACAACTACTTTTTCTTGGTCCACAAAAATCATATACTTTTCGCAAGGGCTGTCATTGTTATTTGGTAATAGTTTGTTTCATATCTTATTCTCGAATGGCTAACCTTCCTGTGATTCCATGTCCAAGAACTTTGCTTGTCTTCTTTTATCTATTTTCAGGCTGTGGGGTTGCTTTTTCTTTACTCCCTTTCTCATTTGCCTCTATTTCTGGTAATGAGGTATCCTGGGTGTTGATTCTTTGAGAGGATTTTTCAGTATGCTATTCAAAGAAAAAGAGGCGAAGGAATCTGAAATTTATTTCAGCGCTCTTTGTTTCTCTCTTATACCCCTCCTGACCCACTTGGAAGAAACAAATCCACCCCTTTGGAGAATTTTGAGCTTATGCTCTGGAAAAGAAAACAGAAGCTTGCACATACTTCATGTATTTCTTGTTTTCTTTCACATACATTCATTTACACATAAGCTTTTGTGTGTGATAAAGATATATGCCTATAGCATTCAAGCAGTTTAAAAATACTATTAAGACAGTTCTGGGATCATACCTGATATCCACTTGTACTGGTGGCAGTGACATTAAAATAGAAGAGAGTAATGTGAATTTACAGAGAAAGTTAATAAAAATTATTAAATGAAAATCCAACTGAAAAAATAATATAGGTATGTATTGCTTATATTCTAATTTCCATAGCTATTTTTTTTTCTTTTGTCTTTTTGCTATTTCTTGGGCCGATCCCGTGGCATATGGAGGTTCCCAGGCTAGGAGTCTAATCGGAGCTGGAGCCACCGGCCTACGCCAGAGCCACAGCAACGCGGGATCCGAGCCGAGTCTGCAACCTACACCACAGCTCACGGCAACGCCGGATCCTTAACCCACTGAGCAAGGCCAGGGACCGAACCCGCAACCTCATGGTTCCTAGTGGGATTCGTTAACCACTGCGCCACGACGGGAACTCCCCATAGCTATTTTTTTAAATACATCTTTCATGTGCTAGGAAGCTAAAAGAAGGATACCAAACAGTCAAACTGATCAGTGCTTATTTTTCATTGCATTATTTTGTGTTTTACAACTTTTTATGGAAACTTTTTATAGGCATCTCACTCTTGAAATAAAAAAAAGGAATATTTGTCCCAAAGAGCTAGACCAAATTGCAGTTTTTGAAAAATTATGCCTATGTGGCTTTAAGGAAAGACTGACTTGATATGAAATACCAAAGTAGTCTTTATGATACATTGGTTTGCTAAGAACACTATTGGTTGAGAAATAGTAAGTGAAGGTTCTAAAGGATTATGAATCATATGTAACATGCACATACGTACATAGAAAATGAACAAAACTAACATGTTCTATGAGACATTTATTTTTATTAACCAACTATAGCAATGAAAAGTATATTAAAGAGCCTTAGGTAACCAGAGTTCCATTTGAGTTCAGGCTCTACTACTAATTAGCTCTGTGACCTAGGCAAAGTCATTTAACCTTTCCAGATCTGACTTTGCTTATCTGTGATAAAAGAAAATGAACCAGACCAGAAGTGACAAGTATTATACATGCTGACCATCAACTCCAGAAAGTAGCCTGTTAGGGCTGAGTCAAAAATTCTAAGGCTGAGTCTGGGCTTAATGAGAAGGAGTGCCATGATCGATTAGTGCTGTCTGCTGTGGGTGCAGGAGGTGAAGAACAGCATGGTGAGTGCCATATATTAACTGTCTCCCTAGACTAGATTACCTCCAAGGTCACTTGTGCTATGCCATGTAATTCAAGTTATTCATCATTTAAATTTAAATTTATAAACATAATACAAACTGGAAAAACAAACCTTGAAGTTTATTGGCCCAAGTATGGATTTTAGAAAAACATACTTTTTAGAAGCAGAACAAAAAAAAAAAAAAAGGAAGTTTCTGCCAGCACTTTTTTGAAAGGGTTTTAAAATAATGTAAATTTATCTCCCTTCATTCTTTCATTCTCACATGAAATATTTATTAAGTACCAACTTTGTAATTGACACAGTGCTAGGTGTTGAATATTTGCTGCTTTGAGTGGAATTGGAGGATCAAGAGATGAATGGATACAGTCTTTGCTTTTGTAGAGTTCATGGTCCAGTGGGGAAGGCAGATGTCCTAGCAGGTATTTCCAATACAGTATGTTAAATGCTATAACAGTTTTGTGAAGATTTAAAAGATGAAATTACTGACTTTGTCTTAAGGAGTTGTTGCAGGTTCCACACAAGGGAGGACATTTGAGCTGAGTGTTAAAGGACGAATATAATCGGTCTGGTGGAGAATGACAGCTTAGGTATTCTGGCACAATTGCAAAAGGGTTTCTCCCCACAAGTTATTTGTGTTTCGGGGATTGTTTTGATTATGTTGAGTCTAGAAAGTTGAAGTATAATTGTTAGTGATTATTCTTATATTTGTTTATGTTTAAAAAACTATGGTCAAATGATGTAGGCCTGAAAACGTAATTTGAAGTGCTGGGAGAGGAAGGATGAAGCATTTTAAGCGGAAGTTTAAATATCAGTGGAGGACAACACCAGGGAACAGCTTAGAAGAAGAGATGACAGAACTGTGCTGATGAAAACTGGACGCTCAGAGAGGAGGGAGGAGGGCACACTGGCTGAGAAAGGGGTAGGATTAGAGAGGCATTTGTCTAAGGATTTGAAAAGGGGTGGCCCTAAACCAAGGACCTCCCAGGAAAGTACCTGGCATCTCCAGGAATATGGAGATGGAAATAGTATCTCATGCTGGAGTATGACAGTGAAATAATGTATGGAGTTAGGATAACGACCATCAAGAGTCAGGTGAACAGGAGGAGTCAGTCACCAGAAGGAAGGTTATGTAGAGCCCACCGAGGGACAAGCTGATCGTATACCAGCAGGTGAAGACTTCATTTTTAGTATGTGCCAAAAAGCAATAGAGAACAGTTGCTCTGCAGACTGTGATGGTTCCCAGGATAAAGTGGGGAAAGTCTCAGACCAGGGAGGCCACTTTAGAGGGAAGAGGCCCTCATCTCCCTTTTCCTCCACTTTGAGCTGTTGAAAATTATTGGGGAAAATGTGCAAGTAGACTGGAATCTAAATTTCCCCCAATGTTGCTTTCAGGGTTTGGTTGCTGATGCTTTGAGCTATGACTATGTGTTGGCAGGCCTGGTAGATAGATTTAGCCATTGGATGTGCTTCTTAAGCTGCATGTACCCATTTTGGTGGCAGATGAGCCTTATTTAGTGCTATGATGGGCTAATTGTGTTATCCAGGCCCTCTCCTGTATAACACTAGTTCTAAGGCTAAAGAGTGAGGACTCTGTCCATTTACCCACTGGAAAAGCCCATTCATAGATTGAAAGTGCAACACACCTTTTGTTCTAAAAGGATAAAGTCAAATATGTTAGATGAATAAAAATGTGGCTTGTATTCTGAATGATATGGGTGGGTCCTGTGTCTACCGCATGGAAGTGGGATTTGTGGGCAGACATATCTCACTTTAGTTCCATAGCACTTTTTTTCGAAGTCGCTCAATGAACTGATCATTTTCTAGTCCATTTAGTGAACTCCTTAAGCAGATGGTGTCAGAGTTGGCTGCCATGACTGCCACTACTTTCTTTCCACAGCAAGGCATCTATAATATTGGCAGGGCTAGGAGAAATCAGCATTCAGGTTTCAATTTAGGCACATTATTTTCTGCCTGGGAATTGCATGTGTGGCATGTGTATTTAATTTTAGTCATTTTGTTTCTTGACTTTTTCTTTTTCTTTTTCTTTTTTTTGTAACCTAAAAGAAAATTTCAGGCCATAGCGAGGTTTCCTTACTTTACAAAAAGTACTTTGTTCCACTTTAGAAAACTAAAGCTATAGAGTCGTATTAAAATATATGTGTACATCCAATGACCCAGCAACCCCTCTCCTAGGTAAAGAAGCCATATAAATGAAAGTATATGTGCACCAAAGTGAAGGTACAAGAGTGTTCCTAGCAGCAAACCAAGTGGTCATCAATGGCAAGAATATGCTGTGCATACAATGGAATATTTTGCAATGAGGAATATGAACTATTGTTACACAACACCACAGATAAATGTCACAGACGTAGTATTGAATAAAGAAGGCAGGCCACAAAGAATGCACTTGGCAGGATTCAACTTATATGAGTTTCAAAAACAGGCAAAACCAAACTGTGCCGATGCAGTTTGGAGGAGTGTTATATCTGAAGGTGTTAATAACTGAGAAGAGGCATATCAGGGGCTCCTGTGGTATTGGTCATGCGGCATTTCTTTCTTCTTCTTCTTTGTTTGTTTTTTAGGGCTGTACCCTCCCTGCAAATGGAAGTTCCCAGGCCAGGGGTTGAATCAAAACTACTGCTCTTGTGGCTGCCTGATGGGAGGGGGAGGGAGTGGGAGGGATCGGGGGCTTGGGCTTATCAGACACAACTTAGAATAGATTTACAAGGAGATCCTGCTGAATAGCATTGAGAACTATGTCCAGACACTCATGTTGCAACAGAACAAAGGGTGGGGGAAAAAATGTAATTGTAATGTATACATGTAAGGATAACCTGACCCCCTTGCTGTACAGTGGGAAAATAAAAAAATAAATAAATAAATAAAAATAAAAAACTACTGCTGCTGGCCTACACCATAGCCATAGCAACACAGGATCTGAGCTGCATCTGTGACCTACACCGTAGCGCATGGCAATGCCGGATCCTTAAAACACCGATGGAGGCCAAGGCTCGAATCTGTGTCCTCATGAATACTAGTCGGATTCATTTTCCACTGCGACACGACAGGAACTCCAATGCTGCATTTCTTGATCTGAGCGGCGTTTACACAGGCATGTTTACTTTGTTAAATGTTATTGACATAATGCATTTATGATTTGTGCACTTTTCCCCATATAGTTTTTATTACTATGAACATTTTAAAAGGGGTTTTAGCAACAAACATTTAACTTGTAATATTATTCTGGTCTTGTAAAGATATATTTAAAGATTTCTTTCTTTTTTTTTTTTTTTTGCTATTTCTTTGGGCCGCTCCCACGGCATATGGAGATTCCCAGGCTAGGGGTCCAATCGGAGCTGTAGCCACCGGCCTACGCCAGAGCCACAGCAACGCGGGATCCGAGCCGCGTCTGCAACCTACACCACAGCTCATGGCAACACCAGATCGTTAACCCACTGAGCAAGGGCAGGGACCGAACCCGTAACCTCATGGTTCCTAGTGGGATTCGTTAACCATGCGCCACGACGGGAACTCCAAGATTTCTTTCTCATTAACCTAGTAGAGATGAGGATTTTGCACAGGAATCTGTATTTTTATCTTGATTTTTTGTTAAATGCATGTGTTACTAATTAGTATTTTCTGAATTTTATGACATTCTCTATAGTAGTTAATCCTGTGGTAAACAATGATAATTTTAAGAGCTGGATTAAGGCAACAAAGTATGTCAAAATTTCCTGTAGAGCAAAAAGTTTCTGTTAGCTAATAGTATTAATTGACTGCAACAAATTTTATCTTCACATTTGTGTATTTATTTCTTGACTATGAGTGCAATGTAGCTCACTTAAACATAGTTTGCCTTTGTTGCCATCTTTACTTTCCTCCTCTCTTCATAAAATATTGTATTGTTTGATATCCTCCCTTTTTATAAAAAGAATTTTAAATTGCATTCTCTCCATAGGGTACATATGCATGGGCTTTTTCTGTCTTTTTGTCTAAAATCATTTATGTCTTCCCGGAAAGGGGTGTGTGTTCGTAGTGATAATTGAGAAATTGTAAAGTCAGATGTTGAAAGGAACTGAAGGCAATACGTCATATCTCTGTTTTCAGACAAGAGACCCTACCCCCTGAGAAAGTTAGTGTTGTAAAGCATTCTATTCTAGCAAGAACTCTTAGAAACAATGGAATTAGAAAACCTATGCAAAGCAAAAAAGTAACAAGCTCTAATGTTTGTCAACCCTTTTGGCTTCATAGAATCATAGACTGTAGGTGCTGGTTGGGACAGAGTGGCGACACCCTACAAATTTATGGAAATTGTCCCTCAGACCCTCTTAGGTGCTAGTGAGTGTTCTCCAAGGTCCTGGGCACAAAGGAGATGCCACCCTAAACCTGAACCTCTTTGCAGAGACACATTTGAAGATGAACTCTCTGTGTTAACTTTGCGGAGGGACCCTCTGCCTTGTTGGAGATGGAAGACTTATGAGAAAAGCTATGTTGGCTCAGACTTCTTTCCATTTTGCTTTGCTTTAAAATTTTTAAACTTTGCTTCAGTCCTAAGGTCTGTGGGATAAGAATACAGCTTTCCAGTCTTATCTGTTTTCCAATGTAGGATAAGCATGTTGGGTTTAGTTAAATTATGAATGCTGATAATATTCATTTGGTACAATTTATTTTCTTCTTTTATCTTTTTATTTTTGACAGTTTAGGCTGGGGCATAAAGCCTAATTATATTCTTGGCATCTTCCCTTAGAAGTTTTAAATCAGTTCATGAGGCTTTCAGTGCGGTTCCTGTCATTCATCCATCAGCATCCAGTCCATTTAATCCCGGCCTCTTAGCCGAGCTGCCCTGGCCCCTGTTGTGAGTGATTGGCCTGCTCCAGCGCTCCCAGCTTCTCCTGTCACATCGCATTTGCATAAAAGAGGACAGATAACCAAATTTGAGCACACAAATGAAAATGCTAAGCGCTAAACCTGTCACAGTTGTTGTTCAACTAATTGTGAAAAATTTGATTTGCTTGCCTTTCACTGTTTGTCATGTGGACCCCCTTCTCAAATGTGCCTTGGCTTCTGCCTCTGGATGTGGAGCTTTTAAACTCTTGAGCACAAGCAGCCCACCCTGGGGATTACTTACCTCTCCTACCAGCTTTTAATGTTGGCTCATCTTCTTGACTAAATTAGGCCACCATGGCAAACAAACACATAATTAAAAACCCAGGAAAGACAACTGCAGTTGCACTTCTTAAATTGATTTTTACAATGCTAGTGTATGCCTCTGTGTGCTCTTCCATTCGATAATTTGACTTTTCTCTATAACCTTTTGGTAGGAGAAAATTAAGAAGGGGCATGGTAGCAAGCTTTATGTTGCTTTAAAACCTATGTGTTGTTTTGCTTCTTTCTGTTCCTCAAATAACAAAAATTGTGTAATGGGTCTTAAAGAAAACACATTTCTATTCCCTAATACTTTACCTGACATACCAGTATACATTTTTAATCAAGGTTTCAAATGATTCCATTTGAAATAGTATTAGAAACAATGGATAAAACTCTTTTGCTCACAATCCTCAATCACATGAGCTCTGTTTAAATGGTAGGTAATATGAGTGCTTTGAAAATTTGTATGTGTACTATGTACACTCTGTTGTTATTAAGAGTCTTCATTTTCTTTTAATAGGCATTAGGTTGCTAATTTCTTGGTGCCCATTAAAACAATACATATAGTGTCTCTATAAAGTCAAAAAACTTGTTTTCCAGGAGTCACATGAGAAAATATCTCTTTTATTTATAACAATACCTCTGAATTCTTTACCAGATTAATTTGTTCCTAATATTTTAGATATATAATATTCAAGCAACAATGAAGATGGCATTAACTAAAGTTGAAACCTTTTGAGGTTGAATACAGCTTAAATTACCTTTGAGAATTGGAGGGTTATATTCTTGAAATTGGGTTAAAATGAAATGTAACGTTACAGTGACACTTTGTGGCTTGCAAAAGTTGGATGTAACATCATTTACTGCAGTGTCACTTTGGGATTTATTTTTAGGTCACATGAAAAGGACTAATTGAAAAATATTTGAACATATATCATTCTATGTAGTCTTATCATAAAGAAAACAATGTCTTTCTCTTTGTAACAACCCCCCAAAATGCTGAGGGGTTAAATCCAATGTGAAAATTTTAATGTACACTAATCTGTTTACAATGTTTAATCCCATTTTAGCTCAAAGAATTTAGATTATGGTATGAAATGCTTAGCACTTTAACACTTTGTGGGTGAAAGTCTCTGTGATCCTAATGTATGAATTTCAAATAGATATGGCTTGTCGCATATGAACAATACTGATTAAAAGATATTTTAATATCTCTAAACCAAAACTCTGGAAAGAACTACAAAAATTAACACTCTATGAAGGACTGAATGAAACTATCACCAGAGAAATCTGTCTTCATAGAACTTAGCACAGTGCCTTCTACCAAATAGGAACAAAATAAGTTAATAAGTCTCACCACTGTTTAATTTTGCTTTCATGTTTGTTGATTCCTCTTCAGTAGTATTTCTTATTCTTTATCCACATATATATCATCTTTTGCACTGGTTTAATTACAATTGTGGAGGTGCATTAACACTGTGATTAATAGTTTGGGTTTTAGAACCAGGCATGTGTTGAAGTCTTTTCTTATGCTCTCAGGAGCTGTGTGACCTTGGGTGAAACTCATTGTTATCTTCAGATTTTTCTTTGGCATTCTGGAGATGATAATAATGCCTTCTTCATAGATTAGTTATTAGGTTTAAATGAGTTAATGCATGTGATGCTTTTAGATCAGAATTTGGCACATCACGGTAGCTATTACTATAGAGTATACAAAATTAATGCTTCGCTTTTGTCTTTGACCTATTTTAAATACTTTTAAAAGTCTCTAAGCAATCATACCTAGCGTTTTAATGGCTTTAGAATATTCCATAGTTTATCCACAATTTCCCCAACTATTGTATGTTTCTATTATTACTGGTTCTTTTTTCTTTTGTAAACATAGCTATTGGTATCTCTTTTCATTCAGGGCCCCAGCTTTCCTACCCTCCCCTTTTGTATTATTTCAATTAGTTCAATTGCCAAGGTGAGAGTTCTATTTCACATGGTATGGACACTTTATGGATATTGAAATATATTGCAATGTTGTCATCCAAGAGGTTTGAACCACTGTACAATGTCAACTATAACCTCTGCCCTCACCAGTGTTGGTCTTGCTGGCATTTCCTGCCTTGGTGTGTTCATCGTCTCAATGTCACATCCCAGGTCGAGGATATTCCAAACTACTGCCGTAGTCTTTTCTTGTAGTCCTATGCTTGACCCTATCTTCTTATTGATTTCATAATAGAATAATTCTTCTTAACCAGTGTCTATCTTATGGAACTATTACAATTATTCTCTCAAGGCTTCTACTTTTTGAATAAAGTTAAAAGGTTTTATTAGTTAAAATAAATTATTGGACCAATTGTCATCTACTAAGTCTACTATTTTTATTGTTTTTCTATTAGGAAATTGCACAGCCTAGTTCCAGGAATGCAGGCTTCAAGTCAGACAGATCTGGGTTTGGATTCTGATGCTAGTATTTACCAAGTTGTATAAGCTCAGGTAAAGTATATGCATTTCAATTTTTCACTTAGGATGAGAACAACCATGCCAACCTTGTATCACATGTAAGTCATGTGAAAACTTGGCTGGCACCAAGCACTCAATAAGTATTAGTTAATTTACCTTTTCAATTACTGCTGTGTTTCTACTCTTGCTCTGTTCTTAAACTATTTCTAGCAAGTATTTTTCCTCTTAGACTTCCAAACCATTGTAAACACTGAGATTCTTTTTTTCCCCCTCTGCTGAAATTTGATTTTTTTTCCTCTGAAACCATTTTTACTCATTTCTCCATATTAGACTCATCTGCTTCAAAGACTATTTCTCTGCAAAGTAAAAGTTGCGGTTGGGTGGGGAAAGAGAAAAAGAGGAGAGAAGACTTTTATGGAATCATTTTTCCCTGGAATCATTGTGAGTAAAACAATTTTGGTTCCCAAGTAAAACAATTTTGGTTCCTGAATGGCTCTAATTATATCCTCCTGGTTTTGGTGCTGCCAGAACTTGGGATAAAAGAGACACTATAGCTCTTTGGTTAATTATGGTTACAAAGTGATTTCCACTCTCTTGCCCTATTTTAATTTTTAATTGTATAAAAATTAAGTTCCCTGACCTTAGGAAACTTACAAGTCAGTTGGAAATATAAACAAAAGATATTTTTTAAAAAACATAGGTAAAGATTAGGAAATAACATGAACGACATGGAATAGACCAGGATTTTCAAGCTCAAGCTGTAAGGGAACTGAAGAGTATATGGGGTCCCTAAAAGTATTCAAATTTAGTTTAAACAATAGCCACAACAACACCATGCTGATCAAACGAAATACATCTGTGTGGCATTCTGTGGGATACTGCTTTCTGACTACTTGCATGCAAATTATGTTATATTTATAGAACCAATCATGGTTTGGGAAGAGTTTATGAAAGCTTTGGTTCCAGACATTACATGGCAAGTGGGATTTGAAGATGGGAGGCCATATGCTAGGTAGAAGCAATGGAAGGGGAAAGGCAGAGAAAGAGAAAGTAGATGGTCTTTCCTAAGTCAGCGAGTGCTTTAATTTGATTTGAGAGGAAATTCATGCCCAAGACAAAAGCTCCTGATGGTGAAAATGACTTAGTGTTTATATGAATGCAGGGGCAAGTTATAGAAGGGGTTTCCTCTCCTGCCCCCTCCCCCTGGAAATTAACCTAATAAGAGTAATGTTTTGTTTGTTTGGGTTTTTTTAGGGCCACACCTGTGGCATATGGAAGTTCCCAGGCTAGGGGTTGAATTGGAGCTGCAGCTGCTGGCCTATGCTACAGCCACAGCCACAGCTACAGCCACAGCCACAGCCACAGCCAAGCCAGATCTGAGCTGCATCTGCTACCTACACTGCAGCTTGCAGCGACACTGGATCCTTAACCCACTGAGCAAGGCCAGGGATCGAATCTGCATCCTCACAGATACTAGTCAGGTTCCACTGAGCCACGGAGGGAACTCCACATAGAAGTAATGTTTGTTTTAGGATGACTGTGCAGGTGGTGTGCTGAAATTAGAAGACAGAGAAGAGCCTGGAGACTAGTTAGGAGATGATTTCAGTGGTCCAGGTATGAGGTACTAAGTGTAACGGTGGTGAAACACAGAAAGGGAAGAGCTCACAAAACAAAGATTTCATAAAAAGGTTTTTTTGTTTGTTTGTTTTTTTGTTTTTTGTTTTTCTTTTTAGGGCTGCACTTGCGGCATATGGAGGTTCCCAGGCTAGGGGTCGAATTGGAGCTGTAGCTGTACCACAGCCACAGCAACACAGGATCTGTGTGGCATCTGCAACCTACACCACAGCTCATGGCAACACCAGATCCTTAATCCACTGAGCGAGGCCAGGGAATCAAACCTGCACCCTTATGGATACTAGTTGGGTTCGTTAACTGCTGAGTCATGACAAGAACTCCCATACAAAGATTTAATAGGTCTTGAAATCAGATGAAATTTGGAGTAAGAAAGATGAAGAAATCAAAGTCCATTTACATTTCTTTCTTTCTTTCTTTCTTTTACGGCCGCACCAGTGGCATATGGAAGTTCCCAGGCCAGGGGCTGAATTGGAGCTGCAACTGCCGGCCACAACCACAGCCACAATAATGCTGGATCCTTAAGCCAGTGAGTGGGGTCTGGGATTGAATCCACGTCCTCATGGAAACTAGACGGGTTGGTTACCGCTGAGCCATAGTGGGAACTCCTCCATTTATATTTCAAACTTGGGCAGAATTAACTGAAATAGTGAAGCAGAGCTGGTTTGGGGGGGGGGTGAAGTTCCGAGTGTGAGTCTAGATTTATAAAATAAGACATTTATGTGACGTAGTGTGTATGTAGCTGGGGTGACTGAAATTGGAAGTGAAAATGTGGAGATCAAATATAGAAGTTACCTGCAAGGAGGAAATGAAAAATGATAGTCAGAGGATATAGGTTGTTTTGGTTCTTTGACAGTGAAAGGAAAAACAACCTAGGGAGAGAGGTTGGGCAAGTAGGAGAATTATAAGGAAGTTTTTGTTTGTTTGTTTTGTTTTTTGTCTTTTTGCTATTTCTTTGGGCCGCTCCTGAGGCATATGGAGGTTCCCAGGCTAGGGGTCGAATCGGAGCTGTAGCCACCGGCCTACGCCAGAGCCACAGCAACGTGGGATCCAAGCCGAGTCTGCAACCTACACCACAGCTCACGGCAACGCCGGATCGTCAACCCACTGAGCAAGGGCAGGGACCGAACCCACAACCTCATGGTTCCTAGTCGGATTCGTTAACCACTGCGCCACGACGGGAACTCTGAAAGTTATTGTTTTTCCAGAAAAGAAAGGGAAATTTGAAGGGACCAGTAATATCAGGACACTTTTTTCCTTTGAGAAGACGATTAAAGCAAATCTTGTGATCATATTGTGAAAAAAAAATTAATAAACGCCAATTAAAATAAAGTGGGGAGACCAGAGGGAAGTAGAGAGACTCTCCACTGTGTTGATAGTGGATCCCAACAGGAGAAATAAAACACTCCTTTTCTTTCCTGGTAACAACTTAGCCAATGAAAAGCCATGGACTCTTTGTTTGCCAGAGCCCTCTCAGTTTCCTTCTCCTCTTTATAGAAGTGTTTTTCTTCCCTTGCCAAGTGGAGACTTGCATGTGGCTTGCCGTGGTTGTAAGCCACAAATTGCAATTCTTTTCTGATCCTGAATAAATCTCTGGCAGTCTCTTTATTTTATGTCAAAAACATCAATTAAAGACCAAATCCTACGTTTGATTAGATCCAGTAATTAGGTTTCTTTTTCTTGCTTCTCTGGGAACAGCAAAGATAGAGAATTCCCTTTCTTATAGCATGAAGTAAGATCAGCGTTCAGAGTGGGAAAAGAAACTACTATAAATTCCTGAAATTGTGTGTGAATTAAAAATATTTTAGTAGGATTCTTTTTGATTGAACTTTGATACTGCTTTGGAATTATGCTAAGTGTATTATTGGATTTGTAATATAATAAAAGCTTTTTATTAAAAATTTTGAGAAATTATGGAGTTCCCGTCGTGGCGCAGTGGTTAATGAATCCGACTAGGAACCATGAGGTTACGGGTTCAATCCCTGCCCTTGCTCAGTGGGTTGACGATCCGGCGTTGCCGTGAGCTGTGGTGTAGGTCGCAGATGCGGCTCGGATCCTGCGTTGCTGTGGCTCTGGTGTAGGCTGGTGGCTACAGCTCCGATTTGACCCCTAGCCTGGGAACCTCCATATGCCATGGGAGCAGCTCAAGAAGGGGCAAAAAGACCAAAAAAAAAAAAAATTTTTTTTTGAGAAATTATAACTGCCGAGACCCGGTCACTGCAGTGAGTGACTGACACCCCTCAGCGAGTGATTACTGGGGTCGTTCACAACCGTGGCAGTCATCACCACTCCTCTTCAAGGTCTGGTTCTCCTTCACCTTTGGGCCAGTAATTGGGCAGCATTTCCCCATCCTCGGTCCTGAAGCTAGGTGTGCATGCAATTTGCTTTGGCCAGGGTGTGTGAGTGGAAGTACTACGTGCTAGTAAGGACTCAACTCTCCAGCCTGTTTGTCTCTCCCATCATGACTGAATCATGGTCAGGCATGTTGATGTGGAGATGCTCTAAGACTCAAGCAGGTGACAATGAATGTGGAGATAACCTGACCCAGGATGCTGTCTGTTGTCTGGGAGAGTCAGAGGGAAATTTTGTCAGACTTTTTTTTTTTTTTTTGAAACCATAGCTTAGCCTAGTTCATTCTGGTGACTAAAATAACTGAATTGAAAAATTAAATATAAAACAAGGCAAGTTATAAGATGCCTACAAGTTCTTTCTTCAGCTACCTGAAATGTTTATAGTTCAAAGTATAAATACTTAGAATGTAAAAAATTATAACAATAACTTGGTATAGACTTGGTAGTAATAAAAGCTAACATTTAATAAGTTCTTTCGGTATGCCAAGACCTGTTCTAAACCCATTTAATCTCTGTACATTTTCTTATTTACCCCTCAGGACAATCCTAAGAGGATATTCACTTTAATAGGGCCATGTTACAAATGAGAAAACTAAGGACAGAGAAGTTTGGGGACTTGTCCATGTTGAATTCAATGTTCAAACCTGCATATCTCTAATTTTAGGTTTTGTGGGCTTCCCGACGTGTCCATGATAGATGCTCGGTACCTAACACGCTGACCCCTGAATGTCTGGGATCCTGGGCTTTCTGAACGTAAAACCTAGCCTTCTCTTCTATTGTAATTACATGCATCAAAATTTCGAACTTGAGGTTCTTTCTGCTACTAATTAGTAACTAAATCTTTGAACTAAAAGACATGCAGATCATTTTGAAGAATTACAGCAGTTTGACAAGATGAGAATCCTTGATTAGCCTGTGAATGGAAATCGGGCAAAGCCTCACCAAAATGATTTACATGCAAACCTTGAGGAGTAATTTACCTGATTAGTCGATTCTGCATGTACAGGTATGAAAAACAAACACCACAGATAAGGTGAGAAATCTTTGATTATGCAGATCACTTTATTTATTTAGCACCTCTGATGTGCAAGCGGATGGTACGAGAATAGCTATGAATAAACATCGCTTAGGGAGCTCGCAGTCTCAGAATTATGTGACATTAACAACAGCAATAACAACAACAACATGTAATACCTCTGGACATTAAAAATGTATACTGAACATTCCAGTATACTGAAAACCACTGAATTTTCACTTAAAAATCACTGAATTTTCACTTAAAAATATGTGCTAGGCACTTCACAGACACTTATTTCATCTTCAGATTAATCTATGGTTGTCCGCATTATAAAATATCTATGGCCCAGAGAGGTCAGGTAACTTACCTGAGGACACACAGTAGGTGGGATTCACATGGAATTTTGTTAACATCAAGGCCTGTGTCTTTTTTTTTTTTTTTTTAACTAGTATTTCTAAAGTTGTGTTAGATTTATACTGGTGGTACATCAGAATTGTTAATGTCCATAAATAAACAACTTATTTGAAGATTTATGGATTTTACTCTTATTCTCTACTTACTAACAATAGGAATATATAGTTTTATTTTATTTTATTTTGTCTTTTTGCTATTTCTTGGGCCGCTCCCGCGGCATATGGAGGTTCCCAGGCTAGGGGTCGAATCGGAGCTGTAGCCACCGGCCTATGCCAGAGCCACAGCAACGTGGGATCCAAGCCGCGTCTGCAACCTACACCACAGCTGAAGGCAACGCCGGATCATTAACCCACTGAGCGAGGCCAGGGACCGAACCCACAACCTCATGGTTCCCAGTCGGATTCGTCAACCACTGCGCCACGACGGGAACTCCTATAGTTTTATTTTAAAGTAAATGTTTTTAGTTAAATACAGTTAAATTGATTTAAATAAAAAATAGTATTTAGGTAGGCAAAAAAAAAAATTGTGAAGATAGCACTTGAGTGCTTACGTGTTGAAAATACTGCTCTAGGTGATGCTGCAGTATAGCTGCAGAAGGGCTGAGGGTCAGGCGAGGCAAAGCTGCTGTAACACACAAGCCCTGAATTCAGGAGTGTAAGAAAAATGGCTTATTTATTTATGGTCCACATTACATATCCAACATGACAAGTCAGGAGGGGACACTTCAGGCCTTTGGAGATATTTCTTTTCCATAGAGTCACTCAGGAACCAAGGCCGACAGAGGTCCACCGTCTGAGGTCACTCAGTAGGAGTCTGGAGGATTAAGTAGGGTCCCATCCTTGGAAGGTTAAAAAGTTTGGACTTTCTCCGAAGGACAAGAGGGATTAGTGCTTTTGATTCCTTTTGTCCTGTTCCTTGCAAGCACAGGCAGTGTCACGGAAGACAATGCATTATGGTGCCTGGGGACCTATCGCTAAGATTGTTGTGATTCAAACCTAATATATGAAAATCCAGGCTTATACTGCAAATAAATATGGGGCTGTCTGGAACTGCAAAAGTGTTCTTTGCAAAGGATTAATTGCAGGGTGATCTTTAAGGGTAAACATTCCTTAGATGGGCTAATCGGAATGAATATTTATTTAATTCTCTGTAAACCCAACTTTTTAGAAGCTCTTTTGTGATGTGGAGTTTTACCTGTTTCACAGTGAAGGTAACAATGTACCTTGTGTACAATATGTGAATATTGCTTCAATTACGTTAACAGCAAAATGGAGTTTTTCTCCCCATGTGAATGCAATGAAGGCAAGTGTAATTTAGATTCTAAGCATTGTCACAAGAACAATTTTGAGACTCAGAACTTTTTTAAGTGGCTCTTTGAGCTCCCAAACTCTTTATGTTTCTATAAAGCCCTTATCATATAAAATTACCTGCTGCCATGGCTGATTTCTTCACCAGCTCCATCACCGAGGATAGGAGATGTTGGTTAACCTTGTCTTTCTGACACCTGACAGAGGTCCTGGCTCCTAGTAGGTGCTCAATAAATATTTGCTGAGTGACTAAGTAAATACCTTGCATTTTTCAAACCAATTCTAAAGCAGAAGGCACTTCCAGTCAGTATCACCTCCGCCAACCATGACTTTCTTTTTAATTCATCAGCCTTACCTCTCTTTGGAGTGCTGCTTTGCTAGAGATAACAGCTAACGCTTCCCTCTAAGTAATCCAAGATAAATAAGAAATACGGTTCAGGAGAGCCAGTGCATTCTTAAATGGTTGATTCCTGTGACTAAGTGAGAAAAATGAATGTATCTGCATCGTCAAGAAATAAATTCTAGGCAACCTTAGCATGGTTGTCTAGTTTTGAAACATTAAGGCCAATTTATCAGCCATTACACTCCAGTTAAGTACTAATCAAGTTTATGTTTCTCCTCCAAGCTAAGTAATAGAGAAGAACTCTGATTGCAGGGGAACACTAAAACCATCTATTACAAATGCTTAAAATGCTTGTGACTTTAATTTCTATGAAAAGCATATGCTTATTGCGTTTAACTGTCAGTTTCACAAAAGCCGCACATCTCAAATGGGACAGTCAAGTAATTGGAAAATAATTTGCCAAAAATCGAGTTCTTCTTTTATCACCTCTCACTTTGCAATCATTTTTTCCTTCTTTCAGGTATAATCCTGTTACATCTGAGGTCTTAAAGTATATGTATTGATGCAGCTGCCAAATTTGTACCACTTGTGCCGTTGAGAAACCACCTCCGAAGAATGAAATGATTGTACACAGATCTGAGGGAGGCTCACCATTGGAGTCACCACCTCAAGGAAAGGAGGGCCTAGGCTTTGAGGAAAGAAGTGTTGACCTGCCAGATGTGTTCTTTTGATACTTGGGAAACATGAGGCTGATCAGAGGCGTTAAATCAGTGCGTCTTTGTTGATATGAACTACGATGCTGAGCTGTTAATATATTTGTACTTTCTCTATGTTGTAAAGCACCCGGGTCTAGAGACAAAATTTTCTAGAGTTTTTTGTTAATCAGAGAGGCCCCATGTAAACTAGAACAAATTTCCTGGTGGTGGGGACTAGCCATTGTCTACAAGCAGGCAGGGTCTTCTCCTGCTGTTGTCGTTTCAGTTCAGAAAGCAACACTTAAAGCTATTTAGATGGAGGGGAGTGAATAGGGATGAAGAGACCAATTAACCAATTTTTCTTGGCCTTTCCTCACACATAGACACATTCTGTACAACACCCCAGTTTTGATGTATTATTTTAATTAATCCCAGTCTTTTGATTCCTGCAGAAAGAGGGTTCGCAAATGTAACAATGCTCGGGAGTTTCTTTATCGTAAAAGACACATAATTTCAAGCATTTAATAAGGTAGATTTATTCTGGGTAGTTTAGCTTGCACATTCACTCAAACAGCCCTCCCCAAAGACAACATTAAAAATGTGATTAGTTAGCTGCCATCAATAACACAAAATAGGAAAATGCTCTCTGAAGGGACAGCTTTGTGGAGGGCACTGCACAGTGTGTAGTAAAAATATATGGCCTAATAAGTTTACATTTGCAGGCTCATTTGTTAAAACTCTTGAATTTCTAATTTGTGTCGGAAAGATAAATGGATGGAGCCACAGTAAAGTGTGAGATTAATACTGATGGATGGGGATTCAGTTTTTTGCTAGCCTCTTAGTTCCACACAACCCAGTAGGCAGTTTATAGGAAAACCAAATGTAAATAAAAAGACGGACGTTATTTACTCTGGTTGAGACCAATTACCAGTTATTTTGTTCCTTTCAACCTTACAGCTCAGGAAATTTCTGTGTAATTTAATTATTATACTTCAGTAATCAAAAGGTCTACACTTTATAATTTGATATTTCTAAGATGGGCCCCCAGAAGCTCTACCGTATAAGGAGCAATTAGGGATCGTCTGTCTCAGTGTTTTTCACAAAATATTTCCCCAGTTGGATTGTTCATAAAAAAAAAAAAAAAAAAATCAGGATTCTACCTGAAGAGAAGACATGGGTTCCGAGGAAAGATGGAAGAATAGTAGGCTTTTTCACAGCCAAGGGTTTGGGAAAACAAAATGTGATTCCTGTAGCAGAAAATAAATTGAATGCCTCTTTCTGTTGTCTTAAGCCATCCCTCTCTCCCTCTCCCAGCCTTCTCCACCAGGGCACAACTCTCAAGGCCATAAGCAGCTCCCTGGCGTGGACTTTTCTGATGCCTCAGGGATTTCCTGTCTCTGTGGCACAGATGGCCATCAAATCAGAAATGGCAACAATGGTCCATGGCAGAGAAGGAGGGAAAGCGATACCCAAAACACTTAGTTTGACAAACATCACTCTAAAATCATGAAATGTGTAAATTCTAGCTCCTTTGACTGAAGCTACACATATTTCTAGCGATGAAACAAGTTCTACATTCATAACGTCTCCCTGGAGGAGTGGAAATCAACATTAAATTCCCCTCCCCTCCTCTTCCCTGCACCCCCTTCTCTGGCTCTCTCCCCCTACCCCTTCTCTCCACCAGGGCATCATCACACACCTGAAAGCAGTCCCCAGAAGGACATCTCCATTTGTCCCTAAATTCCTGATTCCATTGTCTCAGCGAGTCCCAAGGAGTGTAGCACAGAAGGAAGACCTTTGGCCGAGGACACAGAACAATCTGAGAGGTGACTCTGGTTACACTGCCTAAAAACTGTGTGATGGGTAAGTCCGTTACCTTCTCAGAGTCTCATCTTCCTCCTCTCTAGAACGGGGACCGTATTTACCCAAGGCTATGTATGTTATTTGCATGGGATGAACCTAAAGTAGTGCGTTAAAAAGCAGTTTAATTCCCTATCTTTAATTAGGTTGAAAAATAACCTTTACAATGTTAAAAATGGTAAAGGGGAATTAAAAAAAATTCAACGTAGAGTAGTTGTGTGGTCATGTCTGCAGGTATTGACGTTCCCCAGAGAGTTCCTCTACTGCTGGAATTTGGCCTCTGTCTGCTGGTGCAGAATTGAAAGGCAGAGACAGAGTTTTGGGTGAAGGAGAAAAAAAAAAAATGGCTTTATTGCTTTGCCAGGCAAAGGAGGGTCACAGCAGGCTAATGCCCTAAAGACTGCTCCTCCCATTGGAAAGAATTGAGAGGAATTTTATAGTAAAAAGGAGAAAAACAGGTTTTCAGATAGGAATCAGGACTGGGACAAACCTGCATTCTTTCTTTAGGGGAATCTTAGTTATCGAAGCTGGAGTCAGGAGATCTGTGTACGATCATGGTGGCGGTCTTCTGGGTTATTACCTAGAATAACAATACTTGCGAAAAGGGCATATAGATCAGAGATGAGAACAAACTAGAAAAGTTCCTGAAAAACATCACGTGCTAATAATCTTTAACCCACAGGCAGTTGTGCTCAGGGCACCTAATCTTTAGTTTATGGGTGATTGTGTTGAGGGTGTAATTAAGCCAGGGAGAAGGACAAGGAAGGACACTAAGCTGTTCAGTTTTGAAGTATTCATTTCTTCAAGAAGCATAAGGAATATAGCTTTTCTCTCAGGAATATAAGATGCCTCCGTTATGATGTGTATCCCTTGGGAGGAACCCAGGATCCTGCCCCAAGGCTGCACTATTGTTTCTTGACTGTTCCTCCCTTGTTTATCTCCCATCCCTTCCCCGATCAGCAACTGTCTGAACCTGCCCCTTGGAACTCAGGGAAGGCCATGGGGGCTGAATGAGGCCCATTTCCTAAAAACAAGAAATGGGGGACACAGAGAGGCTTTTGGGCCCAGGAGCCCCGCAGGACCCTGCTCAGTTTCACCTCCATCAACAGGATCCCCAGGGTATTGCTAACAGGTGCTGGCTGACTCCGAGGGGCTGTGTGGGGATTCTGCTGAGGGGTAGGAGCCAGGCCTTGGCTCCCATTGCTTCTCTACACCATGAGAACCCCGGGTGGTAACTGTGACATGTGCAGGCCTCAGGCTGGTGGCCTCCAGCCTGGACGGACCTCTCCTGAGCCCCAGTAGCAATTTTTAGGCTGGCGCTCTCTGGAGAGATTCCTGAATAAACGACATCTGTCCATCTGGCACCGTGCAGCTCAGCTCTGCAAAGAACCATCTCTAACGGGCAGTTCAGTCAAGGCTAATCTTCGTGCTGATTGTTTTTGTGTGCTCTGGTTAGATCTGTCCTGGGAAGCTGGCCTTGTCCGTGGAGGTGCTGCTCCTCTCAACTGCTGAGAAGGGAGCAGGAGGTGGTGGCAAATCCGGCAGTTAGTATTGGTTGAGCACTCGCTACGTTTTTAAAAAGGATCTCTTTTCCAGAGATGCAAGGAAATGACTTTCATCTGTGTTCAGTATGTGACTCAGAGTCAAGCATTTGCGTCTGAGGCGGAGTGTGAAGCAGTGGAGGACTTGTCACAACATAGAACCACAAATTGGATTGGTGAAAGGGCAAAAAATCCCAATGTACTCAAGTTTTTTTTTTTTTTTTTTTTTTTTTACAGGGAGACATCCGTTCTAAAAAAGGAAGCAATATGTAGGCTGAAGATGAGAGGCTCCTCAAAGTTTTCTTTGGTGCACGTTATTTGTAGAAGAGTGGAAGCTGCAGACTACTTTAGGAAATTCTAGGAATAGATGTAATATGCACTTAAGGCTCCCTTGCTTAGGGCTAAGCAGAATGAGAGGGAGTATGAAGCACATAGAAGAGATGCCTTCTGTCCTTATATGGGCCCTGGATCTAAGGCCGCAGGAGGAATTTGGTGAGTGAATTCTCCTATCAACTCTAACATGGAGATAAGAGCCATTTCAGAGTTTGCTTAGGTGAATTTGTGCTAATACATGAAGAAGCAGATTAATTTGGAAACTTCTAGAACTGTATTCTCTAACTTAAAAATTCTGTATGGTTCCCTATTACCTACAAGATAAAAACCCAAGCTTGCTCGCTCTGCATAAGTGGTCCTTTGTCATTTATTCCTACAACGTTGCAGCCTCATCTCTTACATGGCCTACCAATGCTTTCTGGTCTCAGTTGCATGGAACCCATTTACAGGTTCCTGGGAACACCTCGATGGCAGGCAGGCAATGCTTGTTCTGTTCAGGTGCTGTTCCCTGGACTGGATTGTTGTCCTTGGCCTCTGCGACTGCCCCTGCCTCCCCCAACCTTTGAGGCTGCTCTCAAATGCTGTCTCTACTGGGGCCTTCCTCCCTCTGCTCCTCCCTCAGGCAAACCTAGAACTCTCTCCTAGTACTCAGTACTCTCTCCCACACCGTCTCCCCCCCCCCCCCCCCCCCCCCGACTCAGCCATTATCTGGAAATTGTCTGTTTGTGTATTGTTTCTGTACTAAAAACAATGCCCTCTTTAAAAAGAGAAACCTGTGCCATTGTCCCCACACAGTTAGTCTCTGAAGGAGAACCATTGCTTCCAATTGGTGCCTTGGGTTTTGTGACTGGGGGCCAGACAAGCTGGCTTTGGGAGGGTGGCTGCCCGGGAGAAGGCTGTCCCTTATGTGCTCATGGTTAAACATTTACAGACAGTTTTTAAAGTGTGTGTGTTTGGGGTAGGTTGGGGAGGTGGCGGATGGGCTAAGTCAGAAAGCAAAGGCAAATATATTTATTTATTTAGTTTTCTTTTTTTTAGGGCCACATGTGTGGCATGTGGAAGTTCCCAGGCTAGGGGGTGAATCGGAGCTGCTGCGGCTGCTGGCCACAGCCACAGCCACAGCAGCACCAGATCCGAGTCGTGTCTGGATCCTACACCACAGCTCAGGGCAACACCGGATCCTTAACCCACTGACCGAGGCCAGGGATCAAACCTGCATCCTCCTGTGTACTAGTTAGTTTTGTTACCGCTGAGCTGCAACAGGAACTCCCACATAAGGCAAATTTAAGTGCTTGTGTTGACTAATCAACACAGAGGTCTGGGATAATGTTTTCAATCATTGCTCTAAAAGATTTATATGTTTTCAAGGGACTTTTACACTCACTAATGAGCATGTCTGTGGCCTTTTGCTCTTTAATGTGATAAAGACAAATACAGCTCTTCAGGTAGGTAGGAATAGACCATGTAATGTTAGTCTGAATAAAGCACCCCCTAAATGAACGTCCTTTATTGGAGACCACAAACTTTTAAATCTGAAGCTCCATTCAGCAGACCACAAAGAGCTCCAGTTCCTACCTCAGTAATCAATAACTCCAGAATCCGGCAAACTGTCAGTTCCTCGTTTAATCTGAATTTTAGGAAGGATTAGTTCCGTAATGAAGGCTTGTGAATTTGCTTTCAATCTTCTCCACGTTGATGACATCCTTGCATATGTATCCACATTTGCCTCTCAGTGGGAATGCATATTTGACATTTCAAAGACTACAAAATATGATCTAGAAAATAAACACTGCTGTAGTAATTTTGATGGTTGATCATCTGTTTAATATAATGTCAGTTAACTTTGAGACTGAAAATTAGGCCGGCTTGATTTGTTATCAATTTTCAGGGCTGTTTAGCATCCTGAACAAAAATAAAACAAAAAACAAAACAAAAACCCAGTAACATCTAGGGAGGATGAAAGATAAAGATGGATGTTGTGGGAAGAACTGTCAGGCATTTTCCAGCATCTAAATTTAGGTTACTTAGGTTAATCCTAAGATGCAAAAGGCATTTTATGTTTTCAGATTTAAGGAAATTGTATTCCAGACAATGGACCTATTGTTTCACTCTCTATTTTATTTCATGGTGTTTGTGAGCTCCTCTGGATGGAGACGTCCAAGCCTCTCTTTTAGGTTGTATTGATTCATAAAAATAACCTTCTTTAGAACACTGTAAATAAGGGTTTGGTGAGTTTTGTGTTTCTAAAACATGATTGCTTTTGTTAAAAGGTTTAGTTTCTTTTCTTTTTCTTTTTTATCTGAAGACTTTAATGTCATACAGACCTTGTTTTAGAATTGAAGTTGTTATTCGCTTTCAGATCTTGATCATGTGAAAAACTGACTTGAGACATAGAAACTTTTGTGTCTACCAAGTTCCGTTTTCTTGAAAATAAAGGTATGAATTTCAGAATCTCATACATGAAAAGATGATGGCATTAATCGAGCTGGAAAGATTCCTGGTTTGGAGTAGGTGAATGAAGGCCTGCAGGAGGATGAAAGAGGGAGAGCAAGGGTCAGGGGAGCATTTGCTAGATGACTGGATATATTTCCTCACTTTAAAAATTGTATTGAGGGAGTTCCCGTTGTGGCTCAGTGGTTAAGGAACCTGGCCAATATCCTTGAGGGCGTGGGTTCAATCCCTAGCCTCCCTCAGTGGGTTAAGGATCCGGTGTTGCTGTGAGCTGTGGTGTAGAGTGCAGATGTGGCTTGGATCTGGCATTGCTGTGATTGTGGTGTAGGCCAGCAGCTACAGCTCTGATTTGACCCCTAGCCTGGGACCCTCCATATACTGTGGGAGCGGCCCAAGAAATGGCAAAAAGACAAAAATACACACATAAATAAATAAATAAATAAATAAAATAAAATGGTTTCCTTTGCTGTGAAAAAGCTTTTAAGTTTAATTAGGTTCCACTTTGGTTTTACTTTTATTACTCTGGGAGGTGGATCCAACAAGATATTGCCGATCTATGTCAAAGTGTGTTTGTTCTACCTATGTTTTCTTCTAAGAGTTTGACAATATCTGGCCTTACATTTAGGTCTTTCATCCATTTTGAGTTTATTTTTGTGTGTGGTGTTAGGAAGTGCCCTGATTTCATTCTTTTACATGCGGCTGTCCGGTTTTCCCTGCACCACTTATTGAACAGGCTGCCTTTTCTCCATTGTATATTCTTGCCTCCTTTGTCATAGATTAGTTGATCATAGGTACATGGGTTTATTTCTGGACTTTCTATCCTCTTTCACTGATCTATATTTCTGTTTTTGTGCCAGTATCTTTCTGTTTTGATGACTGTAGCTTTATAATAAAGTTTGAAGTCAGGGAGTCTGATTCCTCCAGCTCCGTTTCTCAAGATTGCTTTAAATATTTGGGGTCTTTTGTGTTTCCATACAATTTAAAAAATCTTTTGTGGAGTTCCCGTTGTGGCACAGTGGAAATGAATCCGACGAGGAACCATGAGGTTGCAGGTTTGATCCCTGGCCTTGCTCAGTGGGTTAAGGATCCGGTGTTGCCATGAGCTGTGATGTAGGTTGAAAATGCAGCTCGGATCTGGCATTGCTGTGGCTGTGGCATAGGCTGGCAACAACAGCTCCAATTCAACCCCTAGCCTGGGAACCTCCATATGCCACGGGTGCGGCCCTAAAAAGCCAAGAGAAAAAAAGCTTTTGTTGTAGTTCTGTGAAAAATGCCATGGGTAGTTTGATAGGGATTGCACTGAATCTACATATTTCCTTGGGTGGTATAGTCATTTTGAGAGTGTTGATTCTTCCAGTCCAAAAGTATGATCATAAACATATACCTTTATAATGAAAAACACAGGGCAGGAAGACAATAATCATATTGGTTATTTCAGTAGCACCTACCAAATGATCGTTGAGCTGGATTGGAGGTAGTCTGTGCTTCTCAGATTTATGTCACATAAAAGATTCTTTTTTTTTTTTGTCTTTTCTAGGGCCGCTCCTGCGGCATATGGAGTTTCCCAGGCTAGAGGTCTAATTGGAGCTATGGCTGCCGGTCTACGCCACAGCCACAGCATCGCGGGATCCGAGCCTCCTCTGCAACCTACACCACAGCTCACGGCAACGCCAGATCCTTAACCCACTGAGCAAGGCCAGGGATCGAATCCGCAACCTCATGGTTCCTAGTTGGATTCATTAACCACAAAGATTCTTAGATTTATCTTTATTTTCAAAAGATGGAAACATGAAAGTTTCTATGTGCTAAGCAAATTTTCTGCATGATCAGGATCTGAAATAGAATAACAACTGCAACTCTACAAGTAGGTCTGTGTGACATTAAAACATTCAGTTTTATGGGAAAATCAATATTGTAAAAATGGCTATACTACCCAAAGCAATCTACAGATTCAATGCAATCCCTATCAAATTACCCATGACATTTTTAACAGAAGTAGAACAAACAATCCAAACATTTATATGGAACCACAAAAGACCCAGAATCGCCAAAGCAATCCTGAGAAACAAAAACCAAGCAGGAGGCATAACTCTCCCAGACTTCAAGAAATACTACAAAGCCACAGTCATCAAAACAGTGTGGTACTGGTATCAAAACAGACAGACAGACCAATGGAACAGAATAGAGAACCCGGAAATAAACCCTGACACCTATGGTCAATTCATCTTTGACAAGGGAGGCAAGAACATCAAATGGGAAAAAGAAAGTCTATTCAGCAAGCATTGCTGGGAAACCTGGACAGCTGCATGCAAAGCAATGAAACTAGAACACACCCTCACACCATGCACAAAAATAAACTCAAAATGGCTGAAAGACTTAAATATATGACAGGACACCATCAAACTCCTAGAAGAAAACATAGGCAAAACACTCTCTGACATCAACATCATGAATATTTTCTCAGGTCAGTCTCCCAAAGCAATAAAAATTAGAGCAAAAATAAACCCATGGGACCTCATCAAACTGAAAAGCTTTTGCACAGCAAAGGAAACCCAAAAGAAAACAAAAAGACAACTTACAGAATGGGAGAAAATAGTTTCAAATGATGCAACCGACAAGGGCTTAATCTCTAGAATATATAAACAACTTATACAACCCAACAGCAAAAAAACCAATCAATCAATGGAAAAATGGGCAAAAGACCTGAATAGACATTTCTCCAAAGAAGATATACAGATGGGCAGCAAACACATGAAAAAATGCTCAACATCGCTGGTTATAAGAGAAATGCAAATCAAAACTACCATGAGATACCACCTCACACCAGTCAGAAGGGCCATCATTAATAAATCCACAAAGAACAAGTGCTGGAGGGGCTGTGGAGAAAAGGGAACCCTCCTGCACTGTTGGTGGGAATGTCAACTGGTACAGCCACTATGGAGAACAGTTTGGAGATACCTTAGAAATCTATACATAGAACTTCCACATGACCCCGCAATCCCACTCTTGGGCATCTATCCGGACAAAACTCTACTTAAAAGAGACACATGCACCCGCATGTTCACTGCAGCACTATTCACAATAGCCAGGACATGGAAACAACCCAAATGTCCATCGACAGAGGATTGGATTTGGAAGATGTGGTATATATACACAATGGAATACTACTCAGCCATCAAAAAGAATGACATAATGCCATTTGCAGCAACATGGATGGAACTAGAGACTCTCATACTGAGTGAAATGAGCCAGAAAGACAAAGACAAATACCATATGATATCACTTATAACTGGAATCTAATATCCAGCACAACTGAACATCTCCTTAGAAAAGAAAATCATGGACTTGGAGAAGATTCTTGTGGCTACCTGATGGGAGGGGTAGGGGGAGGGAGTGGGAGGGATCGGGAGCTTGGGCTTATCAGACACAACTTAGAATAGATTTACAAGGAGATCCTGCTGAATAGCATTGAGAACTTTGTCTAGATACTCATGTTGCAACAGAAGAAAGGCTGGGGGAAAAATGTAATTGTAATGTATACATGTAAGGATAACCTGACCCCCTGGCTGTACAGTGGGAAAATAAAAAAAAAAAAACCAACCAAACAACAACAACAAAAAAACAAAAACAAAAACAAAAACAAAATTCAGTTTTAAAAATGAGCATTTTAACAAAAGTAACAATGCCATAAAAGGACAAAAATCACCCCAAAATTCTTTTTTTAAAAAATCTTTCTGGCCATGCCCATGGCATGCCGAAGTTCAAACTGGTGCCACAGCAGTGACAATGCTGGATCATTAAGCTGTGGTGCCACTGGGGAATTCCACCAAACACTTCTTTGTAGGGTAGAAACTTGATTATCAGAGACCAAAGTATTGAGGGTTTGCTTAAGGGTTGGGATCTTTTTGTTTTCAATCTAATGTCTCACTTCCACCTGTCCTTGGTGACTATATCTCTCTGATTCAATTTACTGAGATCTCAAATCTTTTAATAAACTGTCTTGAAGGGTTGGAGAGGAATGTCTATTTGGTGTCACGCAGTAGAGATGGGTTATTTGGACATTTCATTTATTGCACCTTTTTCCGCCCCATGTCTGACCTCCAACTGATATATATTTGCTATCACCAATTACTGCAACTTTCTGGGGCTCTATGGCTAGAAACTGCTTGCTTCTGGTTGGAAGATATACAAGTTTCAGCTCCTATAGTTCAGATAGAACACCGTCAAAAGATTTTCATTTTCTGTTCTCTTTGTCCCTATGGATTTATGATTTTCTTTTTGCTCCCTATTGTTGTTTTTGTCATTTTCTGAGAGAGTAAAAGCAAGATACATATGTTTAAACTGACATGTTTAGAGAGAAGTTCAAATATTTAACTTATTTAATTTATTAACAGTCCCATTTGTACTCTGTAAGATAATTTAGGTATCTTTCTTAAGATCATAACAGTCCTCAAAAGGAGATACAAACTTCTTTGTAAATGAGAATCTGAGTTTCAAAAGAAATGAGGAATAGGTCCAACATCACATGAGGGACAAGTTGCTCAGATTGTATTTGGACTTTATTATTTTCTGCGGTACTTTCATAAACATATCATGGGATAATATTTTCCGTTAAAGAAAAAAATTCCTGCCTCGACCCCTGAGGGTCCCTCCTCTAGCGACCCTTCCACCCCTCTCCTCCCTTTTACAGAAAAGTTGCATCTGTTTGCACTTCTTCAGTTTTCTTCTCACATTATTTCTTGAATCTTCTCAAATCAGGCTTTTGCACTTAGCACGTCTTTTAGCTGAGTCTTCGACCTACACCACAGCTCATGGCAATGCCGTATCCTTAATCCACTGAGCAAGGCCAGGGATCGAACCTGCAACCTCATGGTTCCTAGTTGGATTCACTAACCACTGCGGCATGACGGGAACTCCTGCACTTAGCACAGCTATTGAAACCACTTTCATTGAGAAAGCCATAGGCTGCCCTACTGCCTAGTCCACCAGGCAATTCTCAGTGCCTTTACTCAGTCTTTCAGCAGAATGCCACTCTATTGGTTTACTCTTTCTAGAAACACTGCCCCCATTGTGATTTTTTCTCCTTTCATAGGCTATCCGTTATAGGCTCCTTCTCCAAATCATTTCTCTTTGTGACTTCCACATACTGGAATGCTCCAGAGCTCAGTCCCTGGACCTCTTTTCCCTTTTGTATTTTTATTTCCTAGATAATACAGTCATTTCTGAGGCTTCAATACCATCTGTACACTGATGAGGCCAACATTTGTTCTCCACTGAACCTCAGACTTGCATTTTCAACTACCTGCTCAACAGCTTCACCCAACAGTTTAACAGACTTCTGAAATTTAATGTGCCGGGGGTGGGGGGGGCTCTTGATTTTTCCCTTTCCTACCTATTCTTCCCTTGGTATCCCTGATTTTTGTAAACGGTTCCTCTGACATCTGATATTTCTCCATCTCCAAACCTTGAAATCATCCTTGGTAACCCTCTTCTCACACTTCACATCCAATCCATTAGAAAATCCTGCTGTCTCTTCCCTTAAAATGGATTCCACATATGGTCTTTCTAATCGCTTTTATCGCAAGTTGTTCTTCTCTCTTGCCTTGTCTAAGACATAGCATCCTAGTCTCCCGGCTCCCATAGTTGCCTAACTATAGTTTATTCTTACATGGTAGACAAAAAGTTATTTTAAGAATGTAAGAACTTCCATATGACACCACAATCCCACTCTTGGGCATCTATCCGGACAAAACTCTACTTAAAAGAGACACGTGCACCCGCATGTTCATTGCAGCACTATTCACAATAGCCAGGACATGGAAACAACCCAAATGTCCATCGACAGAGGATTGGATTCGAAAGATGTGGTATATATACACAATGGAATACTACTCAGCCATAAAAAAGAATGACATCATGCCATTTGCAGCAACATGGATGGAGCTAGAGAACCTCATACTGAGTGAAATGAGCCAGAAAGACAAAGACAAATACCATATGCTATCACTTATAACTGGAATCTAATATCCAGCACAAATGAACATCTCCTCAGAAAAGAAAATCATGGACTTGGAGAAGAGACTTGTGGCTGCCTGATGGGAGGGGGAGGGAGTGGGAGGGATTGGGAGCTTGGGCTTATCAGACACAACTTAGAATAGATTTACAAGGAGATCCTGCTGAGTAGCATTGGGAACTTTGTCTAGATACTCATGTTGCAACAGAAGAAAGGGTGGGGGAAAAATGTAATTGTAATGTATACATGTAAGGATAACCTGACCCCATTGCTGTACAGTGGGAAAAAATAAATAAATAAATAATTAAAAAAAAAGAATGTAAATGAGATAATGCTATATTCTGCTTAAAAGCATCACATTGCTCTTTTCTATTTTCTTCATAGCACTCACCATCTCACCACAATGGAACGTTATATAACTCTTTGCTAGTTTGATTATTTTCTTTCTTTACCTCCAGAATGTAAGCTCCATGAAGGCAGAGACATTGTTGGTCTTGTGCACATCTGCCGTTTAGACTGCTAAAACCAAAATACCATTCTGACTGTGTCTTACTGTTCTGGAGGCTGGGAAGTCCAAGATCAAGATGTGGGAAGATGTGCTATCTGGTGAGAGCCTCACTTCATGGTTTATAAATGGCTGTCTTCGAGTTCCCATTGTGGCTCAGTAGGTTAAGAACCCAACTAGTATCCATGAGGATGTGGGTTTGATCCGTGGCCTCGCTCAGTGGGTGACTTAACAGGATCCAGCATTGCTGTGAGCTGCAGAGTAGCTTGCAGACGTGGCTTGGATCTGGTGTTGCTGTGGCTGTGGTGTAGGCCGGCAGCTGCAGCTCCAATTTAAACCCTAGATGGGAACTTCCATATGCTGCAGGTGCAGCCCAGAAAGAAAAAAAAAAGAAAAAGAAAAAGAAGATGGCTACTTTTCTTTGTGCCCTTATATAGTGGAAGGGGTGCAGGAACTCTGTAGGGTCTCTTTTATAAGGGCGCTCATCCTATTCATGAGGGCTCCTCTCCCATGACCTAGTCACCAGCCCCACCTTCTAGTACCACCACACAGGGGATTAGGCTTTCTTTTTTTCTTTCCTTTTCCCTAGTTTTAGAAGTTTTATTTATTTATTTATTTATTTTTTGTCTTTTTGCTATTTCTTTGGGCCACTCCCGCGGCATATGGAGGTTCCCAGGCTAGGGATCGAATCGGAGCTGTAGCCACCGGCCTACTCCAGAGCCACAGCAACGCGGGATCCGAGCCGCGTCTGCAACCTACACCACAGCTCATGGCAACGCCGGATCCTTAACCCACTGAGCAAGGGCAGGGACCGAACCCGTAACCTCATGGTTCCTAGTCGGATTCGTTAACCACTGCGCCACGACGGGAACTCCCTAGAAGTTTTATTGAAGCATACTTGATTTACAATGTTGTGATAGTTTCTGCTGTACAACAAAGTGATTCAGTTATATATATACACATATCCATTCTTTTTCGGATTTTTTTCCCACATAGATTATCACAGAATAATCTGGCAGCTCCCCACTGGCCAGTCATTCCATTCACCACAGCGTGTGTGTGCTGATCCCAGACCTGTCCATCCCCACCCCCACCTGTTCCCTTTGGTAACCATAATTTTGTATTCTTTTTCTTTTTGCTTTTTAGGGCTGTACATGTGACATATGGACGTTCCCATGCCAGGGGCTGAATCAGAGCTGCACCTTCCAGCCTATGCCACAGTTCATGGCAACAATGGATCCTAAACTCACTCAGTGAGGCCAGGGATCAAACCTGTATCTTCATGAATGCTTGTCAGCTTCATTACTGTTGAGCTACAGTGGGAACTCTCCATAATCTTGTTTTCAAAGTTAGTGGACCTGTTTCTCTTCTGCAAATAAGTTCGTTTGTATCTTTTTTTTTTTTTTTTTTTAGATTCCACACATAAGTGATATCATATGATGTTTGTCTTTCACTGTCTAGCTTCACTTAGTAAGATAACCTCTAGGTCCATCCAGGTTGCTGCAAATGGCAGCAACATAGAAATTTTGAAGGGACACAAACATTCAGTCTCTAGCATCCTTCGTATCATCAGTGATTAGGAGAGGGGTTGGTACTTAGGAGATGCTAGTGAACATTTAATGAATGAATAAACGGTCTTGAAAGCAGCCCACTCCTGGGATCTTATAATTGTTTTTTCAAACACCATTGCTTACTGCATCCTCCTGCCTTATCCTAAATAGCCACTCTCCCACGGATCTCTCAGATATATAAAAATTTAATGTTATGCGATTTGTTCTGTTGCCCTATTCAATTTATTTAAATATGGTTTAGAAAGCTGGATAATGGAATAAAGTGTATAATAAATAGATGATTGAATTACTTAAAATATGGTTATTGTGCCTTTTCCTGTAAAACAATCCCCGTTTATGAACAGAATTCTGTCATGGCATTTTTAGGGAGGAGAAAATTTGACTTAAATTATTTCATCTTACAGAAAGTTTTCTTTGGACCTGAGCCGTGGTAAAGACATAGGTACCTTTTTGTACTTTGCGCCGTCTACATATGTGTGAGTGTGTGTGAGTGTGTGTGTGTGTGTGTGTTTTAGAAGCTGAGGCAGTTACACAGTGGAGGGTATAGTCTCTGCCTGACCCATGTAGCATGTGCTTAATTCAAATTTTCTGATAAAGAAAAAAATGCTTCACTAGCGGATGCCCTTCATTTAAAACTGAGAACGTGGTCATTGTTAGAACATAATCAGAGCAAAGAGAAAATATTATTTATGACCAGCTGAATTAGGCACAAAATTTGTTTACTACTTTTACGCGACACTTTCCCTCTTTTTCTTGGAAGTGTTTGTGCAATGAGTTTTACACATGTATATAACAAAATGACGAGTTCTCCATAGACAGGAGTCGATCAGTTTAGCTTAAAAGCATATGGCAATTTACATACAAACTGCTTTAGGTCTGGAATAATAAAAATGTCAGTACCAACAGGAAATGTTAAAACATGGTGATATTTTTATACCATGTAAATTTACTGTCCCATTAAAATTAAAGTTATAAAGGAATATGATTGACACCGCACAGTGTAGTTGCCAAAGAGACTGGGTAACACCGCTGGAATCATACCTCCGCTTTCAGGCTGAGGGCTGTTTCATGGGTAAGTCTTTTGACTGCTGCCATGCTGTAATCCCATATTAAGCCTACCCAGAAAGCATGAAGAATGTTCTGGATGTATCGACTTGTGTGTAAACAAGTTTTCTTCTCTGTCTTCCTCAGAGGAAGGGGGGTGAAATATTGGTCGGTTTCTCCATTCTAGTTGCTGCCCTCTGTGGAGATTATTATGGTTTGGTGCTTCTGAGATCCTGAAAGAGAGCTTGTTTTCAGATCACTTTCCCGGGTTATACAAGCCTACAAGGTCCTTAGTGAATGAAAACTGAAGAGACTTACATTGGCCTCTTCAAATGGAATAAAATAGACTCGGCAAGGAAGGAAACAGGGAAAGGAGACAGGTCTGAACAAAGGACGTGCCACAGAGACAGTAGATCGTGTATGATTTACTCAAGGCTCATGTTTTTATTCCCTCTAAATTTTGAAGGAGGTGAAAGATATGTGTGAACACCGAGGAGTATATATAAAAACAAATGTGTGCATAAAATTTTGTATCTAAACCATCTGAAATAACTCAAGTCTGTCAGCTGGATTCCCTTGAAAAAAGAATTGATGGGGAGAAATTCTTTAAAGTAGTTGTAGGCTCTTTGGGGATCAGAGAATGAATTTCGACTTGTGTTTAGAGACTACATTAATATGAGCAGTACAAAGATCTAGATAACATAGCCCCACCATAAAAAAGCAGATAAAACCAGGAGAATGGAAAATTTTCTATCAGCTCAAAACTTGCTCAGGGATCAACAGGGAGTCGTTCTGCTGAGCTTTTCAAGCACAGAGGTGTCTACTGGTCTTTCTTGATGAAATGCTGAGATGGGAGGTAAATTGGGGGCATTTCACGCCTTTGGAGCAGACAGATAGGTGTCTAGTCCTACCAGCACTAATTATAAATAACGCTCTCCTGGAGTGGCTCTGTTCTCAGGCCTCTGCAATTAGACACTATGCTGCCCCTCCCAGCCCAACGGTGGGCATTTCAGAGTCTGCACCTCACTGCTAGGAGATGAGATTCTTCAGAAGGCCTGCAAGAAGTGAATTCCTTCCAGCAGCCCTCACTCTGGTTTATAGCCCTTTTGCCAAAATGAGGTAAAAGAGGTAGTGACAGGGTCAGGTCAACCCAAACCAAAAGTCCTTCCTGCTTATGATGTTTTCTAAAACTGGCTTCTAAAACCCTCTCTATGGAAACATTCAAAACTGATCTGAACATCTCCTGTCTCCACAGAGTAGAGTCAAGATAACTAGCTTTCATATCCCCCATGGTTATACAAGGTAGTGTTACTGTTACCATTTAAAAGAGAAGGAGCCCTTTGTGGCTCAGTGGGCTAAGAACCTGAAGTTGTCTCTGTGAGGATGCAGGTTCCATCCCTGGCCTCGCTCAGTGGGTTAAGGATCTGGCATTGCTGCGAGCTACGGTGTGGGTCGCAGATGCTGCTCCAATCCAGTGTTGTAGTGTCTGTGGCATAGGCGGCCTGCGGCTGCAGCTCAGCTCTAAACCCTAGCCCAGGAACTTCCACATGGTGCAGGTACAGTCATAAAAAGAAAAAAAAAAAAAAGAGAGAGAGAGAAGAAAAGAAACTTGAGGCTGAGAGATACCGAGTAATTAGCCCAGGTGGTATAGCACTGTGTGAATCCAGGAATTAACTTGCTCCCAAACGGAAACAGTAATGTCAACACTATGCTCAATAAATATTTGTGATATAAATTGATAAGTGGGATAGTTTCAAATCCATTGTTGTTAGCATATAAGTAATATTTTGCTTTTGCCCAGTAGTAGAATCATCTTCAGAAATGATAGAAATCATTTATTACCACCAAGCATATTGCTGATAATAAATCACATTCCTTCATAATAAACTGGCACTTTAAAATTAGAAAGGCACTTTACAAAGAGAGGTTTTATCTGTATTACCTACTTAGTTCTTACAAGAATTTTATGAGGTAAATAAACACCATTGTCTCTCTTTTATAAAGCTATGGAGGCTTATGACTTGCCAGTATCTGTCCACTGCCAGTAATTTTTTGAACTGTAAGAAATCAGGATCTTCTGGAGTTCCCGTCGTGGTGCAGTGGAAAGGAATCCAACTAGTATCCATGAGGATGAGGGTTTGACCCCTGGCCTTGCTCAGTGGGTTAAGGATCCAGCATTTCAGTGAGCTGTGGTGTAGGTCTCAGATGAGGCTCGGATCCCGTGTTGCTGTGGGCTGTTGCTGTGGGCTGTGGCTGTGGCCATCAGCTGTAGCTCCAATTCAACCCCTAGCCTGGGAACTTCCATATGCTATGGGTGCGGCCTTAAAAAGTAAAAAAAAATTGCATATCATGACTATCTGTCAACACAGCACAACAGGAAAGAATTTGTTCTGTGCTGCCTCTCCCCTGCTCCTCCTAGAATGTCCAGATTATGTCTGCATGTGTGGCATCCCCTGAAGCTGCAGGGCAGGAAGTGAGCAGCATAAACGTGGGGCTGAGGCAAGGTTGCTGTCAGGTTGCTTCTGTGTGAGACTGGCTGGGACCCACAATAAAATCATCACTGCAGCAGGAGCTGAACTGAGAGACAGGTAGGACAAGAGATTTGGGAGTTATATATTAGGTTCAATACAGACACAGTAACAAATAAACAACCACAAAAATAAATTAAATATCCAAAAAAAAGTCAAGAAGCATTACAAAAGGGACAAATGGAAATAAAAAAGATGGTAACATGTCCAACTATATCAATAATACAATGACGAAAAATAGATTAAATATACTAGTTAAAGATAGGGATGATCAGATTGGGTTAAAATATTCTAGTTTACATCTAAAATATAAATGCATGGAGTTTCTGCTGTTGTGCAATGGGTTAAGGACTTGGCTTTCCCACAGTTGTGGCATAGGTTGCAGCTGTGTCTTGGATTCAGTCCCTGGCCTGAAAACTTCCATATGGCATGGAGTAGCCAAAAAGGAAAAAATAATATAAATGCATAGAATGGCCTAAAGCATAAAAGAACATGATACCAAGTCAATGCCAACCAAAATAAGGGTGGTGTGGATATATTATCAGGCAAAAGAAGCTTTAAGACAAACAGCATAATTGGGAATGTAAAAGGTCACTAAATAATGATAAAAAACTGAAATTTTCAGGAAGATACAAAAACTCTAAACTTGTATGTCTCTAATAAAATCTTAAACATATAATACAAGAATTGATAGAACTAGAGGAAAGTAAGTCTACCAGCAATGATGAAAATTTTATTACACCTGTCTCGTCGCATTCAAGAGAAAAATATTTAATAAAGATGTAGAAATTTGCACAACAATTTGGTCTAATAGAACTCTGCATCAAACTCCTAAGGAATACACATTCTTTTTAAGTACACATAGAACCTTTACAGAAAATGGCTATGAACTAGGTTAAAAAGTGAGTCTCAATAAATTTCAAAAAATTAGTTTTATATACACTGACTTCTACATCTCCCAGATCCTCAGAAATTCTGGAGCTTTCTGTTAAATGTTTGAGCAGCAATAATCCGTGGGTTAACTCCACGTGGAGAGACTCTGGTATACAGCCTTGGCTGGTGTGTTGGGAAAGGGGGTGAATAGGCTTGGTTGCAAGTGGAATTATGAGGTGATGAACTACGTCCAATGAAGCCTTGACTACAAAGATTAAACACTTGCAGAAAATGCAAGGAAACCAGCAGCTAGACAAGAGCTGCATAGAATTCAGTTAATCAGCAGCTTCTAGTAAGGGTGGTTACCAGAAATCTAGCTGAACCAAGGTGAGGAGATGTTTAGTTTATTAGAGAGGAATGAAAGATTTTTAGGTGTTGAACTATGTCAGAGGAGGTCAGATTATGTGAGTTAATGCGAAACTAACCAACTCTGCAATGGCTGTTTCATGCTGTGTCTACAATTTAAGGCCATTTTTTCCAGGTATGTGCTATGTGTAGAGCCACATACAATTTTAATTTTCTGGATAATATCCTCATTTTGATTCTTTTCCTATCTTTTCTTGTTGCTCAATCTGTACAGTTGATGGCAGTCTCTTAATTCTTACTGCTTACGTTTGAGTTATTAACCTAGATGATATGAAATTGGATGGACATTTGTATGTAAAATCCTTTGATTTTTCTTCCTTTAAGAATGGTTGATAATTCTGAGGATAGGGAATATATTAAGTGTTGCTTGGGCACTAAACTTTACTACTGACATTACCTATTAAGTATCTCTAAAGGAAATAATAAAATAGCAGCTTTTTAGAGCCCATTTGTGACTCATAAAATATGGGTTAAAACCTCCCATTTTATTGCGCTTTTACTTCTGTAATTATTACTGTAAGTGATAGAACAGTGCCGGGCAATCAAGAAATCAACGCTGTCAACTATGCTTGAAAGACTATGAAAGTCTGAAGAACAGCCTGATAAAATGAAAAAACCCAAACAGATCAAATGAAGAGGGGACAAAAACAAAGACCGAACTTCAAATACAGTAAAGCAATCAAAATAACACTAAAATCAGAGATCTGCAGAACTCTGAGTCCGTATAAACCTGCTCATCCCTGATTCGGCACCCAAGGATGATCCCAGGAGCTTTGCTCAATGTCTCCACATCTTAATGTGCTCATTCAGTACATGGGGCATTATAATGGTATATAATGAATTTTGTGTTTTATGGGGGCTAAGTGAATAGATGTATATAAATATATTAACACCAGTTCTGGCATACAGCAGATGTCAGTAAATGTTAGCTAATATTAATTAATATCATTATTATGATGATGATTATTAATAATAATTGTGTCTTATACGTGGCCCCTTAAGTTGTACTGTGATGTGTCTGAAGTGGTGTTTATTTTTATTTTTATTTGTCTTTTTAGGACTGAACCGGAGGCATATGGAGGTCCCCTGGCTAGGGGCCACTGGCCTATGCCACAGCCACAGCACTGAGGGATCCGAGCTGCGTCTGCAACCTACACCATAGCTATCTGGCAACCCCTCCTTAACCGGCTCAGCAAGGCCAGGGATTGAACCCGCATCCTCATGATTACTGGTCGGGTTCGTTAACCACTGAGCCATGACAGGAACTCCCTGATGTAGTCTTTATGAAGCTCTTTTATCTGTAGCTAATTTTTTTTCCTACCCTGATATGTGGTTGAACTAGTAATCACAGTTGACTTACCGTAAAAAGCCTATTCTCACTTGCTTTTGTTGCGAGAGGATGCTATTCAAATGCCCAGTATCTGGGCAAAAGTAAAGAACAATAAAACGTTTAAAAATCAATATTTTATCTAACCAGCTTTTTGCCACCACCGAGTAACATTATTTTTATAGCTTTATTGAGGTATAATTGAGAAAAACTACTGATCTCCTTCGTGTCACTATAGTTTCATTTACATTATACACTATTATATAAATGAAATAGTATGATTATACTCTTTTTTGGTCTGGCTTCTTTCAGCATAATTATTTTGAATTGGTATATAGCAATAGCTTATTCCTTCTTATTTCTGAAGAAATTCATTTCTTTTTATTCCTGGTACTAATCTATTGTATGGGCATAGCCCAACTTACTTATCCATTCATCAGTTGTCGATGGACGTTTGGGTTGTTTCCAGTTTTAGTTGATACAGATAAAGCTGTTATGAACATTTCTATGCCAGTTTTTGGGTACACATATACTTTCATTTCTCTTAGGTGAATACTTAAGAGTAGAATTGCCGAGTTGTATGGTAGGTGTATGTTTAACTTTTAAAAAACTGTCAAACTCTTCCAAATTGATTGCATAATTTTATATTCCGAGAGTATATGAAAGTTCCAGGAGCTGCCCATCCTCACCAACACACTTGGTGTGGAGAGTCTTTTAGCCATTCTAGTGGCAAAGCAGTGAGATCTCATTGTGGTTTTCATGTGCATTTCACTAACGATTGATATTGGGCATCTTTTGATGTGCTTATTTGTCATCATATCTCCTTTGATTATATACCTTTTCAAAGTTTTTACCCATTTAAAAAAGTGAGTTGTCTTCTAATTGAATTTTAAGAATTCTTCGTATAATCTAGATCCTTTTTTTATATTCATGCTTTGCAAATGTTTATTCCCAGCCTAAGGTTTGTCTTTCATTTTTAGTGTCTTTTGAAGAAAAATATTTTAATTTTGATAACATCCAACTCATTATTTTATCTTATAGTTTGTGATTTGTGTGTGTGTGTCCTATTTTAGAACTCTCTCCTAAACCTAGGGTCACTAAGAATTTTTCTGTTTTCTTCTAGAATTTTTGTAATTTTAACCATTACATTTAGGTCAATGGTTCATTTTGAAATAAATTTTGTACCACCAATCATTGCTTAGCAAACTTTGAAAAGAGTCTTAAAGGAAAAATATATAGATCAGTGGATGAATTGTTAAGGTGTCAGTTCACCCCAAATCGATCCCAATAAGAATCTCAGTAGCCTTTTTTGGTAAAAATTGAAAAGGTAATTTTAAAATTTATATGGAAAAGACCTAAAGTAGCCAAAACAACTGTAAAAAGAACAAATTTGGAAGTCTTAGGCTACCTTATATCAAGACTTCCTATAAAGCTATGGTAATCAAGAAAATGTGAAATTGATCTATAGATAAGCAAATACATTAATGGAACAGAATAGGAATACAGAAATAAACCCACACACATATGGTCAATTGATTTTCACCAAGTGTGCCAAGGCAGTTTAATGAGGAGGAAAAAATAATGTTTTCAACAAATGATGCTGGAACAATTGGATATTTGTATGCAATGAAATGAACCTTGACATTGTAGACGTTTTAATGAGTCATTGAGGTGTTTTAATGGATCTAACCATTATCTAATAAGATATCATGGTTTGAAAAGCTTTTCAGATAATAAATAATTAGAAATAAATTGTTTAATTTCAAAAGTTTAAAAATTTGAATTATCGCCAGCCAGCCAACTGAGAAAAATTCGTGTAAATGATCATATAAATTTCAATCAATATTGACAAATATAATTCATCACTTTCTGGTGTGTCTTCTATAAAAATATGAAGAAAACTCAATATAATTCCAACATATGGAAAATGAACACAGCTAAATAGAGTCACATTCTCTACACATTCTCTACAGTCATCATTCTGTACACATAGGCAAACCAATTGATCAATGCATCTTTTAAAAGACTGAATGAAGGACAAGATTAGGATGTTTTGTGAACAGCCTGCTAGATCAGTAAAACAAAACTTTTTTGTATCATTATATTTACTTCTTTTATGTCCAGAGGGAGCCTGTAGTAGCAAGGATAAAGTTGAGAAAAGAAGGTGAAAGATTTAGCAGTTGAAAAAAAAATTGTAATCAGTTCTCTAGTACTATTTGTATTTAACTCTCCATTCTCTGGCTGTTGTCACTGCCTCATGACAAAACGACAAAAACAACTTGTTTTCCTTCTGTGTCTTTTTCCCATTTAAACCACATGCAGATTTGTTAGAGTCCTTGCTGCTTTCCAGGCCAGTAGATGGCATTCTTATTCTTGTTTTTATCTCTAATGGGCTTAGACATGATAAATGTAATACTGTGTGCTGGACTTACGTTCCGTTCTGGTTCCTACAGTGCAGGATGAACCATTTCTTGTGCACTTGGAACAGAGAGGAGCACACTCACGAGAAGGATAAATCCACAGTGCTTGGAAAAGCTGAGATGTGTCCAAAGACCGGTAGTTTCTTTGTTTTTTCTTTGCTGAGTCTAGTGATAGTAGGAGTTTTTGGTGAGGGATAGACTGAAACTTGGCCATTCAAACTATCTTCATCTCTGCAGAGCAGCATGGTTACCTGTAGGTTAACTCCACCACTTCTGGGTGATGATGGCTCTGGCTTTCAGGCTGTCTCTGCTTCTTGCTCCCCTATGTGGAGCAGCTTCTGGACACTTGGGAACATTGACCTTGTGGCAACAGGATTGGGTTCTGGGTCTGCATGCCAGCCTTGTTGGATGTTCCCTGTTCACCCAGTGGCTTGGTCCTGACAACTCTGCTGCCCTGATGTATTCCCTTGGCAGAGCCAGGGTTCCTCCTCTAGCTCTGCAGGTGCTGAAATCCGCTGATCTCAGCCACGGCCTCCATTTGGCCCTGGCTTCAGCCATCCACCAAATAGCCTCTGCTTCAGGGGTCACTGTACCCTCAGTAGGGAAACCTCTGGCCAACCTCCTCACTTGCTTTGGGCAGTGATGTGGCTCCCTCACTGAAAGCATCTGTCAATGTCTGCATCCCTTCCACACCCTCCAAATCAAGCCACCAGAATCTCAGGGCCACCATTTCTGGCCTTCTTCCTATATGTGCCCCACTGCCAATTCTATTCTTCCGTGATACCATGTTCTGGGTACAGGCATGGTGGAAAATGGCATCTCCCCAGGATTCCCAAAGGGAAATTGGTGGAGAGGTCCCCGCCTTTAGCTCAACTTTCCATCTCTGGGATGGCTACACACTCACCAGATCTTCAGGGGCCAGTCATACCTCTTCTCAAACCTTCTTCCTTCAAATTTTTGTCCTCAGAAAGGGAACATTTTACCTGTTCCTAGAAAGTGAAATTCTTCCCATTGATGTTTGTTGAAAACTTCCCTTAATATTTTTCTTACCATACAATGTTTATGATCTCTCCCCAGTCGGCAGGTCACAGGTTTGGCAATGTCCTGCAAAATGAGCCTGTTGTTTGTATACTTTCAAATAATCCCCACATCTATGCTGTGGGATTTCTTGGTACAAGCGTCTCCATTATTGATAGATCTGGGGACACCAAGTTGCCCAGGCATTTTTTTGAGAACGGAATTGTACTATACTGTCTTCTATTCCTGTCTTTTTGCCCTTTTATCTATTGAACTATTTTCTCATGGATTTGAATTGATGTATTTCTGATATGATTAGGGTTATCAACAGCCGGAGATGCCAAGTGATTCACAAAGAGTCTCAGAGTGGAAACTAGGTAGATTGAGACCTCTAATCTTCTGTCTAGAACTTTCTTGGGCCATAAGATTACGGTCTCATTAATTAATCCATTGCTTTTTAATCTGGAAATCAGTGTCCAAATAATAATTATTTTTTATTATTGCTGATGTAAATTGGTTCAGGAAGGCCTGATTGTGCCTGAGTGAAGTGACACATTGAATTTCTAAATCTGCAAACCTGTAAGATGGGGACCTCGCTAAAGCTACAGCCACCTTAGGAGGCAGAGCCTAAGGAACACTTTCAACTATACCCATATTTCCCCTTCAGACCCAAGGCACTATGGCTTTCCTTGGTTTCTTATTCCATGTTTATCCATTCTTGTAGTCATGCTTTGTTTACAGTATTGTCTGTGTATAAATGTATATATAAAATAATATGAACATAAATAATATACATATAATATATATTTTAATGCAAACGTCTTAGATTTCAAAATGCATTTTGGAACACTCCATCTTGCCTGGAACCAGATAATAAAGTGAATCGAACATGTAAAGCAAAAGCAGAAACCATTTTATCTTCTTCTCTTAATGTAGCAAATCTTGTTTAAGGGGAAGGAAATTAGCATTTCCTATGCAACATTAGAAAAAAAAATTCCGATGTCAAGAGCAAATTTTATGATCCAATTCCCCCAATTTGAGTTGTTCTGATCTGCCTAACTGTTATCCTTTTTAAATCAAGAAAATAACGTGAGGGGTAATGGTTGAGTTGTGAATGATAAACTCTGTGTGTGTATTAGGGAGAGAACGCAATTGACTTAACTAGGTGTGCAGCCCTGTGCACATTTGTGTCTGAGGTCCAAATCGAGCCCTTAACAGGCAAGATTCTTTAATATAAATGAGAAATAGGCTTTATCCTGCCATAATGACCTGCAGCCTCTCAGACATGGCTCTCCACAGACCGATCAGTCCACAAAAAGGTTGGCCAGCTCACTGAAGCCATTATCTTTTATTTATGCAGATCAGATTGTGACAATCCTTGGAATTTTTTGTTTTATCTTTTTTTTTTTTTAAATCCTCTTGATATGGTTCTTTCTTTCTGCTTCTGTATAGGCAGCTCCCCAAACAACCATTTTCATGACTTCCCAAGTCATTGAATGAAAATATTAGAGTATAATTTGGTTAGCTTGTATTACTCCATGAAGAAAAGAAAACTGTTTTAATTTTGGAAACTACTAGATAAAGGAAGAGGAAAAAAAAATTCCTTAATTTTTTAAACCACACAGGGAGTCATCTAGTGTGCTGACACACTCACCAGCACCAAATCCCAATAGTTTACACTTTCATTATTTAATACGCCCTCTGGAGTTTTGGATGTGGCTCAGAAAAAAAAAAATTTAAACAAATTTCTTACATATGACCCTAATTTCAATGGACGTGTTCTAAAAAACCTTAGCTTTCTTCCTTTACATTTCCCATTAGTCAATATTAGTTACATATTCATAAATGAGAATTTAAATAACATACATCTTGTAAAAAAAAATACCAGGGTAAAAAAAATACTTTTTTTTAAAGTGGGTATGCTTCCAGTAATCTTCCCCTCTTGGGGAGTAGGGGGGATGTTTAATGGTAGAAGTTGAAAGAAAACGAGAATGTTACTTCTGACTGTGGCACTTGGGTCTCCATTGCATCTTACATTTTTTTTTCCTGTGGTGCTGTTCTTTTTAGCTTTTATCCAAGCCAAAAAGCAAGGCAAGAAGCCCACTGAGAGATCAGACAACCACCATAGTAGGAAGGATTTTCCCGCCTGATTTGGGGTTGTGCTGAATTCCGCTGAACTCGGGATTTTTATTCCTCTGTTTAACCCATGAGCATTTTATTGAATGTTAACTATTACAGTTCAGTTACTCTGCTAGGTGTTATGGCAGATGCAAGAAAGACTCAAATATGATCCTTGCCTTTATTCACTCACTTGATACAAATTTGCTATCCTTGTTTGCCCCATTGCCTGGGAGAATGAAGACCATTGTCAGCAGTCAGACTGTGGACATTCCAGAAAATGCTGACATCACTCTAAAAGGACACACAGTCATCGCGAAGGGCCCCAGAGGCACTCTGAGGAGGGACTTCAACCACATCAATGTAGAACTCAGGCTCCTTGAAAAGAAAAAAGAGGCTCCGGGTTGACAGACGGTGGGGAAATAGAAAGAAACTGGCTATTGTTCGCATCGTCCGGGGTTATGTACAGAATATGGTCAAGGGTGGTACACCGGGCTTCCGTTACAAGATGCGGTCTGTGTACGCTCACTTCCCCGTCAATGTCATTATTCAGGAGAGTGGCTTTCTTGTTGAAATCTGAAATTTTGGGGCTGATACATTCATCCACAGGGTTTGGATGAGGCCAGGGGTTGCTTGTTCAGTATCAAGCCCTTGAAGATGAGCTGATTCTAGAAGGAAACGGCATTGGACTGGTATCAAATTCAGCTGCTTGGATTCAGCAAGCCACGGCAGTTAAGAACAAGGGTATCAGGAGTTTCCGTGGTGGCTCAGTGGTTAACGACTCCGACTAGGAACCACGAGGTTGTGGGTTCGATACCTGGCCTTGCTCAGTGGGTTAAGGATCTGGCATTGCCATGAGCTGTGGTGTAGGTTGCAGACGTGGCTCAGATCCCACGTTGCTGTGGCTCTGGCATGGGCTTGGCGGCTGCAGCTCCAATTGGATCCCTAGCCTGGGAACCTCCATGTGCTGCAGGTGCGGCCCTAGAAAAGGCACAAAGACAAAAAAAAAAAAAAAAAAAAGAACAAGGATATCAGAAAATTTTTGGATGGTATCTATGTTTCTGAAAAAGTTCAGCAGAATGATGACTAAGATCTGAGCTGTTCAGCTAGAGACAACGAGATGCCAGATGATTCCTCAGACTCATTTGTGATGTTTTATGATAAAATAGAAAGTCTATTGACTTAAGAAATTTTTTGCTATCTGCTGGCCTAACAACAAAGAACCAGACCCTGTGATCTTTACAGTCTAGTGGGAAAGACAATCTGAATAAGAAGCAGGCTCAGCTGTATGGGCTACTGTTAAAGTAGAAGTAGTGGGTGTTATGGGAGCATAACACACAGGATGCTAACCTGGTGTGTATGTGCAAAGGTCAGCAAAGGTCTCCCTGAAGTGATAAAGTTTATGTTGAGACCAGAAGCATGAGACCAAGTTAGATGCTGGGGACGGTGGGAGAAGGAGGGTGTCCCGAGAAGATAGGACTCAGCTGTGTGAGGCTGAGTTGAGTGGTGTGTGGGAGGAACCAAAAGAAAGCTCAAAACCAGGTAAGACTCAGTTCCTTTTTCTCATTCAGATCATGAATTTCAAGGGCTGCTCTTAAGTGGACATGAGTGGCTGCCTTCAGTGATGGGAAGAGATGAGCTGCATTAGGAGCAACGTGCCATGTGCAATGCCCATCACCCTGGGAGGAGTGGGCAAGACCCTGAGAAGCAGAGGCGGGGGAGGGGAAAGAGTTCACAAAGTACATTGTTTGGGATGAAGGTAAGATAAAGAACCAGCAACCCATAAAATATTAATTGATGATAAGAGGGAAATGTCTCTCCACAACCAAGGAATAATTGAGCTCCCGAGAGTGGCCATGGATTGTATTTCAGGCTCCTTATCAGCCATTATCAACAGCTTGCCAGGAAGCCAGGAATGCATTTGTAGCGCTGGTTGAAGGCAAGGAGTTAAAAGCAGGGGATGGGGGCAGGAAAGTTTCTTTAGAGAAAGAAGAGATGGGATTAAATTGGTGAATCAGGCAGGGAGAATGTGTTAGAAGGCCCGGGCTCTGTGAGGATAAGGGGGCAGGAGGACATTAGCTACAGGCTGTGTCACCTTGTGACTATCTGACAGCCATCCCCAGCCAAGGATGGAGGCCTTGCGATTTCCTCAGTGTGAAGTCTGTCGTAGTCTCCTCTGTGGTCACCTGGAAGCCATGACTCCAGTCCCCAAGGGGAAATTGCAGTATCAGTAGGAAGAAATAAGGTTGGGATGGGGAGTGCAATGGAGCAGGACAGTCCTCAAGGGATATTACCCAAGTTTCCTCAGGGAAAGGACAGTTTTTTCTTACAAAAGTCATGGACTATCGCCCTAAATTGCATTGCAGTCATGAGAATTTTCTCATCAGTATGGTTAAGGCATTGATTTATCTATTCCTTTTTTAAAAAAATATACATTGGGGAGTTCCTGTTGTGGTGCAATGGAACGGATCGGCTAGTATCCATGAGGATGCATGTTCAATCCCTGGCCTCATTCAGTGGGTTGGGGATCCCGTGTTGCCATGAGCTGTGGTGTAGTCAAAGATGCGGTTTGGATCCTGTGTTTCTGTGGCTATGCTATGGGCCTGCAGCTGCAGCTCTGATTCAACCCCTAGCCTGGGAACTTCCATATACTGAGGGCGCAGCCCTAAAAAGAAAAAAAAAAATCGAGAGTTTCTCTAGAAAAAGTGTTTGTTCTTAAAAAATAAACAAACACAAAAAACCAAAAAAACTTTCATGGCTTTCATTTATGATAGAACAGGAATTTAAATTTTTTTTTTGTCTTTTGTCTTTTTAGGGCCACATTTGCAGCATATGGAGGTTCCCAGGCTAGGGGTCTAAAAGGAGTTGTAACCACTGGTCTACACCTCAGCTCACAGCAATGCCGGATCCTTAACCCACTGAGCAAGGCCAGGGATCGAACCCACGACCTCTAGGTTCCTAGTTGGATTTGTTTCCACTGTGCCACAATGGGAACTCCAGGAATTTTAATTAAAAAAATTTTTTTTAGTTTTATTTTTTTTTTTTGGTCATGCCCTCTTAGTATGCAGAAGTTCCTGGGCCAGGTGTCAAACCTGTGCCACCACTGTAACCAGAGCCACAGCAGTAACAATGCCAGACCCTCAACTGGCTGAGCCATGAGGGAACTCCTGGATCAGAAATTTTATTTAATTTTTGAGATGAAGAAGTAATAGGAGAGACCATATTTGATGACATTCATGTAAAAAACCAGTGGTGAAGTCTGCAGTAGGAAGTAGAGGTCATTGGAATCAGAAATAAAGTTAGATAATAGCAGAAAGATAGGGGAAATACACATTAATATAACAATCATGAAAAACTCCCCAAACTCCTCTAAGCAATACCGCTCGGATCCCCTTGAGCAAAGCTTGTCATACTGGACCGACGCCATCCTTGCCTGTTGGCATTGATGAATCAATGTTAAGGTGGATAATTTTCATATTTATACTAATCACTGCAAATGACCCTCAAGACTGATAGTTCTCCATTCCAGCCTGAGCATCTACGAGGAGGATGCAGTCCTTATTTATTGCCTTCTGGGTAGAGCAAGCTCCCTTGTTCACGTGGAAGGAACTATAATGCATCTTTCACATTTAAAGTGCCCTCTGAAGCTTTCTGCTTCACAACCTCCCTCCTTCTTTCCCTGTTACCTCTAAATTTTTCATACCGTCTTGAGCATCTCTCAAAGAATTGCAAATTCTAGCTGGAACATGATTAATTTAGCATGTGGCCTCCTCCGATGGAGTGCTCTGCCGTCCACCCTCCTTATGCAAGCCTACCTCTCCTCTTGGCTCTTAGCAGGGAAAGTGAATTAAGGCAGAGGCTTAGGGTGTTCAGATGTGCTGCTCGAAAATGAATTTTTACTGGCAATGCCACAAAGTCAAAAGTGTGGTGTTGCAAAAGTGATATTACAATATATAGTTGAGGTTATTTCAGTTGCAAAGCTCAGTTGCCCCATTTCTCTTTCTCAGTTTGCCAAGGGCATATCTATTAGTCTTTATTTGGAGGTGAAAGCCAAAACACAGGTGTTGTTTCTCCTCCTTCAAGACTCCTTACCTCTATTTTGTTCATGTTTCTAACGCCTTCTTTATTTCATCAGCTAATGTTTTCTGTGATAAGGTTATTTCCCTTTACTATGAAAAGAAGAGGCGCATTTCTAGGGAGTTCCCCAGTGGCCTAGCAGTTAAGGATCCAGCAGTTGTCACATCCATGGGTCAGGTCACTGCTGTGGTGTGGGTTCGATCTCTGGCCCAGGGAACTTCCGCATGCTGTAGGGATAGCCAAATAAAAAAGAAAAAAAGAGGCACGTTTCTTTCCATTTTTGTGATTTTAATAGCCTTCAACTGAGCTGAATCACGAAGGCCAATGGCACTGCAATCACAGACAGCTTCCAGTGGTATTCACCAAGGAAATCTCCTGCAGAATATCTTTTCAATTTGGGTCTATTTGGCTCCCATATTTTGTTTTGATGGACAGAGAAGACCGTAAAACTCATCTTTGGATGGCTCTTTGAAATCTCGTTTGCGTAGATCTCCTACAATGAATTACTTACCTGTTTAAAAGTATTCTTTTTGTGTAAGAAAAGTGATGGTCAGGAAGCTCATGTATTTAGCAAGTGCCTGACGTGCTGCTAGGGCTCCATCCGTGCTCATACGGATGATGAGGAAGAGGAGGAAGAGAATGAGGGGGTGGGAGAGGGGGAGGATGGAATGCTGGACCTGGGAAAATCTCACCAAAAATCACCTGCTGATAAGACAAAGCTGAATTTATCTGTACTACAGTAAGGGAGACCACTGCCTGCTCAGAGTCCTAGTAATGAACAGAAATCTGATTTAAGGCAGTCTTTTAAAGCTGAGTGGGGGTAGTTTCCATCGTGGCTCAGTGGAAACGAACCCAACTAGTAACCATGAGGAAGAGGGTTCGATCCCTGGCCTCGCTCAGTGGGTTAAGGATCTGCCATTGTTGTGAGCTGTGGTGTAGGTTGAAGATGCAGCTTGGATCCCGTGTTGCTGTGGCTGTGGTGTAAGTCAATAGTTGTAGCTCTGGTTCAACCCTTAGCCTGGGAACTTCCATATGCCGTGGGTGCGGCCCTAAAAAAAACTAAAAAAAAAAAAGTTGGGGGGAGGTGGTGGATGTTGGAGAACTGGGAGATAAGTTCACCGGACGTGTGGGAGGGGCTCTTTACTGCGTTTGCATAGAGATCCTGGTGGAGTTGAGAATTTTGAAGGATCTCGGCGAGTAAACAGTGGTTGGATTTAAGAGCTGAACATTCAATTCATGTAAGTGGGATTTTCATAAAGTTCCTGGAACCAACGATAAAGTTCTTGGGCACTTTTTTCTTCCTGGGCAAGTTTTCTGAAGTGGTAAAGTAAAATCAGTGAAGACAGTGAAAGAGTAAAATTCTGTTAGCGAAGAGTGAGGACAGCCAATCATAAAGCCACGTTAGATAAGGTGTGTGGCTGTGAGTGGCTTCAGTTCTTTGTCATCCTTATTGCTTCTCCTCCTCTTTCTCCTCCTTATTCTGGCATTTTGAAGCTGAAGCCTTTTACATCAGGGAATCAGTTATTTGCGATGTGTGTGCATGCAGAGAGCGTGTGTGTGTGTCTTGTATGGTAAATATTCTGTGCTGACTTGAAAGGAAAGAAGCTGTGCCAGTGAAAACTTTTCTTCAAGGCCATTTCAAATATTGATTTTTTAGAGAGCCTGACCAAAGCCCTGGAGAACTACATGCCCTTCAGAATCTAGCTCCTCTGAGGATATTTCCAGAGATCCCTGTGAGGCATTAGGATACTTGCTTGGCTTTTCTGCCCGCCCCCCCCCCCCCCCCCCCCCGCCCCCAACTCCCTCCCACACTGTGAGATCCTCAAAGTGCGAGCTGCATCATTTTTCTGTCATCAAATATTTTTCTACTTAATGCCAGGGACTGCACTATGTATTGAAGGTACAATGAAAGACTAAGAAGCAACGCCTGCCATCTTTGAGTTCTTGTTCCAGGACAGAAAGTAAAGAAAACCATGGTCATTTGTTTACCTTTTTAATGTTTCTATGTGCTCAATACAGCATTACACCTCAATAGAATGTAGAACCTAATAATTCTGTGATGAATGATTGAGTGTACATCCATGAGGTGGATATGAAATAGTTTTATTATGATTTTATTTTCCTGAGAAATTTTACGTGTATCCCACTTCTAAATAAATACAGTGCCTTTTTGTATCATTTACCTATGTTTTGGTTACTGGGTTATTGTCTTTAAGAAATGAATATGTAGGATTTTATTGCATATTATGAGCGAAAATTTCTTACTGAGTTTATCGATTGTGAACCTCATCTCTCTGTGTCTAACTTGCCTCAGTGTCATTTTTAAATATATGGCCTTTTGTGGTCCAGAAGGTTTAATTTTTTTTTTTGTCTTTTTGCCATTTCTTGGGCCGCTCCCTCAGCATATGGAGGTTCCCAGGCTAGGGGTTGAATAGGAGCTGTAGCCACCAGCCTACACCAGAGCCACAGCAATGCGGGATCCGAGCCACGTCTTTGACCTACACCACAGCTCACAGCAACACCGGATCCCCAACCCACTGAGCAAGGCCAGGGATCGAACCTGCAACCTCATGATTCCTAGTCAGATTCGTTAACCACTGCGCCACGACGGGAACTCCAAGAAGGTTTAATTTTAATGTACACAAATTTATTAATCTTTTCCTTCGGGGCAAGTGCTTTTTTGTGTCTTGCTTAGAAAAATTCCCCACTTAATTGATTAATTAATCTGTTTATTTATTTGGCTGCACCTGTGGCATGCAGAAGGAGTTCCTGCTGTTACTTAGCAGTTAGCAAACCTGACTAGTGTCCATGAGGATGCAGGTTTGATCCCTGGCCTCATTCAGTGGGTTAAGGATCTGGCATTGCCGTGAGCTGTGGTGCAGGTTGCAGATGCGGCTGGGATCTGGCGTGGCTGTGGCTGTGGCGTAGGCTGGTGGCTACAGTTCCGCTTGGACCCCTAGCCTGGGAGCCTCCATGTGCTGTGGGTGAGGCCCTTAAAAGACAAATATATGTATATATATGTATGTATGTGTGTGTGTGTGTGTGTGTGTGTGTCTGTATTTTAAGTAAACATATAAAAGTATGCCCTATATCACATGTCATCAGGGAAATGCAAGTTAAAACAAGAGTGAAATACCACTACACACTGATTGAAAGGGTCAAAATCCAAAACACTGACTGCGGCCCTAAAGAGGTGGAAAAAAGACCAAAAAAAAGTTCCCAGGCCATGGATTGAACCCATGCCACAGCATGACAACACCAGATCTTTAACCCACAGAGCCCCGGGAACTCCAGAAATTCCCCGCTTTAGTGTGATAGATGTCTTCTCTGTTTCTGCTAAAAGTTTTTAAGGTTTTGCTTCTTGAATTTATTTTATTTCATTTCCTGGGATTGGCTTTTGTGTATGGCATAAGGTAGATGTTTGACTTTATTTTAGTTTCCTCTTGTGCATTCTGTGATCAGCTACATACTTAGGGGGACCCTCTGTGAATCTCTGAAAGCTCTTTCTTTGTACTGCTTACTCCTGTCTTTTACTTTGACCTTCTAATTCTAGCCGTCTTGGTGTCCCTGAATTTTTAGCTCTATCTCTTCAACTCCCATAGCTTACTGGGCTGTGCCTGTGTTCCTCCTCCCTGTGCTGTGGCTTGGGAACTTCTCAAAGCAGTAAGCTGGGCAATCAAAGGACTCATCTCCTTTGTTTCCATTTCTCACGGATTACCATCCTTAGTTGCCTGATGCTGAGTGTCTTAAAAACCTTTGTTTCATATATTTTGCCCATTTGGGGTTGTTTTAGACAAGATGATAAATCTGACCCCTGTTATTCCATCTTGACTGGAAGTAGAATTCTGAAGAGGGCAGTGAGAATTGAACTAGTTAAGATCTGAAGCTGGGGAGTTCCTGTTACGGCTCAGCAGGTTACAAACCCAATTGCTATCTGTGAGGATGCTGTTTTGATCCCTGGCTTCGATATGTGGGTTCAGGATCCAGCATTGCTGTGAGCTGTGATGTAGGTTGCAGGCATGGCTTGGATCCTGTGTTGCTGTGGCTGTGGCGTAGGCTGGCAGCTGCAGCTCCAATTTGACCCCTAGCTTGGGAACTTCCATATGCCACGGGTGCAGCCCTAAAAAAAGAAAAGACAAGAAAAAAAAAATCTGGAGAAAGTAAACTTGGAAGAGCTAAATTTATGGATCAATGATTAGAAAGAGAGCTCACAAAGATTCAATACAACTAACCGGGGAAATGGAGGCTTGGGGAAGTGAAGGGACGACCGAGGACTGCCATCTTTGCAAATGTTACCCAGGAGCATTATTCTACTTCATTGGCTTTATCTGAAGCATGAAGACTGCTATTTGAAGTGTGTTCTTTAGGTATGTCTTTTATTCAGGGTAATGCTAATATATATTCTTTGTAACCAAAATTTTAGTTCACAAAATGCTGCCACATCTATTATTTGGTGCTCTGTAATTCTAAGAGGTAGCTAGGCATTTTCTGTCCTCTTTTACAGACTGGGAAACTGAAGCTCAAAAATATTTAGGGCTTTGCTTAGGACCAGGTAGATCCTAAGTGGAGGAGGCAAGAGCTGAACTTAGGTCTTTTGACTTTAAGCGCTTCGTCTTGCTAGAACACTAGTTTCTTCCTACAATTTCCTGTAATAAAAGAAACATCTGGTAATTCCAATTTAACTTTATTTTTTGTCAGCACACACATACATAATTTTAAAAGTTAGGGCATTTAGGCACATTATTAGGTAAAATATACCAATAAAATTAATTTAATCTACTTCAATAACATATGACACTTTAAAAAATGCAATTTACATCTCTGCAGTAAACTCTACACGGCTGATAAAGGAGAGTCTGTTTTACTTATTTACTTGATAATAATGATGTAGTTGGCCTCGGCCAACACATGACCTAATATATTTCACCCCCCATATCCCCATGCTGAAACATGGTCCCTGGCCTGAAGCAGCTTACGATATAATGGGAAAGACTAGGGAAGCTAATTAGCTGCAATACAGGGCAGAAGGTGGTAAGCATTGACCAGGACGTGCAGAGTATATGCAGGCATGGGAAAGAGGGGCATTCATTTCAACCACGGAGATTAGGAAAGGCTGAGTTTTGCCTAATGGATGAGGTTTCAAGCAGTCTCTCTTTGGGGCCAGAGACAGGTTGGCTGAAGTGCCTTCTAGAGAGAAAAATGCTTTGTACACCCTGGGAAGGGGGTAGGTGTCTGAACAACTGCTGATGATCTGATGTCACTGTGGCAGAGAAAGACCCTAAACGGGTGGGGCAAGACACTAGCAGCACAGGGAATTAGGGGCAGGTCATGGCACCATTAAATGCCTCCGTGGTGTTGCTCATGCAGGCCTGGGAAGATGTAAGTCAAGATTCAGGGCCAAGGAGAGATGCAGCTGAGCTGGGTGTAGGGAAGGTTGCTCTAGGAGTGGTTGACAGAAAGGACGAGAGGGGAAAAGTGTCCTGGGGACAAGCTAAGGAATGAATAGACCAGAGAGTTGAGAAAGGTCGAGAGAGGCAGACATCCGGGCGAAGTCCCAATCAGACCCACGCTGTGGATGTGGCGCTAGGAACAAAAGAAAAGACGGATGGGGAGTGGGCATTCAGAAGAGGCAGGAGCCTAAGACAAGGGTGGGATTTCTAGATTCCCTAAGGGGAGGAGGGTGAGGATGATGAGGATGAGATGAATTCAGTGAGATGGGCAACAGAAGGGCGAAAGTGGCGGAAAGTGTTTGGGTTTGTTTTCTTTTTCTTTCTTTCTTTCTTTTTCTTTTTTTTTTTTTTTGTCTTTTTCCTTAACCCACTGAGCGAGACCAGGGATCGAACCCGAAACCTCATGGTTCCTTGTCGGACTCGTTAACCACTGAGCCACAACGGGAACTCTCATAGTGTTTTAGTTTTGTGGATAAAGCATAGTCATACTTTTTCTTTTGGGAAAAAAAAAAAAAAGGGCAGGCAGGAAGCGTGTGTTTTGTGGACTGATTTACACTGTACTGTGGCTGCCTGAGTTTTACTCCATTTGGCCAAAGCACTCCAAAGAGAGCTCTTGCTGGGACATGCGTTCCGATTTTGTGTTTCTGTCTTTTACAAGGGAGCTGAAGTGCACCACTTCAGAGTGAATTAGGAGCGAGTTTGTACATTTTTCGGCTTAGTGGAACTCAAATAGTTTCCTGGGGAATATGGTCTTTGTTTTTCCAACACCTTTCCCTTATTCCCCAAACAGATTACCACGTGTCTTTCCTGTTTCCCGCAGTGTCATCAGAGCAAGAGCGCGAGGGAGCGAGCAGGCGGAGGGGTGATAATTTTACACTCGAGACAGTGAGATGTAGGATCTGAAGTTTCTAAACTCCTGGAGGCTCTCGGGTGCGAGGCAGCGTTTGCGTTCCAGCACTAAAACCAACGCAGCACATGGAGGAATCCCTGAAGGTATCAGGCCATCGCCTGAGCCCGAAAACTCTTATTGTTCAGCTTTTGGGAACTTTTCATACTGTTTTCTCGATGCCCAGTCTCACACTTGTAACCTGTTAGCATTAAAAAGAAAGCTTTTGCTAATGTTTGCCAGGACTAACACTATGGAAACGGAGATGTCTTTTCTCTTACTTCTAATACTTTCGTCCCATATGTAATCTCATGGGAGTCCCTTCTTTCTCTTTTCCACCCTTTAGCGTATTACCCACAGACTTCTGTGAACAATGACTGGGAGGGGTTCTCTGATCGAACTCTGGTATCACCCAGAAGAGGTAGGGAAGTAATTTCATTCTGCAGAAGAGGAAGCTTCAGAAGTTACACACGTTTGAAAGGGGCACTTGTGTAGTAGGTTGCAACTTTACATGCTTTACATCCAGATGTGGCCCCGAAAAATAACAGCTAAAAGCCACCCAAGGCTGCTTCTTCCGGGGGCTGTCGTTTGAGGAGGACTTTCAGGTCCTGGTCACATCAGGAGACATCAGGTCACACAGATGCTGCCTTGATCGTCAATGGAGCCCATCCACCGGCAGGATGGGGAGCATCACTGTTGAGGCATGAATCCAGGGTTATCCTCTGGCTGACTCTGGGCCCTGTGTTTCACTGAGCAAGTCTAGAGGTGCTCGGGCTTGGGGTCTTTTATTGTCTTTGTAGGAATTAGCAGAGCCAATTTGGAGAGAAAATCCTTAGAATGATGGGAGAGTACGACAGAAAGGAGAGGGGGCTCCCACAGGGGTGTGTTTCTGCTGAGGGTCTGATGACCTCACAATGTGATAAGCCTACCTAGAGCTTTTTTGGGGGGCAGGTTCCTTCAAAGGTAGTGAAATACCAGAATCATCCATGATATCCATGATCTAGGAAATGCTGCCTCCTAGGAAACAATGAAAAGAGACCGGGGATGTTAGCATTAAGCAAATCAATGCAAAATTCATGTTTTTCAGATGAAGGACATAAGTTTAAATTGTCTTCTAAAGAGTTGCGATGCCTTTCTGAGTACCGTCATTAGCGACCTGGCTTCCACTCTGACTGAAGTTTTCTAATTACGAACATGCTGGAAGTAGCCAGTGATTCTTATTGTTCTAAATCAGTAAATGATAACTTTCACTTTTCGTTGGAGGGACTGCAGGATTTCTGGGAGAGGAAGTTCAAATCGCAAAACCTGGTGCAGTTCCACGTCGCAGGGGTCTTTTTGGAAACGGGTCCATCATCCGTTGGTGGTGACCTTGTGTGAGCATTTTTTTCTGGGCTGGCTCCCAATTTGCTTGTTGGAAAATAGAAGCTAGGGCACCTGGACCATGAAGCTCCCTTCAGCACTGCTAAGGACAATGAGCATTTTTAATGGGAATTGATAAGGAATGACCACAGGGGTTTAAGCCGCTGCAGCATGATGAAATTTGGGTTTTAGAAGATCCCTCTGGCGCCGTTCTGAGGTGGCATAGGGCAATGGCACCGCGCTGATCAATACTTCTGGGATGATGGCCAGACAAGGAGTAAAAGTCTCCAGAAAACAGCATTTATTTGAAACCGAAGGGCATCAATCCATGACAGAAAGAGGCTCCGTGAGGTCAAGTCATACCAAGGTGAGGCTAACACTCTCGAGGACATCAACGAACAGAAGACTGAAGGAGATGCCAATGAATTCTTTGCTTGTGTAGAATATTTCCAGCTAAAGGGTTTTCTTTTTTTTTTTTCTGTCCAGATATGTTCTATACGTCTGTGAACTTTTGATTCATTCTAAGATTTGTTTCAAACTGAGAATCAGATTTTCTTTTGCATTTATTTATTTATTTTATTTATTTTTATTTAGTTTGTCTTTTTAGGGCTGCACCCTTGGCATATATATGTTCCAAGGCTAGGGGTCGACTCAGAGCTGCAGCTGCTGGCTTACATCACCGCCACAGACAGCAACGCGGGATCTGAGCGTGGCCAGGGATCAAACCCTCAACCTCATGGTTCCTCGCCTGATTTGTTTCCGCTGTGCCACGATGGGAATTCCAGTTATCTTTTGTATTTAAATGAAGCATTGCTATCCTGAACCTCTCAAGCAAACATCGGGAAAGAAATTTTGAGCTAAATTATTTTAAAGAGGAAGAAAGCCATTGTTTCATAAACCAAAAGTAAGAATCTACCAGAAGCAGTAGCAGATAATAGATATAATTTTGAAACAAATGTAAACATTAACATGCACGTTTCAACAAATTATGTTTTCTCTCCTGGCAAAGTGATCTTAGGGAGGCAGGGACCATGTCTCATTTTGTGATTCTGTTCCCTGAGAAGGGCTGCTCAGTTCCACTGTCTCCTAACTGCATGCATTTTCCCTGAGAAACCGAGATCCCGTATTTAGGACAATTTGCTTTCCTACCCTTTGCTGCTGTTGTTTTAAAAAGCAAGCCTGGATTTATTTTAAAACTCATGCAGACCACACGGTAGACCTCGCCAGTGGAGATTTTGCTGTGGCAATGGTGTGTTTAAGCAGATGTATTCTGTTATAGAGTATCTTGTGACTTGCCTCAGGGAAAATGTCTGTATCCCCCAGACTGTTTGATTGCAGCTCTTGTTTTGGACTCTTTGGAGCTGACTGTCTCTCGTCGAGATCCGGTGTCAGCTGCAGCGGGCAGTGGGGGAGGGACCTTTTTGCAGCCTACTGATGTCAGGGGCTTGGCCAGCTCAGATTCCAGGTCTTATCTGCCCTGTCAGGAGGCCTTTATTTGTATTGTTCGTGTCCTCAGATTTCCCACAGCAGAACCCTGGGAGTCAGGATAACAGCTACAAAGCAGTCATTTTTTTCAGCCTCTGTCCTGCTGCATTCAGAGGGACCTACAACCCATGGCGCACTTCTTTCCAGCAATCCTAGCAGTCCTCAGGGAGCGTCGTGTGTTCTGCAGTTTTCCTCACACACGTGTCCAGCATTTTCCTCCTCGCTGGATCTGACTTGCTTTGATAATAATCCTATGACTGGGAAGACTAGGCCTGGCCACCCTGCCGCTATGGCTCCCAGCAATGCCACCTCTGAGCCTGGTGCCCACAGAAGGCGGTCTGGCCATCAGACTCTTCCTGTGTCCCCATAGTGCTGGTGTCCACTGAGCAGACAGTGTCAGCAGAGGACCCCTCTCCTGTCACAAGTGTTGGTGCCTGCACTGTGAATTTTTTCTCTAGGTGAGATACTGCCTTTGGACAGGAGATTCACATTTTTATAGCTGCCCCCTTGCTCAGGACTTGAGTGTCAGTCATTGATGCCCCCAGGATAGGCCTTGCTCCCTGCCCCTGGGGGGTGCGGAACTCTGGTCTCCAGCCTGTTGTCTGTGGTGTGTGTGTGTGTGTGTGTGTGTGCATGTACAGTGTAAGTGCAGGTATGGGTATCCTTGTGGATATGAGGAGAATCTCAGAGGGACAGGTGCCAGGAGATTGTTAGCCCCAGGCAGCTAGAGGTTGGGAAACAATACAGTCTGTATTTTCCTTGCTGTCCTTTTGAATGGTTTGACTTTTTATTATAAACATGTTACTTTTACAATAAGGGAAAGACCTGTTTCAAAAAAAAAAAAACTGGATGTTTAGGTTCTCCCAAAATTCGTGTGTTGAAACCAGTTCCCTAATGTGATGATGTTTGGAGGGAGGGCCTTTGGGAGGGGATTAGGTCATGAGGTGGAGCCCTCATGAACGGGGCTGGTGTCCAGACAGGTGTCTCATCTCTTTACCATGTGAGGGCACAGCGAGAAGACAGTGGTCGATGGACCAGGAAGTGGGTCTCACCAGACGCCAAAGCTGTTGGCGCCTTGATTTTGGACTGCGTAGCCTCAGGACCGTGGGGAATACATTTCCATTGTTTATGAGCTCCCCTGGCAGTGGTATTCTGAGATAGCAGCCTGCACAAACTAAGACAAATGGGAAGGTGGAGGATTCTTCAAGTTTCCATAGGAAGGAGCCTATTCCTGTGGGTGGGCAGTGGGAGAGGGAAGGTTAGGGTAGGTGGCCTGAGGTTTAAAACACTCATCGTTTTGAAGCGGTAGCGCATACATTCTGCTCTTCCTATAAAGCTGGCTTTGATTAAACACAGAGGGCAGACCTGAGGACAGGTGAGGGATGCTGGGGAGAGGACTGAGAGTTGACCCAGGGATCCATGGAGGAGGAGTATCTTTCCATCCCCTATCTTCTGTTGCTGGAAGAGATTTGAGACAGGCCCTTCTAACCCACCTGGTTCTCTTGTCCAAGACTCTGAGTGATGCTCTATATACCACTGACCCTGCAACAGGAAAAGGAACTAAGGGTACCTGCACTTACGCCACTATAATAGCTGTGTTCCCATGTGGGGAACCTTCATCCTTGGTCCATACCCAAGACTCCTCCTCCTACTGCCTCTGCCGACTTAATTTCATGTCATATTATTTCTGTCCATGGCTTTGTGCTCTATTAGATTTTAAATTCCTTGAGGGGACAAACTGCATCTTATCCATTTTCACTCCCTTCTCCAGAATTGAGGCCTGTAAGTTACACATACGAGGTGCCCAATCAATGCGCAATTAAAACAAGTATATAAGAGTGAAGAAACATTTCATTGTTTCACAGGGTGGCAAGGGCTACACCTGTGAGAAATTCTTGGTTTAGTTCCCACGACCTGCGTCACATTTGTAAAAAGGACATAACCGTTCCTCGTGATGGTAGTGTTATTATGAGGCGCAAGAAAAAAATTGGTATGAAGATCATACCACGTTGTTAGCGTTTAATAAATGTTAGCTGGTATGATTGAAACAAATCTGACAATTATTGCTCTTTGCAAAGCCGAAATGCCTGTGAAAGTTTGAAATTTTGCTTACTTCAGCAGTTCGAACAGAACGAACTGCAAAAGGAAACTTAGAGGAATAAGTGAGATTTTTCAGCCTACTCTGTTTCCATGAACATATTCCATAGCATAATGTTTAGCTTATATCGAGGTGAACTTACTTAAGTCTGGCAAACCTGGATGTAATCTGAAGATCATGTGATTCATGCTACCACAGAGAAATGTCTCCTGGGGAGAAGAGATGGATCTTTTTGCTAAATTACAAGTCCTAGGAAGGCTGGGTCATTTCAGTTTTCATTCATCTCCGAATCCTAAGCCCATAGGAAAATGCCTACTTTGAAAAGAGGCTGAAAATATTTGATAAAAAAATTAATGACTGGCGTTCCCGTGGTGGCACAGTGGAAATGAATCCGACCAGGAACCATGAGGTTGAGGGTTCGATCCCTGGCCTCACTCACTGGGTTAAGGATCCAGTGTGGCATGAGCGGTGGTGTAGGTCAGTCATGTCTTGGATCCTGCATTGCTGTGGCTGTGGCATAGGCCGGCAGCTGTAGCTCTGATTCGAACCCTAGCCTGGGAACCTCCATATGCTGCAGGTGCAGCTCTAAAAAGCAAAAAAAAATAAATAAAATAAAATAAAAAAATTAATGACTGCTCCAGGGTTATAATGCTTTGATCATTGCAAATTATACAAAATATATCAAATATGTCACATATTAAAAAGGAAAAAGTATGTAAATGTGATTCTGAACTTTGGATCTCCATAGCAAGGTGTTTCTTTCTGATTAAAAACTGTAAAATCAAAGCAGTTTAGCTATTTGTAACTGACTATCCCATTAAATTGGGTTGAGTGGAAGCAACCTAAGAGAATTTTGGTTAAGTGGCAGTAATTTGAATGTTTGGGTCAAAATGCTTTTTGCGAATCCTATCTGGTAGGAAGGCTAAGATGCTGAACAGCTAAATCCATAATTTGTGAAAGAATCCTTACCTAGGCTTTGCTTTCAATAAATGTGTGTAGAAAGGCCGATTTGAAGTTTCTCTCTTTCAGGGATGTGAGAAGAGCAGGCTGGGGCGCGGGAGTGGGGGTGGGGTGGGGGGTGGGAGTGTCCTTAAAATCAATCTGGTGCTCTTGCGGTTTGCACAGAGCAGCTCTCCCACCTTGTTCTGGGTGCTTGGTCACTCAGCACAGTCATGTTAGGGGCCCGTCCATAGCAGGTTTTCCCTTCAAGAGGGAAACTAGCTAAGCTCCACTCTCCACCACAAAGTACCAGGATTCACCAGCTCCTGAAGATGCAATCAACAGGAAAGTGCTTTTGCTAATGCTAAAGAACTTAGAAAGTGATTTTACAATGTGACCTCTTGATCTTCACAATGTCCGAATGGCAGGGACAACTGTCCCTCCATGATATGGATAAAAATAATGCTCAGAGTTCAAATGCACATGTCAACCAGGTCCCGTTCGTTCTCTTTTCCCTTCCTGAGAGGGAAATTTGGTGCTTCGAGCGTCTTCATAGCTGGTTGAGGTGGAAGCAAAGCAGGGAGGGGCGGGAGTATCGCCGATAAATAGAGGATGTTGTGGCAGGTGAGCGACACGAGGGCAGGAGCTGGGCTTTCCACTTTGATTAACCTCTGTGTGTAGTCACACTCGTCTCGCCAATTGAGGACCCCATCAATCCCATCTTGAAAGTGGAAGTGGCTTAGGCTCCGGGACGCTACCTCAAAAGAAAGATCCAGAGAGGGAGGATTAAACTGCTTTTTAATTGTTGGGGACACGTTCACAATGTAACAAATGCCCTTAGAGAAGCAATTTGGAAAAGAGTGAGTTGGAAACCTTGGGGGAAAGTCAGAATCTTTAGTCATAAAACACCTGAACAAGACATAATTATTAGCCTCGAGCTTTATTTTAATGATGTACTATGTCTTAAATATAATACCGACAGTTCGCTGAAAGATGCCAGCTGCTCAGAACGAACGAAACAAAAGGAAAAGAAGGGCCCTTTGTAATGAGTCTGGATCTCTGCACAACCTGTCATTTTGGTCGTCTGAAGCTCTGGTGCCCTCAAGGGGCTGACAGAATGTGCAGGCATATGCCGTGGGACCTCTGCCGACCATCCTCTGGGTGTGAGTGGTCCCCGCTTTAATCCCTCACCCTGTGCGCGTCTATGCATTTTCAGCAGGTTTTGAGAGAGAGTCTGAGCGGGACTCCGTGGTTTATCGCTGGAATGGGGTGATTGATCAAGCAGTTTCCCTGGAATTTGGAGACCTGGGTTCAAATTCTGAGTCTAAGTTTGATCAATAAATTTGCTTTTTTTTTTTTTTTTGCTTTTGCTTTTTAGGGCCTCACTGGTAGCACATGGAGGTTCCCAGGCTAGGGGTTGAATCGGAGCTACAGCTGCTGGCCTATGCCACAGCCACAGCAAGGTGGGATCCCAGCCGTGTCTGAGACTTACATCACAGCTCACGGCATCACCGGATCCTTAACCCACTGAGTGAGGCCAGGGATCAAACCCGCATCCTCATGGATACTAGTTGGGATCGTTACCGCTGAGTCACAACAGGAACTCCTAACTTTGCTTTTTGACCTCATGGTTCCTTCTCTGCAAAGTGGGATTGAATCTGGGTACTTGAACCTACCTAAGGGCTGAGTGCACTGAATCTGGATAAGGGCTGAGTATATTTCTCTGGGTGAAAATGCTTGGAAAGTAGCAGAAACTTTTTTGAAGGACATGTGATTATTTCAAGTCCTCTTACAGAAGATCAAATCTCTTATTATCAACTTAGTGTTTCTCTAGGTAATCAGTCTTCTTTTTATTAATGACTTTGTTCTTTGTGTTACAAATATGGATCCTCCTACTTAAGTTCCTTGAGACAATATACCCTCGTGACCTGGCTGAGTGGACAGATAATTTCATTAGGGAGGGAATAGCTCAGTTATCTTCTTTGGCACTTTTCACTTAAAATTAATTTGATTTTTCAGTCTTTTGGAAACAGACTCGATGACAAAACCTCCCAGGCATTTAAATGTTAATTCAGTGTTATTACCTCCAAGAAGATGTTTACAAACACCCAAGTTGAGTTCACACATTCATTCGTTTGTTTCATGGCCAGGTATTCACTCACGCTTCTCTGCTCCCACAATGTCCACACATCTCCTTCATCGTTTGCCGTTTCATACTACAGATTAATTTTGATAGGCTTTTATCTCCCGCCCTAGAATAAGAGAAACTTAAAGATAAAGCTTTGACTTCTTTGTCTTCACACCTGTAGGGCTTGGCGCAGTGCCTGGCATATTATTATACTGACATTGGTGAGGGTGCCATTGGCAGCAATTAGCAGATGACCTAACTCAAAATGGCTTAAACGCTAAGGACTTTTAGTGTTCATGTTGTAAGAAGCTTTGAGATAGGGTGCTTCCAGGTTGATTCATTAGCTTCATGATATCATCCAAGATTCAAGCTTTTTACATCTTCCTGCTCTTTCATATTCAGGATGGCTCTGTGGCTGCCATCACACCAGATATGCAGCATCCTGCAGAATAAAAGGATTTCATCCCTTCCTTCCTTCCTTCCTTCCTTCTTTCCTTCCTTCCTCCCTCCCTCCCTCCCTCCCTCTTCCTTCCTTCCTTCCTCCCTCCCTCCCTCCTTCCTTCCTTCCTTCCTTTCTTTCTTTCTTTCTTCCTTCCTTCCTCCCTCCCTCCCTTCTTCCTTCCTTCCTTTCTTCCTTTCTTTCTTTCAGTTGTAACTCCCCCATCCCTTACCTCCCCCACTTCCAGGCAGACTTCTCCTACCAGCTTACTGGGCAGAAATTAGTCCTATCCCTATCCTTCAATAAATTACTGGCACAAGAAAGGTGAAACCAAATAGGCTTGGACTAAGCAGAATTCACCTCTGGGCTGAGGATTGGGAACTCTTTCTTGATTAAGTGGCCACTCAAAAGAGAATGGGTATCTGAAAAAAAAATTGATTTGTTTTGCTATTTTTTTTTTCATATGGAAGAATGCTGAGTTGGCAAGGTCATCAAGAGTTAAATAAAATATTTATAGAATAAAACAATGAAGCAATGCCACACTATAGTTCACCAAATAATTTGTTAAAATATAAAGTATGTTATGAAGTTGGTTTGAAATATTTAAATGTCATCAAGCCTGAGTCTGAAGTTATCTTCTTTTCTGAATAGTCCCTTCAGGAATATTGAAATTTAAAATTCTTAAATGCTTCAGAAATGCTAAAGGGAAGACTTTATATTAGGCCAAAACAAAAGAAGAAAGCCCTAAAAAGAATTTACTCACCTACCTGCCAATGACATTTTATATTCAACCACTAGAGCCTTATTCTTGTAGATTCATATACTCCTATCTCATTGGTAGAAACATATTAATTTATAGTAATCACAAGTTAGTATCCAGTATTTTATTATGCACATTTTAAAAATAAAGGAGCCAAGTGTAAATGTTTGATATGTAGTAAAGATCCCAAATACAATAAACTACCAAAATAATAAGATTTTCCTGTTCTCTATTTTCCTATATTTAATAAAAATTAGAATTAAATTCATATATTCAGATTCAAGAATAAGTTTGAGTTGGTATAACCTACAATACAGGTTAGATTGCCTCTATTTTTAAATGTCAGAACTTAACATCTAGCTCTAAAATCTTGAAAATATATTTGTGTATGTTGAATCCCTAATGTTCTACTTCTAATGCAGTATTTGTTATTCCTCTTAGATCATTGAGGTCAATGATTCCTATGAAAGTGTATTTAAGATCAGTTCTTTTTTTTTAGGGCTGCACCTGCAGCATAAGGAACGTCTCAGTCTAGGCATTGAATTGGAGCTGCAGATGCCAGCCTACACCACAGCCACAGCATCTCAGGATGCATGCTGCATCTGTGACCTACACCACGGTTTATGGCAATGCTGGATCCTTAACCCACGAAGTGAGGCCTGGGATGGAACCTGTATCCCCACGGACACTAGTCAGGTTCATAACCCACTAAGCCACAGCAGGAATTCCCTAAGATTAGTTCTTTGGAAACTTTTCACCAAAAGAAGGTATTTTTCCAGTTGTCACACATAAGCCTAAAATAAAATTTCTGAAAATCCCCTGTAGTCTGTTTCCTGTTACAAGGGATAAAAACATTAATATTTGTAATAATACCTGGAATTCATATGGCACATTACACTTTATAGAATGCTACCTCATAATTACCTCTTTTTTTTGGCTATACCCATGACATGCGGAAGTTCTCAGATCAGGGATGGAACCCTTGCCACTGCAGTAACCAGAGCCACTGCAGTGACAACGCTGGACTTTGCCTGCTGAGCCATAAGGGAACTCCTACCTCTTTCTTCTTGAAGCATAGTGATTCACGATATTCTATTAGTTTCAGGTATACAGCATAGTGATTCAGTATTTTAAAGATTATACTCCATTAAAACTTATTACAACCTAATGGCTATAGTTCCCTGTACCATATAATATATTCTTATTTCTTATCTATTTTATATAGAGAAATTTGTCTCTTTTAGCCTCATGCCCCTAATTGTCCCACCCCTTCCTGCTCCCCTTTGGTAACCACTAGTTTATTTTCTACATCTGTGATTCTGTTTCTGTCTTACATGTACATTCATTTGTACTATTTTTTAGATTCCACATACAAGTCATATCATACAGTATCTGTCTTTGTCTTATTTTAGTAAGCATAATATTCTCCAGGTCCATCCACATTGCTGCAAATAGCATCATTTCATTCTTTTTTATGGTTGTATAATATCCCATTTATATAAACACCATGCCTTTTTAAATTGATTCATCTGTTGATCAGCATTTGCATTGCTTCAGTATCTTGGTGATTGTAAATAGTGCTGCTATGAAACTGGAGTTCAAGTATCTTTTAGAATTAGTATTTTTGTTCTCTGCAGCTATATATGGAGTGAAATTGCTGGATCATACGGTAGTTCTATTTTTAGTTTTTTGAGGCCCTCCGTACTGTTTTCCATGGTGGCTGTACCAGTTTACATTCCTACCAGCAGCATACAAGGACTTCCTTTTCTCCCACCCTCTTCAGTATTATTCATATACTTTTTTTTTAATGGCTTTTTTTGCCATTTCTTGGGCCACTCCCTCGGCATATGGAGGTTCCCAGGCTAGGGATCTAATTGGAGCTACAGCTGCCAGCCTACACCACAGCCACTGCCACACAGGATCCAAGCTGTGTCTGCAACCTACACCATAGCTCAGGGCAACGCCAGATCCTTAACCCACTGAGCAAGGCCAGAGATCAAACCCGCAACCTCATCATTCCTAGTTGGATTTTTTAACCACTGAGCCATGACAGGAACTTATCCCATACACTTTCTGATGACATTCTTACTGGTATGTGGTAATATCTCATTGTGGGTTTGATTTGCATTTCTCTAAGAATTAGTGATGTTGAGCATGTTTTCATGTGCCCATTGGCCATCAGTATGTCTTTCTTTGGAAAACTGTCTATTCAAGTTTTTTGCCCATTTTTTTGAATATTAAGTCATATAAGCTTTTTTTGATATTAAGTTGGATATTAACCTGTTATTGTTCTAATCATTTGCAACCACTTTCTCCCATTCCATGAGTAGTTGTCTTTTCATCTTGTCAGTGGTTTCCTTTGCTGTGCAAAAGCTTTTAAGTTTAATTAGGTCCCATTTGTTTAATTTTGCTTTTTTTTTTTTGCCTTGGGAGATAGTTGCAAAAAAAAATATATTGCTATGGTTTATGTCAAAGAGTGTTCTGCTTATGATCTCTTCTAGGAGTTTTATGGTTTCAGGTCTTATATTTATGTCTTTAATCCATTTTGCATTCATTTCTATATACAGTGTGAAATAATGTTCTAATTTCATTGTTTTACATGTAGCTTTCCAGTTTTCCCAGCTGCATTTGTTGAAGAGACTGTCTTTTCTCTATTGCATATTCTTGCCTATTTGTAGAAAATTAATTGACCATAGGTGTGTGTGTTAGTTTCTGGGCTTTCTATTTTGTTCCATTGATCTATGTGTTTGTTGTTGTGCAAATACCATGCTGTTTTGATAACTATGGTTTTGTAGTATAGTCTGAAGTTTGTGAGGGTGATATACTTCCAGTGTTGTTCTTCTTTCTTGAGAGTGCTTTAGCAATTCAGGATCTTTTATGGTTCTATATGTATTTTAGGATTATTTGTTCTAGTTCTGTGAAAAATGTCATGGGTATTTTGACAGGGATTATATTAAATCCCTTGCTTTGAGTAGCATGGCCATTTTAATACTATTAATTCTTCTAATCCAAGAGCATGGAACATTTTTTTTAAGTACTAATTCAACATATTTAATGTTAAGTATTCTCATATTTACATTTCTGATTTTTAAAATAAACAATTCTTTTTGGAGACTAGTATTTTGTCTAAGCCTTCAAACTGCTAACACAAAGATTAAGTTGTTAGTCAGATTCATTAACTGCTGAACCATGATGGGAACTCCTGACTGTAGGATTCTTTAAAGTGGAGCAAAAAGGTAACAACTCCTGTAAAGCAACTTGGGAGAGTACAAAATTCTCTTAGTTTTACTCTTTTCCTCTTTGTTTTATATTTCTCTATAATTTGAGAGCAATTTTTAAGGCAATCTTATAATCCCTTCAAAGTATTCACTTAGGGGAGTTCCTGTCTTGGCTCAGCAGATTAAGAACCTGCCAAGTATCCATGAAGATTTGGGTTCCATCCTTGGCCTTGCTTGGAGGGTTAAGGATCTGGCATTGCTGTGAGCTGTGGTGTAGGTCACAGAGGTGCTGTGACTGTGGCTTGGGCTGGTGGCTACAGCTCCGATTCTAATCCTAGCCTGGGAACTTCTATATGTTGCAGTGTGGCCCTAAAAATCAAAACCAAAACAAGCTGAAAAAACCTAAAACGAAAACAAAAAAACCCCAAAGTATTCATCTTAGTTTTCACAGAGACACCTATTTGCTTTAGAACTCTTATTTCATATTTTAGCAAAATTAAATAATGTAATACCTGGGATCATGGGCAACTTTGTGAATAAACACAATTGATTCTTTTTTTATTATTAAATTTTCTTTTATTTTTATTTATTGTGGTCCAATTGATGTACAATATCACATAAGTTCCAGGCATACAACATAGGGAGTCACAATTTTTAAAGGTTATATTCCATTTATGGTTATTATAAAATATCGGCTATCTTCCCTGTGCTGTATAATACATCCTTGGAACTGGTTTATTTTATACATAGTAGTGTGTACCTTTTAATCCCCTACCCCTATCCGGTTTTGCCCCTTCCCCCTTCCTTCCCCCCACTGGTAACCACTGGTTTTAAAACAACTGACTCTTGATGGATTGTACCACCCACTGGAGGAGAAGAAACAGATGGGCATAGCAGGGAGAATCCAGACTTTCTGAGTGTTTTGCATACGCTCAGCAACCACTGGTATATTTTACAGAGAGAGGGAAAAGTGTGGTGAATCTGATAAATTAGTTAATTAGACATTGGTTAAATAGCTTCTATATTTTCATCTGAGTCTAACTACAAATAAAAGCTTTGAGCTCTTAACAGCTGAAGTGATCCAAAATATACTTTCTCTGAAGTACAAGGAAGCTTGTGTGCCTTTCCAGACATAAATGATTTTAAACAAATCTCCACTTTATGCCATATGACAGAGGAGAAATGTTCATAATCGCTTAGAGAAAGAGATAATGTTTTATGTGTCACTGGAGGAAAGTGTAGAACAAATGTTTTACAGTTTTTCTCCAGCCATTTATTGTTTTGATTTGACTCAAATAACCTTTTCTTGTTATTGTAATCGACTTCCTAATGCATCTTCTCAAATGGCATGGGCAGAAACACAGAACTTGATATGCATGAACAATATACGTTGATGTAGCAATATATTTTCTTTGTTTTCACATTACACATACAGCACAAATCCTAATAAAACTAGACTGGAATATATTACAAATTCATTTGGTTAGTATTCAGTTACCAAGTGAGTGAATAAATATATATGATTTAAATTAAGAATGTGCAGTCCATTACTTAACATGCCATCTCTTCTACTTTATTTCGACTTTTGCTCTTATCATGTTTTATTAACATTTTGTAGTTGTAAACATGCGTAGAGTGAAAGCCATATCACCAAGTTGAGGTTAGGGGTTTGTTATATTTGGGATATGAAAGTCCTGAGAGTAACTATAGAGAAAGTTATTCTCAGGTGCAGTGACTGAAAATATTGCTGAGTCAGCGAAGCTTCAAGCTTTCCTTTGTGGATGGTGTGTGCTGATGGTCTTGTCGAGTGCATCTCAAAGAGTGGTTAGCAGATAAAGGTACTGAATCCATAGTCAGTCCCTGTCAAAAACACCAAAGCCCAGGCTCACTGTACACCTATTAAATTTACTTCTCTGGAGGGAGGGCCAAAGAACGTGCACTTAAAATAATCTATTAATTCTCATAACAATAATTTTGAGATTTTCTTAGTTCTGTATATCCTTAAAAGCAGAGTCTTCAATAGGATATTTTAAATTATGGCACATGAATGCCTGAGGCTGTGTTTTCTAGAAAAATCTTTGACGTTGAGAGTGAAACAGGATAGGGAAAGAGGAAAGGGTGGTCTCAGATAAAATCTAGCCTTGGTCTGATCTATAGGGAGTGGGCTACGGAGTCGTCCTCCTTTGAGGAAAGGGTGACAGTATTTAGTGCTCTGCTTTCAGCTGGTCACGAGTGTTTGGTTGTATTGGGGTGGAGGGTGGTAGGGGTGGTGCACACCTTTTCTAGCGAGGCAGCTCCTATCAGCAGAGGGCCATCTTCCTGCTAAGAGGATAGCTGTGAACCCCTTTGGCAGCCAACACTTGCAACATCTGGGACGTGAGTGCCCAGGTCTGGTTAAGAGGATTTGGGTGGGGCATCAAAACGGCATTCATCGTGGTCTACGCTTTGCATTGCTCAGGTCCACTAGCTTTCCCCATTCAATTCATTCTGATCGTACAGATCCCATGATCACAGTTGTTGGGGAAACAAAAGTGTTGGTGGAGTAAAGTAGCTCCCTCTACTGCCATTGGTTCCAATATTCTGATACTCATTATCTCCTTCCTCTATCCCCCATTTCTAAGTCCCCCCTCCTCCAGCTAGCACTCTGGCTGGTCTAGGTGACTTGCCTTCTGGCTTGGTGCAGCTGTCATCTGAGGACCCTGAGTCTCTGATTACCACGCCTTTTGGAAACTGGGGTTGCTGTACTTGCCCATTTATAGTCACAGATGACATCAAGGTGCTAAGAGATGCCCCGGCACATGCACCTTTATGATCTTATTATTAGGTGGTAATTCTAATTCCTAGAGTCACAGACTGTAAACATCTGGAGATGGAAAGCACGGGCTTTTTGAGAAGTCTCTAGAAGTGTAGGTGAGTAGGGGTACTTCAATCTTTCTGCTCTCTGGACCCACATTTTCTATTTATTGAGGACACAACACCGCACAATGGACCTTGCTTTAAGGAATTCACCGAATTGTGCAGAATAGTACCTATCTTTATAAGGATGTTTAATTTCACAATGTTAATTAAACTGGTTCAAGCTGGTGTCTTGGCTACATCATTAAGAAGCTGTTTCATCACCCTACCTGGACAGGAGCTTTTTGATGCTACAGAAAGTGATAGGACTATGTACCCCACATACGCATGCCCACTGTCACACCTTTTTGTTTTAAAGTAGGTCTCTTGAACTGGAGTGATTTTATGCAGAATTTCATGGCTGTAGATCAGACATTCTATGAGTCCTTGGATAGTGGTCCTGGCTGAGAGCCTATGGACAGGAAAGGCAAATTCATCCGTCTGTGTATGTTAAACCTGGTCAGACTGCATCTCTCCCCCTTCCAAATGGGAGAAGTGTGATGCAAGCAATTTGCTAGGAAGTAGCTGGTTAGTCTCTTGGAGAGAGGGTTGTATTGTCCCCATAAAGAGGATGTAGGCAATGCACCAAAATTCATCCTACTATAGGGACACTTTGGCCTTTCTTTCACGGCACAAGGTTAAGCTAGATTTGACGCCAATGATCACATTTGACAGTATTTATAGATTTATTGATTATATACTAGCTGTTTTGATTAAACCTGGAATGTATTCAAATTAGTTGAATTCGTAGAGTTATTTTCAGTTTGGTTTGCTTGAGGAAACTCACATCAGATTTATTATTAGTGAATTTCATCAACATGGACATTAGCTATTAGATGTTAGCCAGTTAATGGAGATAAAATCGTCAAGCCGTTTTGATTGTGTAGAATCAACCTTTGAAAACTTTAGCTGCCATTGACAACAAAAACGCTTAGGAACAGGAATTGCAAAGAGAGGGCATGGTTTACTGAGGTTTCCTTTTAGATGTTGAAAGTTATATTTTATAAACTGTATTTCTTTAAAAAGTTCTTGGTCTAAAACTTCTTGGTTCCTGAATAGAAGGACATAATTACTAACTTCTAAATTCTGAAATATAAAATCATATATTTACAGAATCGCAGAGTTGGGAGGCTTTGATCCTCATAAACATCCCCCTTTCCAGTAAGGGATTTCTCTTTATTAGGGGCTGATGGTCAAATAGCTTCAACTAATTATGTGATAGGAAATCTAGTACTTCCCAAGAGAGTCTACTTAATTTCTTTTAAACATTAAGTTTTTATAGTTATAAGGATAATACATTTTTATAATAGGAAAAAATTTAAACTCAAAAATAGTAAGTAAAAAGTCACTTTAAATTTCCTATTAAAACCCTGCTGCTATTAGCATTTTGTTGTTTTTCTTTTCAGTCTTTCTATGTGGTTTAATTATCCCTCGAAGTAGCTGTAACCATATTCTATATACACCTATATGTCTTGCTATTTTTTTTAACTTAAGGTTATAATCAAAGATTACCTATGTTCTTATAACTACTTTTGAGGCTCCTTTGCAATGGTGCATAACATTCCATCCTGTTCATCCACAGGAAGTGATTCAACCATAGACTATCATTCTCTCAGAATTAGGTGATTAGGTTGCTTCCATAGATTAAAACAAAGAGTGATAGTGAATTTCAGATACTTTTTTTTATTTTTTATTTTTTATTTATTTATTTATTTTTGTCTTTTTGCCTTTTAAGGGCTGCTCCCTCGGCATGTGGAGGTTCCCAGGCTAGGCATCGAATCGGAGGTATAGCCACCGGCCTACACCTCAGCCACAGCAACTTGGGATCCGAGCCACGTCTGCGACCTACACCACAGCTCACGGCAACACCGGATCCTTAACCCACTGAGCAAGGCCAGGGATCGAACCCGCAACCTCATGGTTTCTAGTCGGATTTGATAATCACTGAGCCACGACAGGAACTCCACTCACAGATACTTTAAAAAATAAGATTGTTTCCAAAAATTATGCACAGTATTAGGGCGTGATGGACAACTCACAGACATAGTCATGAGTATGTCTTTATTCATTTGGAATCTTAACAAGGTTTGTGTTTCACCTTTAATTTCTACAAAATTACCCTTGGAAAGAATGTATATTCAAGGCAGGAATTGGATAATTTTCATTTTCTCTGATGTCAACACATACTTCAAAAGCATGGACAGCCTTTTAACTTGTTCTCCTTGCTTCGATAAAGCCAACATATGTTCTATGTTGTCCTTAGCATTTTTTTCCCCCACAAGCTTCGATTTTTAAAAAAATTTTGGTTTTCAGCAATTTGACTAGGTTCCTAGGTATGTTTTTCTTTCTGCTTATCCTGTTTAGATTTTATTAAGCTTCTTCAATCTGTTGGTTAATATTTTTCATCAGTTTTGGAAAATTGGCAGCCATTAGTTATTCAAAAAAATTCCTATTCCAGCATTTCTTTCTTCTCTTTCTGTGACTCTATTTGTGTATATACAAGACCATTGATATTGTGCTACAGGTCATTGGCACTCTGTTCATTTTTTTCCTTCAGTCTTTTTCTTTGCGCTTCGATTTGGATAATCTCTATCGTCCTGCCTTCGGGATCTTGAGTTTTGGCTCCCATTCTACTGGTAAGCTCATGTAGCAAATTTTTCACTTCAGTTATCCTAGCTTTTATTCTAGAATTTCTTCTGTTTTTTTAAAAAAATAATTTTCATTTCTTTACTGATATTCTTTACTTCTTTTTTTAGGGCCGCACTGGAGACATATGGAAGTTCCCAGGCTAAGGGTTAAATTGGAGCTGCAGCTGCAGCAACACCAGATCTGAGCTTAGTCTGCCACTTACACCACAGCTCATGGCAATGCCAGGTCCTTAACCCACTGAATGAGGCCAAGGATCGAACTTGTGTCTCATGGATCCTAGTTAGGTTTGTACCCATGATAGGAACTCCTGATATTCTTCTTAATGACACTCATTCTGCCATTTTTTTCCCTTAAAATATGTGCATATGTTTATTAAATTGTTTTAAAATAATTTTCTACTAATTTAAATATTTCTGCCATCTATAGGTGTGTTTCTATTTACTGATTTTTTTCTTCCCATTTTAGGCCAGTAAATCTTGTATCTTGTCATTTCTGATTGTATGTTGCACATTGTAGATACTTTGTTATTCAGACTCTGCATTATAACTTTCTTACTTTAAAGACTGTTGAGATTTTATATTCCCAGGCAGCTGATTTTTCATTAAGTCAGCTTGATTCTCTTGATGGTTGTTTTCTAAGCTTTATTATGGTGCATCTCTAGTAATCCCTACTGTAGGGATCCAACAGCCCACTTTTTAAGATGTGAACTTCTGTGGGCCCCAGAGTGGCAAGGGTGTTAACTGAAGTCTCTACACACTTGCTAATTGGAAATCCAACATCTCTCAGTACTGAGAAGCCTCTAGAATCTACAGTTAATCCACAAATCTTCAATAACTGTTTCTTCCCAGGCTTTAAGAGTCTTATTCTAACCATCTGCTCTTAGTAATTGATTGAACTCTTGAGGAGGGACTGTATAGATTTCTGGAGCCCCTTCTTTGTACAGCTTCCTTTTGGCAAATTCCAATTACTTGGCAGCCCCCCAAACTCTGATTTCTGCCTCCTCAGCTCAGTGAAGCTGGTACGTAGGCTCCACTTTCCTGTGCTATGTTCCAGAAAGTATATCTAGTGAGAGAACTAGGATGATTGTGGGACACACTTTGCATGTCTGCCCTTTTCTAATGGATCACAGTTCCACACCACTGCTTTCAAACAACTGAAAATAGTTGCTTCATACAGTTTGCACAGTTTTATAGTTTACGATCAGCAGGCTAGTCTATTACCAGCTATATCTGAAAATGGAAGCCTTCATAACAGTTACATATTTTTTAAGAGACTAGCATTTATCTATTTCCAATATGTCTCCATCTCTTCTGTTGTTCATTGTTTTATTCCCTATCCAATTATCTAGTTAGTTATTTCTCTTTCTTTCTTTCTTTTCTTCCTTTTTTTTTTTTTTTGGCTTTTTAAGATCAAACCTGCAGCATATGGAAGTTCCCAGGGTAGTTGTCCAATCAGAGCTGCAGCTGCTGGTCACAGCCACAACCACAGCAGCGTGGAATCAGATTATTAACCCCCTGAGTGAGGCCGGGGATTGAGCCTACATCCTCATGGATACTAGTTGGGTTTGTAACCTGCTGAGCCACAATGGGAAGAACTCCCCAATTATTTATTCCTATGCATCCACCCAGTGATCTGCATATTTTATATATACATGAAGTTTTTTTTTTTTTAACTCTGAGGTCTTTGGTATATGATATGATTGGTGTTTTCTAAGATAAATCAGATATCAAAATATAATGTATTAAAAATGTATTTACTCAGTTTTTCTTAATTGACACAAATTTAATCTGATTTTTTCTTTTGCTGATACATTATTAAAGTTGTTAATAACCAATTCTGAGCCCCAGGCTACTTAGCCTATAATTTCATGCAGGATGCCCAATGGCCACTTTTTGTTGGATTTTAAAAAGTCTAGAACACCTCAAATCTCAGAAGTTACATTTGTCATTTCTTAAATGGGACCCAGAACTTTTTTTTGGGGGGGGGGGCTTTGTCCATGGCATGCAGAATTTCCTGGGCTAGGGATGGAACTCACAATACAGCAGTAGCCCCAGCCACAGCAGTGAGGACACAGGATCCTTAATCCATTGAGCCTCCCAGAGGCATCTTTTAAAAATCAAAGCCTGCCCACAGTTCCCACTGTGGAGCAATGAGATTGTGGCATCTTTGCTACGTGTGTTTGATTCCTGTCCTGGCACAGTGGGTTAGGTATCCAGTATTGCTGCAGCTTCAGTGGCTTAGATTTGATCTCTAGCCTGAGAACTCCATATGCCACAGGGTGGCCAAAAAAAAAAAAAAAAAAAAACCGAAAAAATCCTCCCCTCAAAAAAACCCACCAGAATTTTTCTTCAAAAAAAAACTTCAATCAAAATGATGAAAACTTTATTTATTCCTTTGATAATATTCACTGCACTCTCTTTGAAAAGTTTATTTTCCCTTCTAGTTTGAAAATCCCATGAGTGGGACCTTGTTTTGTACCAAGCCAATAGCATAGGGGACTGTGCCTACACATAGTAAATACTCATTTGTTTAATAATAATAATACTAAGAGTAAGAGCTAACCTTTATTAAGAGCCAACTATGTGCCAGGAGCCCTTCTAAGAAGTATATATTATTACTATTATTGTTTTACAATAATGTATTGAATGTATTGAATACATTATTTACTTAATTAACAGCTTTCTTTAAGCTTATAAAATGTTTTATGTAGTTGATTCAGCTTTGTTCACACTGACTTCAGAGAATTGTATTTTGGTTTTCTATGGTCAAAATTTTGTTCAGTTGCTGCTGCTGCCGTTTTTTGTCTTCTTTTAGGATCAAAGTGAGTGCTTTACTATAAAAACCTATTTTTAATTCCTTCTCTATCAGTTCTTTGCTAGATTCTTAGCTTTGCATAATTATATCTACAATATAATTATACCTAGTATCCTAAGGTCACCAAGATAAATCCTTTTACTCCAATGTCACACATGCTTCTAATTCTACTAGTTAACAAAAATGTCCAAAGCGAGCAAGGAGCAGGATGCAGACCGGTGGGCTGGAGAACGCTGCATGGAAAGTGAAGTTCTCTTTCTGTTTTTCTCAATGGAGTTGACTTTCTAAACTCACAATGCATGAGTATAATTGGCTTTCCCATGGAAAATAGTGCAGGGTCAAACTGAGATGGTGGACTCAGACAAGCATGGAAAAAGCAGATCAAAAAGAAGCAGATCAGGAAATGCATGGAAGTTTCTGACCCCAAATAGTAGTGAAATTGGGGGAGCCAATTGACTCAGCTCTTAGAGGCCCCAGGTGATACCTGTTTTATGGTAGATGCAATTTTAGTAAGAATTCTGAAAGTTACTTAGTGATTGCAGTAAACAACATGGAATCTTAGTGCTGAAGGCAGTTTTGGGGTACTATAAACTCCAATAATCAGCATTTTGGATCTTAGCTGACTGAAGAGATGTGATATTTAGGAAGGCAGTCTCAGGAAGATGCTTTTCTTAATTTTAGACCAAATTAGGCTACCAGAAGCTAATATATAGGCTATGTTGTTGTAGTTCCTACTAAATTGCTTCAGTGCATTTAACATTGTTTACTACATGGGCTTTGAGATTTACCACAAATAAAAGCAATCTGAGAAAGAACACTTCTGTGTTTCTAAACAGACAGCAACAACAACAACAAAAATATTTTTTGTTGTTGTTATTGAGGACCTTTGCCCATTATTCTACTCAGAGTACTCTGTATAAATCTACCTGAGAACTTTATTTAAAGATTTAGTACTCACCATTTACAATAGCCAAGACTTGGAAGCAACCTAAATGTCCATAAACAGAGGATTGGATAAAGAAAATGTCGTACGTGTATGCAATGGAATATTACTCAGCCATAAAAAAGAACAAAATAATGCCATTTGCAACAACATGGATGGACATAGAGATTATCATAGTAAGTCAGACAGAGAAAGACAAATATCATATGAGATCACTAATATGTAGAATCTGATAAAAATGATACAAAAGAACTTACAAAACAAAAACAGGCTCAAAATCAAAAGCCATTAGTTTGATTTAGAAACCAAACTAATGGCTACCAAAGAGGTAACATGGGGGAGGTAAATTAGGGACTAACATATACACACTACTATATGTAAAATAGGCAAGCAACAAGGACCTACTGTATAGCACAGAGAAAGCTACTTGATAATCTGTAATTACCTACATGGGAAAAGAATCTGAAAAAGAATAGATTTATGTATTTGTATAACTGATTCATTTTGCTGTTACCTTAAACTAACACATATTGTAAGTTAATTATACTTCAATAAAATTTTTTAAGAAAGATTTAGTCCCCAGAAATATACTGTAATTCTAAGAGACTGATGTTTCCTCTTTGAGGTAATGAACATGAAATGTCTCATAATGTTTCCTTTCTGTTGTGATTCAATGGACAGAGCCAAATTTGCTTATAGATTTGTAATGATGTTACAGTTTTCATGGTTAACGTAACAGGTGTGCTGCCTAATCATGACTTTATATTTTTCCATTTATTACATCTGCCTAAAAACCTTCATTGTAAACCACCACAAACCTTTGTTTTTGTAAATTCTGGTTATTATTATTATAATCCATTCTTTTTGGGATGTAAATAAATACCATAAATTAAATTACTACTACCTCCATTAATGAATTGTAGATTACATATTATAGGTCTCACCATATTTTTACCCACTTGACATCAAGCATAAGTTAATTATTTTGGTATCCAATTTTGAAACTGTGTGTTTCTTCTTATTGATTACAGAACTAAAATCAATGATGTGAATAGAAAACATGAAAAATATTTACATTGTTTTCCCATATACACAATTTATTACATTCTTTCTTCTCTGTTTCTTTCTTTTCCTTCTGATGGTTTGTAGGTGAACTGAGAAATTACATATTCCACTATTCCTTTTTGTTTTTCTTGTCCAAAATGGATGTATCTGGTCTATTATACTTAGTTCAAGAGTAATTATTTTTCAACTCAAGGTGACAATTTATTTTATTATGAACTGAATCAAAATTTCCAGGAAGTATATTTTGGGGTGACTTAATGTGCTCCATCAACTGCCAGTGTTAAGATTCGATAGTTAATTTATTCCTCTTGGTGAACAGGAGGTCCACAGCCTTGGGGTTTTGCAGTAAAATGCTCTGTTAGGAAGGGGATTCTAGAGCTGGACTTTCACTGTAATATCAACTAGACTGAAAAGTATTATATAAGCAGAAATTGTTGGCATAGCTGACAGCAACTAGAGCAAGCATTATTTTGAATTTTTTTATTATGTTTTTAGGGCCGCACCCACGGAATATGGAGGATCCCAGGCTAGGGGTCGATTTGGAGCTGTAGCTGCTGGTCTACACCACAGCCACAGCAAAACAGGATCCAAGCTGTGTCTGCAGCCTACACCATAGCTCAGAGCAATGCCGGATCCTTAAACCACTGAGCGAGTCTAGGGATTGAACCTGCATCCTCATGGATGCTAGTCAGATTTGTTTCTGCTGAGCCATGACAGAAACTCCTGTTTTGAAATTCTATCTTTTGGTTTGTTGAGAAGGGTCATCATGGGAATTTGGACCTCATATTCCTATTCCTTTTCCCTGAGTGAGGATGTGAGACTGGATTTAGTGTGGGAATTCCTGAATGAGAGGTAGGAATTTTCCTGAAAAAAATAGTAAAATCTGGAATACTTCCAAACTATGGATGGAAAAATCAGTTTGCTATATTAAATACTCTCGTGAACAAGGAGAGGTATACACACAACAGACAAAGGGAGTTTCAAGAGGCTCTAAGTTTACCACCCATAGAGATGCTTCTAAGGATCCTCTAAAATATATTTACCTGCTTCAGCATGGGGAATATTACTGCGCAGAGTTTCTGCCTCTATTTCTCTGTATCTATCATTGGTAGAGTGAGGGTGTATGGGATGAAGTGAATGTACTCCACTGTAATTTCAAGGCCCAACAGGCTTCTGAATGTGCTTATCCACTCGTGTGAACTGATATCACCCTTTCTGTATTCCTCATGGGTCTGTGTCCCACCGGCTGGTGCACTCCTCTCTGATCAGGATTCCAATCCTCCACTTCCTGTGGTCTTTCCTTAATGGCCTCATTGCAGCTCAGGCATTTCCAGCATTTCTTGGGCATGTAGAGAAATAATCTCTAATTGTACTAATTGGGGCTAATTGCAATGACCTTTTCCAGCACGTCCACTGTTGCAAATAAAAATTTAGTATGGGGACTCCAAATTTAAACTCAGGCTCCAATGACTCTGAATTAAATATGAAGTTGAATTAATGTATCTGCACATGGGAGTTCCTGTCACGGCTCAGAGGAAATGAATCTGACTAGCAACCGTGAAGATGCAGGTTTGATCCCTGGCCTCGCTCAGTGGGTTGTGGATCCGGTGTTGCCGTGAGCTATGGTTTAGGTCACAGACTCAGATCCTGTGTTGCTGTGGCTGTGGCGTAGACCGGCAGTTACAGCTCCGATTCAACCCTTACCTGGGAACCTCCATGTGCCACAGGTGTGACCCTAAAAAAGAAAAAAAAAATGTAGGTGCATATGAAACATACATCCACACCAAACCACGTACATTGAGTGAGCTTCACAAGGGAGACAACGGAGGCCATTTTTTTTCACCTGACCCTTGCTTGATTTCTTTTCATTCTGTTGACTCTATAGGCAGCTATGGGAAGAAAGAAATATTTAGGACTTAAAGTAGGAGACCTGACGTTGAAGCATCTCTGAAACTCATTAGTCATTTGAACTTTGGGTCAATTCAAACATTCAGAGTCTCACTTTCCTTACCCGTTACACAGAGAGGTATATTCCTTATACCTGTTATACAAAAACTCTCCTAGCATTGGATAGCTGGGGAGATTAAGTGATAAAAAATTAAATGTTATATGTGTACAAGTTTTGTAAATTATAGTGTGTACTAGTCATGTGAAAAACATTAATTATTGTATGTTGACATTAATTTATATCTTACATGATATTTTGATACAATTTGGGAGATATTCTAAAAAAAAATATTCTGGTAAAAATTGGGGAGAGCAACCGACCAGATTTATTTCTTTCAAAAGTGTCCTGTGTGCCTATAGTGGTAAATAAGTAATGATGATAATAAATAAATCCAGGAATTAAGTATTTATGTATAATACTTTACAACTTCATTTGGTGAAGCATCTTTCATGCCAACTATATCCCCAAACAGATTACATTCAATAAAGACTTACAGTGATATGCAATAAATACTAGCAGAGAAAGACAGACATTGAGATAAACAGGCAGGGGAAAAGTGCTTTTCAGCTAAATTCTAAAAAGAAATGAAGAATTTAGGGGTGAAGAGACCCAGGAGAGATGTCACAATAGGCAGAAACTACTGGTGATAAAGTTCTCACACTCAATTTTCTTAGTTTAAGGCCTGAGGCACAGAATAGCAAGGCCTTGAACCTCTGCCTGGGTCATCTCACCTGCAGCGTGTCCTCACTGTGGGAAAAGAGAAAGATATTAAGTCTGAGAGCGGTAAGTTCCAACTTCATGGGAATTATGAGGCAGGGAAAGCTTGGCTTTGATCTCTATGGAACAGAGAACTATGGATTGGTATTCTGTTCCCTGCATCCCATCCAAGAAGTGCCTCTGCCAAGTTCATCACTGAAAAGCAGCTGGAAATCTGACTTGAAGTCTGGAGTGAAGATTTTCAAGTCAGGTTAAATAGGCTGATTTCTTAATCCTTCCATAAGTTTGCCTTTGGCTCACAGTTTTGACACAATAGAGTGATTTTTAATATGTTAATTTGATTTTTTTTGAAGGCATGTGAATAGCATAAACTCTTTTAACACCGTGCGTTGTGATATGTGATGAGTGTATGAGTGCACGCGCTCACGCGTGCACGCGCCCACAGCGCGGGCTTTTTAAGGAGGGGGTGATGACCGAGATTAGAGAGGGGAGAGAAAAATGGTACTAATAAGGTCTAAATTAATACCAATGTTATTTTACTCTTTTTTTTTTTACTCAATTTCTTCACCTAGAGAAGGAGGGTATTGACATCTACTTATCAGGGTTGTGTGAAAACAAATAAAACAACGGCAAATCTTCAGGACTGCATTTTTTAACTCTTAATGAACATTAGGCCTCATCTTCATTAGCCCAAATGTGCTATTGCCATGGAAGCCAGAAAACACAAGAAGGAAGTGTCTCCTCTCTCTTTTTAAAGAATTATTTTTGAGAAATTTTTATTTTCATAAAATATTTTCTTTTAGAGACAGAATCACCTCTCAGAAAATTCTCAGGGCAGACAATTTAAAAATCTCTTATATTTTGATTTTAAAATGCATTACATCCAACTTTTTGGCATACTCACTTTGTTAGACTTTCTAGGCTAGTACTAAACTAAGCATATTTGTGTAACTTGTACTGACTGAGATTGGGGGAAGTAAGAGAGGGGGCAGATAAGAAGGCTCAAAGGTTAAGGAAAGGTTGCTTGTATTCGATTCCGATCATCTAAAGAGTGTGTAGGTAAGAGTATTTGTTCTGTATTCGCAAAGTGTTTGTGTTGTTGTGATTTCTTTGGTCAGGTTTACTTTGCTTTAAAGGCCAACCAATCCCCTCCAGAGAAAGATGACCTTGCAAACCTTTTTGAAACCCTATTGCATCATTTTATATTCAGAGCAGTGGCTGTCATTCAGTATCAACAGGAACCCTTGGCTTGCTGGGCACAGAGTGACAACTTTAAGAAGGGCCACCAAAGTGTCTTTTGTGATGCTAAAATGGCCTCAAAATGAGCAATTTGTTTTGTAAAAGCATGTAAAGAGTTAAAAAAATATAAAGCTTAGGAGGTATTGGTAGGAAAAGAGACTGTACGTCAATGCATGAAGAGCTTGGTGCCAAAGAGCTACAAGCACAACATGGATTTTCGGCTGCTTCTGATATGACTAATGAAACAAGACAAAGAAGGAAAAGAACCAGTCCAATCAATCAAACAGCCATGAGAGAGTCCAGTCCTTGAGTGCAGGGCTCCTGCCTGGTGACACGCGCATCCTTAGAGCCTAGTCTATGGTAGGCACATAGCAGGTTCTCACTATTCCACAGTGAAAAAAAAAATCAAAATATGTAAATAAGAACAGAGTGACTTGAAATTTTTAAAAGGCAGATTCTAGATTATTTGACCCTCACGGCAGAAGCTATCTCTTATGAAATTTCCTCCATTTGCCTGTTGTCTTCTAGGGAGATTTTTCCATTGGTGGTGTTCTTTATAGACTAATAGGTATAGGACAGATGCCCCACGGATAGAGCGATCTGAAGTTGTTACATTAAAAAAAGCTTTCCCGGGCAGGCAAGAAATGGCCTGGAGTCTGCTTCTGGTTACAACTTTAATCATTTCACACCAGCTGACTGTGGAAATTCATCTGAGTGATGAGGGAAATACTTTAATCTGGACTTCATGTTACCTTTGCAGCTTGCAGTTCTGAATCTAAACCAAGAGCACGGACGATTATCTGCAACTTCAGTCCCCGCAGTTCTAGTAAATCAATGAGAAGACGTGTTGCTCCATGGAAAGGAAGAGAGAGGAAAGACTGGGTCAAGGAGGGAGTCAGGAATGGGAGAGATTTGGGTGTGTGGAGGTGGGGAGTTGGGGTTCCAGAAAATTCAGTTCTAATAGTTACTGAGAGTTTGGACTAAGGCTTGGAAAAAAGTAAGCCACATCAAGGGTCATAAGACTGATGGCAATTAATGAGCAGGATGACACCACGTGTTTGGAGGCCAGGAAATCAAGCTGACCTCAGAAGTCCGTGGTTTTGAATACAAAAGGCAGCTAAAGCTACAATAGTCATGAAGTCGGTCAAAGTGAGAAAGAACTTATAGGAAAGGCGATTTTGATAGACTCAGAGCTGGGCTTTAGGAATTAGATGGAACAATAGAATGACAGAAAATAGGATATGTCCAATTATTTTAATACACAAATTATTGGAGTGAAAGACTATTTTCATCTTGCCAGTGTAGGAGCTGGTTCCCCTGCACAACGGCTGCACATGAGGTGAGGATGGATCCTTCCTGCAGGGCCTTGTGTTCAGCTGGGGTGTGTATAGGAAAGTGAGAAGTCCAGGAGTGTTCTTATGTTTTCCTGTGGGGAGATCATCCCATTTCTCAGCTAGAGGTGCTGCTGAGGGTGGGGGACTTGGAAAGGCGTTGCTGCTGAAACAAAAGAAAAACAAGAAATGAGGAAGATAACGTTATGAAATGATCTATTTTGGGACAACTTTGGCATACATTATAGGATTGTGTTTCTTGCAAATAAACACAGAGACCTTCCAATGTGTGTCTTCTACTTTATTTATTTTTTAATTTTTTTGCTTTTTAGGGCCACCCTCGCGGCAGGTGGAGCTTCCCAGGCTAGGGTTCAAATCCGAGCTGCAGCTGCCAGCCTACACGACAGCCACAGAAATGCCGGATCCAAGCCAGCCTACACGACAGCCGGATCCAAGCCGCATCTGCAACCTACACCACAGTTCACGGCAAGGCCAGATCCTTAACCCACTGAATGAGGCCAGGAATCAAACCCGCATCGTCATGGATACTAGTTGGTCAGGTTCGTTACTGCTGAGCCACCATGGGAACTCTGCGTGTCTCCCACTTTAAAGAATGAGGAACTCACCTGATTCTCCCCAGTCTAGACACCAAAATACACACAGGACAGGTGTCCTGAGTGAGATACCATGAGGAGTTAACCAAGGTCATGTTCAGATTTAATGATCCCAGGAGTCTAAATGAGGGTGCATCGCTCAGCTCCCGGAATAGCACTGCAGATGTTCCTCTGTGGTTAGCCTGCCACCCCAAATGACCCAGAGGTGAAGCTGCTTCTCCAGTGATGTCTATAACGTCTGATTCATAACCTCCATCATTTCTGTGTTTTTTTTTTAAGCTCTTGTGATAACACAGCACATTTGAGTATGCTTAAAGTATTCAAGTGGTGCTACTGGCTATAATTAAGTTCTTTCAGCCCCTCCATTACAAATTCTTCTTTTCAGGGTTTAATATCTCAGAGACTTCTAATCCCACCGGACCAAACTCAGTACTGAAATTGTCAGCAGGAATGCAAATTTTTCTGCTCACCCCTAAATATTTCCAATTAAACAAATGTGTTATTTTTTTCCTTTCTCATTACAGCATAGGTATAAGGTTTCAGGCACTTTTGAAAGGCCAAAAGAAAAAAGTAATCTAAGCACAAAATCAGAAATGTACAAGAATGCAAAATTTGTCTAGTTTTGGGATGGGTGGAGAAATATTGAATACTTTCAGTGTTAGAGAATTTTTACCTTTTTTTTTTTTAACAAAACTCAAGATTTAACTGAAATAAACTGAAAGCATACTGATTATTGGTTTCAACTTTTTCTTAATAATAAATGTTAATTCCTTGAAAATTTAAGACGACTGATTCCAATATATTTATCTGATGTGGGCCATAAATGAAAGGTTTCCTTCTTTTCCTTTCCTCTCTGTTTTGAAGCCAATTGAATGAAAATTATTGGTTTATAACAAAGTTTTAATGTAAAAAATTTTATAAAACATACATAAAATTTACCATCGTAATAAGCATTTCTTCTTTACAGTTCAGTAGTGCTAAGTTTATTCACATTGCTGTACAAACTAATTTCCAAAACTCTTCATCCTGTAAAACCAAAATTCCATACCCATTAAACAACTTTCCATTTCTCCTTCTGCTCAGCCTCTGGAAACCACCATTATTTGTGTTTCTATGGATTTGACTACTCATAGATACCTCATGTAAATGGAATCACACAGTTTTGGCTTGTGACAAACTGTGACTTGCATATTCTGATTAGCATAATAAACTCAAGATCAGGCATGTTTTAGCATGTGTCAGAATTTTTTTTTCCTTTTTAAGCCTGTATGGTATAAAAGTTAAGAAAATTTGACTTTTGGATGTTTCTTCAGTTTTGTCTTTTTTTTTTTAATTTATTAATGAAAAGATGCAGTTCCTTAAATGGAAGGGCTTTTTACATAAAAATTCTTTCATAAGTATTAAAATTCCTCTTTGGGGGTTTTAACCTTTTAACTTAAAGGTCTTTGACCTTGGCTGTACTGCTTCAGAGTGAGCAGTTTTTTAGAGTCATGTTTCCTAGATGGTACAAGATGGATGCACCTCTTAAGGTCCCTGGCTGTGGCTATTTGCTCCCAGGTCTGAGTCATCCTAGTCATCTGCCTTGTTGTCCTGGTGCTGCTACCACTGCTGCTGTACAGCCATTCTCCATTCTGGCTCCACTGGGAACTATCCTCTCTGCTGGCAAGTTCTGAGCATTCCAATCCCTCGGACGCTTCTAAATGTAGTTGTCATGCTCTCATCCATCTCTGAATTATTTCTATTGTGTTCTTCACCTTTTCTTTTTCTTAGGGCTGCTCCCATGGCATGTGGAGGTTCCCAGGCTATGGGTTGAATCAGAGCTACAGCTGCTGGCCTGCGCCAGAGCCACAGCAACGCCAGATCTGAGCCACGTCTGCGACCTACACCATAGCTCATGGCAATGCCAGATCCTTAACCCACGGAGTGAGGTCAGGGATTGATTGAATCTGTGTCCTCATGGATACTACTCAGACGTGTTTCTGCTGAGCCATGAAGGGAACTCCAAATTTTCTTTCTCCATCTTTCTGTTTTCTTCTGCCCCCTAGAATTTCTCTAATACTTCTTGTTTCCTAAGAGAAGTTTAATTTTTCAGGACGTGTGAGTTGCCTTCGTTTTCTCATTGAGGTCTGATTACTTGGTACAATTCCACTCAACTGCCCAAGTATTTATAAAAAAAATAATCCTGGGTATCAGAATGCAGGCGACCAAACATGCTTGTATCCTTGAGAAGATCTTAAGCTAATGGGGCAGACACATATGCAGACAATCCAAGACTGCAGAAAATAGGTGGAGAAGAGCCTTGTGGATCTGTGAGGGGCACAGATGAGGAAGAATCTTACCATCCATGGGAGAATTGGATCAGATCTTAACAACAGGGTAACATTTAAAATCAGTCTTAAAGAATGGCTACAAATAAGCTAGAAATTTTTTTTTGACCTAATCTCTCCCTTCTCAATTATTTTTTATTCATGTGATAAAAATACTCTTGGAAATGAATAGTCTCCAGATTTTTTTCCCACCACAAAAACACAACAGAAAACCAATAATTTTTTAAAGTGCATTTGTTATTTCTGGTTGTCCAGTTGCCACTGCATTTCTTATAAGGTGTGTTTGTTTGTTTATTTATTTATATATTTTAGGTATTCTGATTCTGGCATGTTAAAGAATCCCATGGGATCCAAATGCATGGATTCTGAGGAGCTAGCACACTGTAAGCTGCTATCAGTGATTTACATGCAGGTGTGAGTGAAGCAATTGGAAGCAAGTTTTATAGGGACAGGAAGATGGGAGGCAAGAGGGTAGAGGAAAGAGATGGCTGGAGAATCACTAGTGAAAAGGGAGGAGACTGTAGGATGGGGACCCTGAAATGGCTAAAGACATGCTTCTCTGTGCCCTGTGTGTGCATGAATGCCTTCTGAGTTATATTTCATTTGAACGACAAGGGTGTAAAGGGTCTCTAAGGTGGCCTCTGATAGCACCTGGGTTCTGAGAAAACTGAGGAATAAAACAGAGAGGATTAATACAGGATTACACAGATCTCCCTTTGCCACTGGTAGAGTTCAGAGCTTTGGGCTTGTTACCTAGGGAGATTTATGATCTTAAATCCAGAACTGGGCAGACTTGCTGTCCATGCTTCATCTTGGCTGCATTAGATGGGAGCAGGCTACTCCTCAAGGATAAGTCCCCAACCTCTTCTCCACATTCACCAAGCATAAGGCCACTCTTCCTTCCCTGGACTGGAATGAGGAGGGAGGGCAGGAAGAGGCTAGAGAGATGCTAAAAGTCTTGCTTCACAGTAAAGATGAAGGAAATAACCAAGAGAAAAGCTTCCCCACTCCCAATAAGGTACTCTCACTTAATTTAGAAAAAAAAGGAAGTCGAAACGTAAGTATGGATGATGTTGTCTTTTAGTCCTTTACCTTTTGCTCTCACTGTCCTTTGTTTTGGTCATTGCTGCTTTCTCAGACTTTCTGCAGAGACTTGAAGTGGGACTAGCCTCCATCCCTCTTTGATTATTCTCATCTCCGTTCTTCCATTTTTTTATTTTTTGGGTTTGTTTTTGCTTAAACATGGAGCCCATTTCTTAAAGCAGCATGCAGAAGAATGGAGGAACTAGTTGCTTTTGAGTTTTTTTGTTTTTTCGTTTTTTCCCTTTTTAGGGCTGCACCCACAGCATATGGAAGTTTCCAGGCTAGGAGTTCAAATGGAGCTTTAGCTGCCGGCCTAAACCACAGCTCATGGCAACACTGGATCCTACTGGGTGAGGCCAGGAATTGAAACCTGCGTCCTCATGGATACTAGCCATTTTTTTTTTTAAATCACTGAGCCACAATGGGAACCCCAGCTTTTAAGTTCTTAATGCTAATGCCATCTTTGGCATTCGACTTTGGCACCTTTTAGTTCCCTTTGGTATCCAGAGTTGGTAGATTCTGTCAGATGCAATGTACTTGCATCTCAGTACAGTGAGAGTGGAAGCAATGGCTTGTTTACCTGCTCTCCCCACTGTGGTGTAGTGAATTATTACAAGTCATTTAAATTAGCCTTGATATTTGTTTTAGGGAGCCACTTCCTTCATCTTTCAGTTTCCTCTTGATAGCATCACCCCTGTGAGGCTTACGGGTGCGTCAGGGACTTGAAGTGAATGGCCCTCCGAGGAAATCTTCCTAGGGGGTGAGACCCACTTAGAGTTTGTGAATGCTTGGGAGTTTGATTCTCACTATGAAATGAGATCAGCATAAGACAGAAATGTAGTGAAGCAATATTTTGTTCCTGTGGGTAAAGCCAGATTGGTGACAGCCAGGTATTCTGAGTCAAGTTGCATAATCTGGATTGATTTCTTAAGAAATTTAAAAATCACCTGTTACTGCAACGCTATGAATATGTAAGAGTAGCAAGAGAGGAGATTCTAATATAAATGAGAAATAGTTCCATCAATGCTAATTTGCTTCTTGTTTTGTTCTTGACATGACAGAGTGGCTGAAGAGAACTTCTACTGCTGTGGCTGTCTTTCAAATAAAAGGTAGTTTTAGCATCATGTTTTAAAAAAGTAATTTTGGCAGAGATGGTATATATTTGCAAAGCACAAAGAGTAGTGCCTGGCATGCAGCGAGCACTGCATAAGGATTTTGTTAACTAGAAAGTATTAGAGTAAATCAAACTACATTTGCCAAAATTGACAAATGAGGATGAAAACCTTGGGCACGGTTGATCATTTATAATTCAGATAATCTTCCCTATGTTTCACATCTTTTAGGATTAGCAGAGTCACTTCTGGTACCACTAGGTTAACAGCTCTTCTATAACAATTAAATATTATTCACAAATAGCTTCCTTAGAGTTTCTCAGACTTAGAAATCACTGTAAATGTAAGGGAAACTATAAAGAACACTAATGAGAATTTATATATTAGTGAAAGTTTATGGTAGATTAACTGGAGGCAAAGTGATTTAATTATGAACAAAAAATGACATTGTCAGCCGTAACAGTGCTCAATATATCTGCCAAATTCAGGAATGGAAGAAAAGATTGTGCATTGGCACCCTATATGTCTCCACTCAATGTTGATCATAAGCTTACTATTTATATACAAGGTATATTTAAAACTGATACTGACCAAGTATTGCAACCATAATCCCAAATAATATTATTTAGTACACCCAATTCTTGTGAGACACCAAAGCCGGAAATCTTCTCAAAGGAGAGTAATAGTTCATCATATTTAACAAGGGAGAGAACAACATCGAGGAGGAAAGGAAACTCCTCCCTTCCAAACTGATCAAAGCGATCACTATCTTCACAGATTTAATCACACAATCCAGAGTCCTCAATGTTCTGATTTGAGGAGTCAATTTTCAAGGTGACTGTCAAGGTCAAGAAGAGCCTTCGTGCTTTCCTTTGCCATGGCCCATGAACTCTAGTCCTTCAGTGGGAATCTCCACCTTTACTGCTTCCTGAACACATTAACGGCCACGCTTGCAGAGGTCGGTACATGGGTCCCATAGCCGAGCGGGTCAAGGTACTTCTACGCAGACTAGCGACTGGAGAGCGGGACACCCTCGCACTTCGTGTGCGTGCAGCCTTGTGCATGCAGCTCAGAGATTCGCGCATGCAGCTCGGGTGTTTCCGCAGCAGCCGAGGCTGCGGCGGCGGCGGTGCTCTCAGATGACGTCACTCAGGTGCGTCGCTTTAATGAGAGGACTATGACGGAGGCGGAGAAGGAGGAGGGTCCATTTAAAGATGTGTTTGAAAGAGATGAGGTGGGAGGAAAGAAGAAAGCACAACAGTTGACTTTGAGAGTGTTCTGCCAACTAAGGACAGTTTGACCTGGTAAGAGCACAATTTAGAGGCTCAAATTGATTTGGGGAATATCTGGGGTAAATATTATAAATGTTTAGAGAGCATTTGTTCAGAATGACGTGTAAAGTCCTCTTTTTGTGTGCTTTCCCAAGATATTTTTGATTTTTGGATCTAAGGTAGGGTGTGATCTCGTTCAGGGAAAGTCTGAAGTTGGTCTTCAGGCCCTTAAGGTGCTAGAGTTTAGATCACCCAAATTTAGGTCTCCCTACTTCCATAACATCCAGGGCCTTCTGAGGGGCCTTCTGAAGAGCCCTCTGCTTCAAGTTTGTGTCCTTGCCAAAGCGAGGAGGGAAAAGCCATTACAAAATTTTGAGTGTTATCTCTGTGCCTTGTAATTCCACATATATTATCTTATTAATCCTCCCTTCAGCCCTTTGAAGAATATTTTATCATTTTCATTATGCCTGTGAAGAAGCAGAAATTCAGCAAAATGAAATGCATCACTCACTGTCATATGGTAGGTGGTGGTGCTGGGAGTCAACACACATGCTTGACACTAGACTCTAGACACGCACTCTTTTCGTACCACTCACCATGCCATTTACCATTAGCTTAGATTTTGCCTGGCACTCTGTCGTGCTTCTTCTTCTTCTTCTTTTTTTTTTAAAAAGCATAGCTTATCTACAATATTGTGTTAGTTTCAGGTGTACAGCAAAGCGATTTGGTTATATATATATTCTCTTTCAAATTCTTTTCCATTATAGGTTATCACAAAATATTGAATATAGTTCCCCATACTACATAGTAAATACATTTTGTTTATCTGTTTTATGAATGGTAGTGTGTGCCTGTCAATCCTATACTCCTAATTTATCCCTTTCCCCTTCTCCCTTGGTAACCACAAGTTATATATGTCTGTGAGTCTGTTTCTCTTATAAATAATTTCATCTGTATTTTTTTGATTCTGCATATAATTGATATATATATTTACCTTTGTCTGACATATTTCACTTAGTGTGATAATTTCTAGGTCCATCCATGTTGCTACAAATAGCAATACTTCATTCTTTTTTATGGCTGAGTAATACTCCATTGTGTGTGTATGTATGTGTATGATTATATATAACTTCTTTATCCATTCATCTGGTGATGGACACCTAGATTGCCTCTATGTCTTGGCTATTATAAATAGTGCTGCTATAACTAGTGAGCTATATGTATGCCTTTTTAAAAAATTTTTTTTAATTTTTAGGGCTGCACCCTTGGCACATGGAAGTTCCAAGCATATGGGTTGAATCAGAGCTGAAGCCACTGGCCTATACCACAGCCACAGCAAAACTGGATCCCAGCAGTGTCTATAACCTGTGCTGCAGCTTGTGGCAATGCTAGATCCTTAACCCAATGATTGAGGCCAGAGATGGAACCTGAATCCTCATGGATATAGTCAAGTTCTTAACCCACTGAGCCACAATGGGAACTCCTGCATGTATCCTTTTGAATTAGAGTCTTCATCTTTTCTGGAGATATGCCTAAGAGTGGGACTACTGTATCCTAAAGTAAGTCTACTTTAAATTTTTAAAGGAACCTCCATACTGTTCTCCACAATGGCTGCACCAATTCACATTACCACCAGCGGGGTAGGAGGGTTCTCTTTTCTCCACACCCTCTCCAGCGTTTATTATTTGTAGACTTTTTGAGGATGGCCGTTCTTACCAGTTGCCATTGTTTTGATAGAGTTATGAGTCCTTACTGCTATTCTTTAGTGCATCTCTTTTTGTTGGTGCTTCTGATAAACAAAATCATGCTATGCTGTAAATGGCTGTCAGTGTCTTTTAACAAAGGCATATGTCAACCCTGAAGAGAACCACTGGCAGAAATATGAAGCTTGTCATCACTCTTTACATTGCCTGAATGATGCCCACAGGTCGGAAAACTTATATTTTCTTTGAAGAGTCTAAGGATATAGCATGCTGCAGAGTTCTATGTAGAGAACAGACTGGCAAATTGTACTGTGTGGATGAATGAATGAGTTGAAGGGCAGCATTCAGCTTCAACAGAAAGGCAGTTTAAATAGATTTCCACTTATGAACACTTCTTTTCACTCTTCATGAATAGCAGTGCTATCTGTACAGATGTAGGTTCTAAATCAAATAGAATATGGTAGTTTCTCAGAGACCCAATATGATGTGTGTTCAGAGTTTTTCAAAATTTGAACAATTTATAAAGTCATATGTTTCAATTGTGAATACTTTTTTTTTTTTTTTTGCTCACTGAGAGTGCATTTTGAGATGCGAACGATGATTGTAGTGTAGGGTGGTTGTTGAATTCAAGCTGTGTTAAACTGCCTGACTGCCCTTCTTTATTGTTTGTGACTAGAGGTAAGGCCGGGTGATAGTGAAATCAAATATTGATGAAAATGGCACTGAAAATGTGTTGAAGCAACATATTTTGAAATGTATGTAGAGCTCTTTGAAGTGAAATAATGGCTTTAAGTGAATTCATAAAGATGTTAGTAACATCTTTTAGTGATAAAATTATAGTAATAGTGGAAATTCCTAATATTATCCAAGAAAATAGATTAACTATAGGGCTTATTAATTTTCAAATTTAAGAATAATTTAATAATAACAGCATAGGAAATATATGCTATAAGAACTGAATTTTTTTGGTAAATCTCTTTAATATTGGCATGGCCTAATAAAGATGCATGTGGCCATCACAAGATTTACACAATGCTAAATATTTTTAGATTGATTTCAACATGAGAGATTGGAGAACACTCCTTTGGGAGTCTCAGGAGGACCATTTTAGCACATTTTTGATAAAGACCACTATGCACACAATAAACAACCTCAAATGTAATACTATTTGAACATTTAATCTGGTTACCTTTTAACCTTCACAAAATGTTAGAACTAGATTTCATACTTAATAAAGGAGGTGAAGTGTATGTATTTGTGTGTATGTGTGTGTTTTAATATAATGCTGTCCTTAGAGTCTTCGCTTAGCATACCAGCTCTGTTTTCAATCAAGGCAAAAAGGAGGAAAATATGATAGGAATAAATGGATATGTATACATATCTTTAAAAGTATTTATACCCAAGTTCACTGATCTGTCCATTTGGTAAGGCTCTCTTTTAGAAGAAAATATTATTTTAATGATAACTTTTGTGCATTATTTTATATTTATGGAACATGGATGGAGGAGTGGTCCAGGATGGACAGCTAGATGGAGCTGGCTTTCCATAAGTCACAAGCTTTGTCATTGCTAGAAAAGCAAACTCTGATCATTTAGTGCAGATTCTGTTCTTTAGAGAAAAATAGAGAACACTAAAGTGTTCTCTCTGGTGGACCGGTAATGACAGTAAATGACGAGTCCCATTAAAAACAAAAACCGAATAAACTCTCACTTAATTGAACGCAGCCCTGCAAAGACTGCCGAGGGCCCTGCTCTCCCACAAGAGGTGTTTTGTTAAAAGCATCCAAGATCACCACGGAACCTTGGATTTACATCAATCCTAAACCTTCACTGTGTAATTGCCTTACGCCTAGGTAACTAGTTTAAGGTGATGAGACAGTTTAACCATAACATCTAGAGCTATCTACAGCATACTCAATTTCTCTTATTAAACAACTTTATTTCTGGTTGCTTTCTATTTTATTATAGCAGCTACAAAATTCTTTTTACACATATTGATGGAGAGGTTTTTTGGTTTGTTTGTTTTTTCTAAGTTAGACCCCAGACTACTTCATTTAGTTTTAAAGAGTCAATGCTTAGCACTGCTTTGCTTTGCTGAAAACCAAACTCCTGGTAAAAGTCCCTATCTTCTCTCCTTCCCCCTGAAAAATTCCAATTGCATTGAGTTTCTGGATCTAGGAATTTCTGTAGCACAGATGACAACATTTTCATGCTTTTTTGCTGAGACCTCATTTCACTTGTGCTTTCTAGAAGAGGGTCTCAAAGCAACCTTAGAATTTTCTAGGGAAAAACTCCCGAAGACATCCTCCCTTTGAAGGAGGGAAGAATGTATTATCCAGTGTACTTATTCCGATAGTTTTCACACATTTTTCAGGGATAGGGTAGGAAGCTATTCAGAATCAAGGCCACAGAAGTTCACTGGATTTATATCTAGTAACTTCTTGGCGCCTTCTTGAGTTAGGTTTTGTACACTCTTTCAGTTCTTGTCAGTGAATGGTCTGTGAACAGTTAGGGGTTCACCTACATCCTCTCAGGAGTCCTCAGGTTAGTATTATTGACATAATAATACTAAGACAATACTGTTTTCACTGTGTTGACATTTGCACTGATGTTGCAAGAGCAACGATAGTTAAAAGTGCTAGTGCCTCAGCAGATTTAATGACAGGACATCAGTTTGTGGCATAGTCATCGTCTTCTTTAGCATCTTTCATTCACTGAATGTCTTTGCTGAAATGGTATAAATGACTAATATAACTAAATCTCAACCTTAAGTATATCTCTTTAATATTCTTTCTTTTTTTTTTGTCTTTTTGCTATTTCTTGGGCCACTCATGCGGCATATGGAGGTTCCCAGGCTAGGGGTCGAATCAGAGCTGTAGCCACCAGCCTACACCACAGCCACAGCAACGCTGGATTCGAGCCGCAACCTACACCACAGCTCACGGCAACGCCGGATCATTAACCCACTGAGCAAGGGCAGGGACTGAACCTGCAACCTCATGGTTCCTAGTCGGATTCATTAACCACTGCGCCACGACGGGAACTCCTAATGTTCTTTTGGTAAATGGGAAGTACCCATAAGCCCACTACTGCTGCAAACCATCATATAATGCATATATCAAAAAAGGTAACTGGTGCAGTGGTGTGCCATAAGAGCACAATTAGTTCCCTTTTTCATGAAACACCATCTTTACTTGAATAAATGACTGATGGATAAGCCATGGTTATTCAGACTTGATTATTTGGTAGACGTTTCTTAAAAATAAGCAAAATGAACTTGTCCTTTTAAGGAAAAGGACTGACAGTTTTTGTTTCCAATGATCAAATTCATGCTTTCAGGAAAAACTTAAAGTATTAGAAAACTCAGATATGACACCATGAATTTATATCTTTACCACATAAACACTTTTCTGATAAGATCAGTGGGACATTAACAAATGTTATTTTTTGATGTTGTAAAATGGAATACATGAGGTACAATGCATGAGTTACAGAAACATACAGGAGTTAAAGATGCATTTGAAAGTTGACATAGGAGGTCCTGTCATGGCACAGTGTTTAACGAATCTGACTAGGAACCATGAGGTTGCGGGTTCGATCCCTGGCCTCGCTCAGTGGGTTGAGGCCCCAGCGTTGCGGTGAGCTGTGGTGTAGGTTGCAGATGCGGCTTGGATCTGGTGTTGCTGTGGCTGTAGTGTAGGCTACAGCTCTGATTTGACCCCTAGCCTGGGAACCTCCATATACTACCAGTGGGGCCCTCAAAAGACAAAAGAAAAAAAAAAAGAAAGAAAGTTGATATAGATAATATATTTCCGTGTAGCAGAGTAGCAATCAGAGTTGTAAAGTTCATTCATAAGGTTTTCATTTCCATGTTACAACTAGCTTTTAAGAAAATACCACTTGTTGAGTTTTGGTGTAGCATTGAAGAAGGATATCCTCAACTACATGAAAAGGCTTTTTAAAGACTTTTCCTTTTTTCTAACTACATATCTGTGTGAAGTCAGATTTCCTTCATATACTTTGACTAAAGAAACCTATTGAAACAAATTAAATGCAGAAGTAAGGTATCCAGCGGTAATCCATTAAATTAGCATGAAGAGTTAAGTAAAAAAAAAAAAAATTACGATAATTGCTAATTTTTTTTGCTTTTGAAAATACAGGGTTTTTTTTCAGTAGATGATAGAATTATGCTATTTTAAAATAGGTTAATAAACAAATTTTATTTCTCAGTTTTAATTTCTTTAAAGGTAAACATAAACCACATAAACGTTCTTTGGGTCCTCAGTAGTTTCTAAGAGAGGAAGGGGATTCTGAGATGAAAAAGTCTGAGTATCACTATTCTGTCTTCCAAACGGAGAGATCCTAATCTCCAGCCTAGATCACCCATGTGTGGCACTGATATGCTGCCCAGATCTCCTCTTCAAAGAAAGGCTACCCCAGGTGCTTAGGAGTGCTGCCACCAACATCCTTCGGTCCCCAAGCCCTTCAGAGGTCATCTCAGCTGCAGAGAGCTGCCTCACCCAAGGTCCTGTCCTTTCTCAAGGTGGCCCACATCTAATGACTAGTAGATGCATGTGTATAGGGACATGGCCATCTTTGTCCAACTCAGGACAATTCTGACAGTCCTTCCTGCTTTGATGCACATTGTAGACACTCTGTTATTGAGACTGTGCATTTCCTTTCTTACTTTAAAGACTGTTAAGATTTTAGTTCCCAGGCAGTTAATATTCTGTTAATCAATCTTATTCTCTTGATGCTTATTTTTAAGCTTTATTATGGTGTATCTGTAGAAAGTCTTACCTTGGGAGGACTGTGCTTTGACTAGTGATTTTTACCTACCAGTGGCAAAAAAGCAAGACATCATCTCTCAAGACAAATGAGGGAAGGAAAGCAAATCTGAAAGCTTTTCCTATCCCATTCCTCTACCACTGTATCTTATGTCCTTGTCCCCCTTCTCCTGCCCCTCCAGACTGTAGGTATGCCTGACATTAGTTCCTAATGGCCTTCCTCTCTTCAGAGGTTTCTTGCTATTTCTATCTTAGTTTCTCACATCTGTACTTATCTTCCTCTTCCATGATTGCTCGATGGTAGTTTTTAGGGATAAAAACAGAGCTGGTCCATCATCTTAAGGGAACCTAGAAGTTCATTTCTTTCTCCTTTCTAAGACTGAGCTTCTTGAAGGCAGGGATGGTGAATTATTTATCTCTGCATCTCAGAAAATGAGATAATAACTGCATCTCAATGAAAGTTGGTACAGTTGTCAAGGCAGAGTTGTAATAGTTATATAACAGTCAGGCTAAGGTCTGGCTCATGAGGCCATTCTAATCAGTATGGCTTCCTGTCATTGTGGCCAGAGCAGTCAATGCGAACAGAGGTATTAGACCAATGATATCAATATTAATGTAGCCCTGAGCGAGAGTGAGATTTTTATGTGGCTAAGAACTGCTGTTGTAATTCTGAATTCAATGATGATATGGATCCTTGCAATGTAGATCTTGAGAATTGCCCAAAAAGATAACAGAGGTTAGCAAAGCACATTGTTTATGTAGTTTATAGAACTAAAGGACAGTACATTAAACAATGAAAAATGTATAAAGTTCAACAGGTAAAAAAAAAATGAATGCATGCAAAAAAATTAGTGAAATCCAAGTAGGATCTGTTGATTGTACTGTGTCAACGTTAATTTCCTGGATTTGATAATTACTGTAGTTATGTAAGATGTTACCATTGGGAGAAGCTGGGTGATCGGTACATGTGACATCTCTTTACTATTTTTGTAATTTTTTGTGAGTCTATAAATATTCTAAAATAAATTTAAAAAAGAATCATGCCTTTATGATGGAAGCAAAGACAGAAGATTTGCAGATTGGTGAAGCAGGGGGCAATATGCTTTAAATTTATGGGAAGCAAGAGGAAATATTATTATGAATGGTAGGTTTGCAAAATTCTTTAGGAGATGGAAAGATGAAAATATAAATAGGTATAAGACAAATTCACAAGTGATTAATTCATAATTTATGTATAAATGCAAAAATGCTGTTTGGGCTGTAACTCTTACAGTTCCATTGATGACACTCTGTGATAAAATATGCCGCTGGATGAAAATAGTGGCATCACATGTCTAGTGTAACAATATCCAAAATAGAGAAACAAGGTCCAGTGTGGAATGTGCTCTGGAGCCAGGAGCCTGGATTTGAATCCAGACTCTGACAGCTACTAAATTTTTTCATTTCTTGGTTTTCTTAGTGAAACTGGAGAAAACAGTGACATCTACATTGTAAGTTTCACATGAACATTAACGAAAGAACACAGAAAAACCAAGGCTTCTCACACTATTGAGCTAAAGAAACATTCAGAACAATTTCTAAAGTGTCATAAACCAACACTTCTATAAAACAGAATAAAAATGAATTGTGGAAAAATTAAATTTAAAAAAGATAAGCAGCAGGCCTGGGTTGTTTTTCCTTATTACATGCAATAGATATAAAATTACTCTTTCAAATTGCTGTAGATGTTTTTAAACTCTCAATCTCAAATTCTGTACTTAATGTTAACTGTGGGCTGGTGACAAATAGATCACATATTAGGGGGAAGCACTGAAAAAAAGTCTAGCTCAGAACTTGACTCTGATAATTAAACCTAACAATGGTCTCCTTGTAGACTGTTTCATTTTATTCTTATCTTTTCCCAAGTTTCCTTTAGGAAACAAACAAACAAAAACAGATCTCCTTCTTTGAGTACTTGATTATTTTCTAGCAAGCCTCCTATCCTTACTTGCTAAAGTTTCTTCGCCATGGAAGAAAAATCTCACTGTCAGAGGTCAATTCCCATGGCAGTCTCACTTTTTCAGTGCCTACAGTTGCTCTTGAGGACATACTATTCAAAAATACCCTCAGAATGTAAGATGTTGGCTTTAAGAGTTGAGTCATGGAGGTCTGTGTACTGGAGTGCTACAAAAGCCAGCACTTGTAGGGAATTAGCATCTGGAAATTCTTTATTATATATGTCCATGTTAAAAATTTACATAAATGGGAGTTCCCATCCGGGCTCAGTGAAAACGAATCTGACTAGTAACCATGAAGACACTGGTTCGATCCCTGGCCTTGCTCTGTGGGTTGAGGATCCGGCATTGCCATGAACTGTGGTGTAGGTCACAGACACGACTCGGATCTGGCGTAGTTGTGGCTGTGGCATAGGCCCCCTAGCCTGGGAACTTCCATATGCCATGTGTGTAGCCCTGAAAAAAGAGACAAAAAAAAAAATCCAAACCAAAAAAACCCCCCGTAAATGAACAAGGCAGCATGGCACATGGCTAGACATTCTCTGTCTTTTACCTGTGGTTATGATCTTGAACTTACTTATTCTTCTTTTGAGTGCTCAGATTTGCTTTTGTATTCATTGATGAAAGAAAAACCATGCTTGTAGGAAACTGTTGATTAATGATTCGAAAAGTCCTATTGAAGATTTAATTAAATCACTGTTGAAAAATAAGAAATCGCTGGGAATCCAACAAAAATAGAATATTTTAGAGTTGTGTGCATTATCAAATGTAATTGTTAAGGTGGAAAGATTGAAAACAAGTGGCTTGGTTGCACTAATACAGGTATATTCAAGATGCTTTATTTAATTTGCCATTTGTTGATAAAATATTAGTAAATATTGAGCACAGGGCCATCGAAAATCTTAAAAATATAACTTCTTGACTATATGAAAAACTACACCTTAGTGAATAAAAGAACTAGAGAAGGGTTGCTTAGTTTGGAGTTTTTGAAACTGTTTATTTGTTGACTGATATCTGAAGAGCAGACTTTCCTTGTGTGAATTATGAAATTGCCTTAGAATTCTGCAAAATTGGAATTGCTTAGTTACCCAAAATACCAGTTTTCCTAAATGTGTACTGTGCTACAGACTTGTTTTCTGGATATTATTTGTATTTATAATAGTTTGGATACAAATGATTTGAAATGACACTAACTCTGTTATAAATCACATCTCTTCAATTCATATTAACCTGTTATTACAAGCTTGTTGATTATAAGTATCAAGTAAAAACACTTTAAACTAAGAAAATTTAAATTTATCCTGAAAATAATAATTTTGCTTTTGGTATCACTTGAAATTCGATTACTTTGGATAATTTTAGCAAGAGTTTTTTTTTTAAATATGATTTGACATGGTTATATATGTAATATAAAGTTTCTGCATTGTACACTTTGAAATAAATTGAGTAACTTAAAGGATTAAGTGTTAGCAATTGTAAAAATAGACTTATTCTTTTAGGTTAAAATCTTCTCTAAGTAAATACAAAAGTTTTGACAAGTTGACGTATAGGGAGAGACACAAAGATAAAACTAAAAGATGATATTCTGGTATTACAAAAATCAATTTATATTTTAAAATCATATTTGAGACAAAGAAAAAATACATAATAAAAGATTGACTTTTATTGGGGAAAAAAGCTAGGCAATCACTTGAAATCATAAATGTCTTTTTGATTCAGATAGCACATAATTTAGGAATGACTTAGTGGTGAAAAAGGAGCTTCTTGCTTGTTTGGCTTGCCCCCTAGGTGGTGATAAAAGCGTTGCAAAGTGAAAAAGACATGGCAAAAAGACAAATGTAAGCAGTTCCTTCAGAAGGTTCTGGTTTTGATTTTTAGAGATAAGTTGACTCAAGTTATCTTCTCCTTTTCATAGTTTTGCTCACATGAGCAAGGATAGTGTTTTTTAAGAGCCTTTTATCCAAATACTTTCCTGATTCCTTCTCCCCTCCTGCCTTCTGTCATCCACCAAATCTGGCGCAAGTATGGACTGGGGCACCTGTTTTCTGAACTATCATCATTGACTCACCAAATTTCAGCGTTGTTAGAGCTCTATGGGAATAATAAGAACCACTTAGATTAGGCTGTGTTTAGCATAGTTAAATGAGGGATTATATTGCATATTCAATAATCCTTTGCTTACCGACATAAAAGGGAACCTGCTAAATACATATCTTGATTATCACATCGCAAGTTACATCAGAGTTTCATATTCCTTTGAACACATATCATTCAGCTGGAAATCCTCTGAGAACTGAGGAAACTGATTTTCAATATGTGTTCCCAAAACTGAATAATACCATTTCCTTTTTTAACAAATAAAACTTTCTCAGGGTACATTTTTTTTTGTTGTTGTTTTGAATTCAGATGCATCTCCATCTTTTATTTTCAACATAGCATATTAGTGTTAAGACTGACATGTAATTAATGAGATTAACAAAATTTTAGGTGCTCAACCACTTAAAATCAAACCTAAAAAAGTTTAATATCTATTATGGATAAAGAGACAAGATTGCAAGTCCTGCTCAGTCCAAAGAAAAACAATCCAATGTTCCATCAGCATTCTGAAATGAAAAAATTTTTTGATGTCTATCTTTACAAAGAAAACAGGCAACAAAATGTTGAATCTGTATTTGCTATTCTGATATTATATTAATTATTGCTTAATCTAAAATAAAGGGATTATTGGAGTGTAAAGGGGTTGTAGCTCATGGCCATTGTGTTATTTGTGAAAATCAGAAGCTGAAACAGAGCTGCCGTACACAGGTGTATAGGCTGTATACTGCACAACTCCAGGGAGCACCGTTTCTGTGGACTACAGTGTAAATGGCACTCCTTGGATTTGGACAGGATGGCACTTTGAAACTGGTGTTCTGGACAGAATGCGCAATAAGATGCCTGTTTCCCAGAAAAGACTGTAGAGATATTTTCTATTAAGCAGATGTAAATTTATTAGGCAGAGCAGTCCAGTTTCTTGAGATAGCTGTTCTGTATAACAAGAAAAATTTACCATTACAATTTCTACTTCCACAAAGACTATTTAAGCATGTAGTGGTGTGCCTGGCATTGTGTTACATTATTTACATTTTTCCTATTTAATCTTCATAATAATCTCATAAGGAAATTGAGGTTAGACTGATAGTGAACTCGTTCAACATAATATAACTGGTAAGCTGTAGGAATTGGAACTCAGATTTCTCTGACAGAGAAGCAGCTGCTTTTAATATATAATATACCATGATATCACCATAGGACATTAAACAGTTCCCACTGGCCTGCACTGAAGTTTGTATCATAGTCAGTGAATACCTAAACTTGTTACTTTGTCTGAAACTGGAGTACTTTTATTTTGAGAATGTAATAAAGAAGATCAAACTTTAGAAACTTCCTGATAAATACAAAAAATTCCTGTCTCTAGATGTCAGAACAAGATTTTCAGGCAGTGAATGACTTCTAAGTGGTATATTTTTGAGAATTCTTACTCCTTTTCCCCAATTATTCATTCTTTTTAGATTTAAACTATAGAAAGGGGCTCTGGCTGACTTAATTGAATCAGGCGTTTATTGAAAGATAGTTGGGATTTCATGAAATTGCTAGAAAGGGCGAAGAACAGGCTCAGAGAATGCTCAGAAAAAAAGAGAGGTTATACAACCAGTATCATAGCCAAAATTGGGCTCTGGAAATTATCTGGGGCAGATCCCATAGCTAATAATAATTTTTATGAAGTGACATTCAGATGATGATGGCCAAGAGCACTTGTCTTGGGCTCAGAGTATAAGAGGATCCCTTAAGATCAGTAATCAGGACATAATACTTTAATGAAATATTTTAAGAATCAAAATCAATGCAGCAATTCATGATGAACACAATATCAACATTTTACTTACTTTATTTTATTTTATTTTTTGTCTTTTTAGGGCTGCACCTGCAGGTTCTCAGGCTAGGGGTCGAATCAGAGCTTCAGCTGCAGCCTATCCCACAGCCATGGCAATGCCAGATCCAAGCTGCGTCTGCGACCTACACCATAGCTCACAGCAACACCAGATCCTTAACCCACTGAGTAAGGCCAGGTATCGAACCTGCATCCTTATGGGTATTAGTCAGATTCTTTTCTGCTGAGCCATGACAGGAATTCAAAATATGAACATTTTAAATGAAGATGAGATGATAAAAAATAGCTTTGTACAGTCAGTAAAAGAGATGTCATATTCCTTTGTATTGTAGGCATCATTCAGTTTAGTGTTGGCAAACTGGTATTACAATGGAATATCTGAGCATATTATTCTCAAGCCCTTAGAATCTGCAAAACATGACCTCTAGCAAATCATCTTATATTAGTACTTCAGTGTGAGATAATATACAACACATCCCATCTCCTTTATAATTTAGTCATTTGAGTTATCATTTGTTGCAAATCACCATTTTGCTCATAAAGGAGTATCTACTTCATTAAAGAAGTAAATAAGAGCAAAAGAAAGGCTTTGAAATGAGTTTTCTTTTTAACTCTATTAAAATGAAGTCCTTGATATAATGTGGTAACGTTTGGTCTTAATTCTCTTAGTGCAGTTCAAGAAGTAGCCTATTTGTAAATCAATTTAATAATGTGCTACTAGTTTCTTTTTTGAGGGTAGCTTATTTATTTATTTATTTATTTATTTATTTATTCAGCTATTTCTTGGGCCGCTCCCACAGCATATGGAGGTTCCCAGGCTAGGGGTTGAATTGGAGCTGCAGCCACTGGCCTACGCCAGAGCCACAGCAACACGGGATCCGAGCCTCGTCTGCAACCTACACCACAGCTCATGGCAATGCTGGATCCTTAACCCACTGAGCAAGGGCAGGAACAGAACCCAAAACCTCATGTTTCCTAGTCGGATTCGTTAACCACTGCGCCACGATGGGAACTCCTTATTTATTTTTGAAATGATTTTTATTTTTTCCATATAGTTAGTTTACAGTGTTCTATCAATTTTCTACTCTACAGCAAAGTGACCCAGTCACACATACATATATACATTCTTTTTCTCACATTATCTTCCATCATGATCCATCATAAGTGACTAGATACAGTTCCCAGTGCTATACAGCAGGATATGTGCTGCTAGTTTCATTTGGTACTGAACACTTGCTTGCACAGAGTGGCTGTTCAATATTATTGAATGTTTGTTGAGTGACTATAAAGCAGAGAAAATCCAAAAATAATATGGTTATTATTTATGTGACATTTACAGGATATGGAAAAAACTTGATTTCTGAAAATTGTGAAAGTACAGAGACAAAATACAAACTAATATATAGCACCATAATGACATTTTATACTTAGAGAAAAATACAAGACTTTAAATGATTTGTATTTCCCCTATACATGTTATAGATCCCTATAGCTTATTTAATTCATTAAGCTGTGTATTGTAGTATAAGATTAGAAGTTATTTATATTGGTATTGCCTGTACATGCCAACAAAACAACATCTTAACAATAGAATTACAAATGCAAACTACATATATTGACTTTTCTCATGGAATTTATCATTACCTTTGGGGTTGTTTTATTAAATCATCGCACTTGGGATCTGTATGTTTTTTATGGAAGGAAGTGAAAACCTTTTGCAAATGTTGGATATTATTTTGGATATCAGTGGTAAATGGCACTTTAGTGATTGATTGCCATAGCAGACTCTACCAGGCCACTTGTTCTCTAGACCTTATGAGACTAAGGTAGGCTCCTTGATTTCAATTCCAGTGAAATAAAAAATCACTCTAGCCTTGTACAACAATTCCTATGAAAGACTAACTCTTATAGAAAAAAATAAGAGTAACTGCTGGAATATAAGCATCTAGAATGCATTCTTTTTCACTTTTGGTATCCTGAGTTGTCTAAATATTAATAATTAAGTCTTAAAAACAACAGCACAGTAATCGTAAGAATACAGTTTACTGAGAGCTCATTATTGTTATTGTTAGGTACTTTATATATATCTTATTTAATCCCTACAGCAGTGGCTTTAGATGGGTTTTGTTAACCCTCTTTTATGGAGATTCAGAGTTTAATGTTCTGATTACAGACTTATTAAATGGTAGAAACAGAGTTTGATCTCATATCTTTCTGAGTCTAAAGTCTGGACTGTTAATCACTGAGACTAATGCATCTACAGCTTTGTGGTTATTCCTTAGGACTGACTTCTGTAGTAGTGAGTGGAGTGATATGAAGAGTGATGGAAAATGCAGCCGGTTCTGCTACCTGACCTGAGGCATTAATCACCTAATTAGTCTGCGTTGTTTCAAATTAGTATAAGGATAATAATATACTTTTTTTTAACCACGCCTGTGGCATATGGAAATTCCTGGGCCAGGTATGTATATATTTTTTTTGACTTGGAAGATCCCAACTTGTAAATTCTTTAATATAACAGGTGCAATACAGACCATTCCCAGAAATGATCTTGAATAAAGTCCATATGTTATGAATAACTGTTGAAAAGCTCTGTGTGAGTTTTCATAATGAAATGAGGTATTTGCATAATTTTTTTTTTTTAGCACTTTAAAGATGTTACTTCGTTGTCTTTTGGCTTGCATTTCTGTGAGAAATGTGCTTCAATTCTTTCCTTTGTTATTTGGTGTATAATGTATCTTCCTCTGATTTCAGTATTTTCTCTTTATTTTTGTTTTTCAGAAGTTTATGTATGTATGTATGTATGTATGTATGTATTTTTGTCTTTTTTTATCTAGGGCTGCACCCACGGCATATGGAGGTTCCCAGGCTAGTGGTCTAATCAGAGCTGTAGCCACTGGCCTACACCAGAGCCACATCAATGCCAGATCTGAGCCGCGTCTGTGACCTACACCACAGCCCAGGGCAACGCCGGATCCTTAACCCACCGAGTGAGGCCAGGGAGCAAACCCACAACCTCATGTTCCTAGTCGGATTCTTTAACCACTGAGCCACGACGGGAACTCCCTGTTTTTCAGCAGTTTAAATAGAACATGCCTAGGGTTTTTCTTTCGGGAGGGAGGAGGTGTTTATGTGTTTGTTTTTATAATTATTCTTGTTTCTGGGAAATAGTGTCATCTGTGGTTAGATGTGTTTTATTATTTTTGGAAAATTCTTATCTATTGTCACTTCTAATATCTATTGCCCCATTATCTCTTCTTTCCTCTTCCACTTAATATGGCAGCCTCATCTTCCTCTCAGGGTCAGTTACAAGTGAGCCAGGACTAGTGTCTCATGTCTCCTTGGAGATACCTCACTTTGCTTAAATTTTAGACTGTTAGCTCTGCAACTTCTGTTCCCGAATGGACCTAAGAACAGTATAATTTTCTAGATTGTCTGGCTTCTCTTGTTATCAGGATGGGAGGAAATGCTTTCCCATTTTTTAACTCCTTGGCTGAAGCTGGAAGAATCTTTGACTTTTGAAAGACAGGATATTTCTCTTTAAGATGACTTGGAAGATATTATGGCTATTTTATCAAAACTCTGATTATTGCTTATTGAGACGGAGGTTCAGTTGGTGTGTTATTCTGGCATAGATTATAGTTCTTTACAGCTGTTTCTTTGGCGTGATTATCAATTACATGTCATCAAACCTAATAGCTAGTAGCTAGTCCATTTTTTAAAAGAGAAATCCCAGATATTCTGCATGATGGCTACCTTCTAAATTATATGATTTCTGTATAAATTACATTCATTAGATAAGATTAACAAAGGTTGATGTCTTTTGAACAGTTTGAATTCCACTGACAGTGTTTTATTCTTCACTGCCTTCTATTAAAGATAACACCATTCAAATACATTTGAAAGAAAGCTAAATTTGTTTTAATTATTATTAGTTTTTATGCAAGAGGGAACTGTATTTGTAGAATATACTCTGTGAACAAAGCAAAAAGTGATCTTACCATGGATTTCGAGAAAGTGTGGAATTTAGGGATTGCTGACAGTCAAGAGTACTGATGGGAATCTATGGCTGATTTGGGTGAGTTTAAAACTGTTCTGTGGTTACTAGTTTATGACCTTTTGAAAAAGGCCAAAGAGCAGTTAGTCATGTACCATTTTTGGGTTTGTAAAAGAGAAACTTTTCTCACTCCATACTCAGTTTAAGATAAAACAGCTTAATGTCATACATATCTGATTCTTTGATTGCATTGATTAATTGAGAGTGTTCTGGGAAATGAATGTCGTGCAGCAATCTGAGGCATGCAGTGACAGGTGGCACAGATCATCAGTGTGCCAGTTAAGATTTTTGGCTACGTGGAGTTCCTGTCTTGGTGCAGCGGAAATGAATCCGACTAGGAACCATGAGGTTATGGGTTCGATCCCTGGCCTTGCTCAGTGGGTTAAGGATCTGGCATTGCCAAGTGCTGTGGTGTAGTTGCAGACACGGCTTGGATCCAGCGTTGCTGTGACTCTGGGATAGGCTGGCAGCAACAGCTCTGATTCGACCCCTAGCCTGGGAACCTCCATATGCTGTGGGTATGGCCCTAAAAAGACAAAAAAAAAAAAAGATTTTTGGCTGTAAGCAACAACACCCACTCTAGCTATTTAAGGGGGGAAAAGGGAGAATTGATTGGAAGGATATTGAGGATCACAGAATCAATGGGAAGTTTGAAGACTACACTTGCAAAATAGGCAGAAACCAAAGCAGTTACAGAAGTGTCAAAAAGCTGGATGTGAAAGGCACAAAGTTATTTTCTAGCAGAGACAATCTGTCTAGGATGAGATTGTTCCCAAGGCTGCTGCCAGTGCTGCTATGGACATTCATCCCAGACATTCATTCTTTCATCTGTTTAATCAGCAAATATTTATTTATTTATTCATATTAAAGTATAGTTGATTTACAGTGTTTCTTCCAGTTCTGTTGTACAGCAAAGTGACCCAATAGCAAATATTTATTGAGATCCTACTACATGCTAGATTCTGTTTCTAGGTGCTAGAAATAGAGTTGTCACTGCTTCCTTGAAATTTACACTCTGGGGGAGACATAATAAATAAAAATGTAAATATATGTTAGATGATAATAAATGACATGAGGGCAGTATTTTATATCCTTAGTGTAAAAGGGTTATTATGAAGTATGAGGAGTTGGAGAGATTGAGCTGCAACTTGATAGAGGATTTAAGGTGGCTCCCACAGATTATGTGACCTTTTTTAAATGTTGCAATGTGAAGTAGAAAGTCATGTGGATGTGTGGAGAAGAGTGTTTGATACTGAGTAGATAACAAATACAAAGGCTCTGAGACACACATGTGTTTGGGAAATGTGTGGTTGGAACACATATTCCAACCACAGGCGGTCAATGTGGTTGGAACAGTTAGGGATTGAGAGAGTGGGAGGAGACAAGGTCAGAGACCAATAGCGATGGGCTAGCGGTTAGAAGGATTGGGTGAGAGGGCCTTTGAAATGCATTCTAAAGGCCCTAGCATTTATTTATATTTCTCTAGCTTTATTGAAATATAATTGATATATAACATTGGGTAGGTTTAAAGTGTACAATATAATGATTTGATATATGTAAATATATTGTGAAATAATTACCATAATAAGTTTAGTTAACATCCATCACTATGTAGTTACTTTTTTCTCTTGTGATGAGAATTTTTAAGATCTTCTCTCTTAGCTTTAAAATATACAAAACAGTATTGATAACTGTGGCCAACACACTGTATATTAGTTACATCCCCAGAATTTGTTTATCTTATAACTGGAAGTTTGTTCCTTTGGAATATTTTAAGCTCATATCACACATTGAAGAACAATACCCATCAAGCCTATGTAATTGGCACAAGAAGGAATTCTCCAAGACTAAGAGAAGTTAGATACTGTATAGACAAAAACACTAACACATGGCTGCTAGCTTCATCAGTTACAATGTTGTTTCAGCTTGCCGTGGGTCCTAAAGTATATGATATGCGTAGCTACAAATTCTTCTCATCCCTGTATGCATGCCTCTTTCCAGAGTGACTTTGCATTTTTTCCTATCAAAAGGTAATTTTTTTTTCTGTAATCCTTGAATCTGAGCATGTAAGATTGCTTTATTCAATGGAACATTAATAAATATATCATAAGAAGTGGGTTTGAAAGTACTTGTGCATTGGGGCTTCCCTCCTTGCTGCTTTTAGAACCTTGAAAGCACAGTTATATGAAGAAGCTTAAGCTAGCTTGCTTAATAGTGAGAGACACACAGCCCATTGAACCAACCCATCACTCCACTGACAGACAGCCAAATAACAGACATGGGAAGAGGCCATCCTAAATGAAGCGCCCTCAGTCAGGTTGTCAGCTGGATCCAGATATGTCAGAGAGCTCAGTAGAGACCAGTAGAACTGGACCAGACTGACCACAAAATGGTGAACTAAATAAAATGATTGTTGTTTTATGCCATCAAATTTTAGTGCGGTTTATTATGTAGCAAAAGCTGATTACCTGTAGATTCAATGCAATACCAATCAAAATTCCAACAAATTATTTTATGGATATTGGCAAACTCTTGTAAAGTTTATATGGCAGAGAAGAAGATCTAGAATAGCTAACACAGTATCGAAGAAGAAAAACAAATCCAGAGGACTGACTATCCAAATTCAAGGCCTAGAATAAAGTAACAGTAATCAAGACAGCGTGTCTCAGGGAGATTGTATTGGTGAAAAACATAGAGAAATAGATCAATGGCGCAGAATAGAGAGACCCACATGGATATAGTTGACTGATTTTTTTTTTTTTTTTTACAAAGGAACCAAAGAAATACAATGGAGAAAAGAGTCTGTTTAATAAATGGTGATGACCATTAACATGTGAAAAAAAGAATCTTGGCTCAGACCTCATGCCTATCACAAAAATTAACTCAAGATGGGTCATAAACATAAATGTAAAACAGGATGATAAAAATTCTATAATAAACAATAGGAAAAAATCTAGATACCTTTGGGTATGACTATGACTTTTTATATACAACACCAAAGGAACAATCAATGAAACAATTAGTAAGCTGGGCTTTATTAAAATTAAAAACTCTGTTCATTGTCTTCTATGAAAGGCAATGTCAGAGGAAGAGAAGACAAGTCAAAGACTGAGAAAAAAGTTTGCAAAGACATATCTGACAAAGAACTGATAAAATGTACAAAGAACTCTTAAAACTCAACAATAAGTAAACAACCCAACTAAAAAATGGCCCAAAGACCTTAGCAAACACTTAACCAAAGAAGTGTATACAGATGGCAAATCAGTGTATGAAAAAAAGGTGTTCAACATCATATGTCCTAAGGGAAAAGATGAGAAGATACTATTACACCCCTATTAGAAAGGCCAATATCTAGAACACTGACAACACTAAATGCTGATGAAAATGTGGAGCAATTGGAACTCTCATTTATTGCTGGCAGAAATGCAAAATGGTACAGCCCCAATGGCTGATGGTTAGGCAGTTTCTTACAAAACTAAACGTATTCTTTCTAAACAATCCAGCTATCATACTCCTTGGTATTTACCCAAAGGAGTTGGAAACTTATGTCCACATACCTATACATGGATGTTTATAGCAGCTTTATTCAGAATTGCCACAACTTGGGAGCAACCAAGATGTTGTTCAGTAGAGAGTCATTAAATAATGAGTACATCTAGACAATGGAATATAATTCAGCACTAAAAAGAAATAATCAAGTCATGAAATGACATGGATGAAATTTAAATGCATATTACTAAGAGAAAGAAACTCATCTAAAAAGTCCAGAGCTGTTAAATTCTGACCGTATTACACTCTGGAAAAGGCAAAACTGTGGAGGCAGTGAAAAGATAAGTGGTTTCTAGGGGTCTGTGGGAAGAGCGAGATGAGTAGGTGTATCAGTGAGGTACCACTTCACACCAGTCAGAATGGCCATCATTAATAAGTCCACAAATAACCAATGCTGGAGAGCGTGTGGAGAAAAGGGTATCCTCCTATACCATTGGGGGGAAAGTAAACTGGTTCAACCACTATTGAAAACAGTATGGAGGTTCCTCAGAAAACTAAATATAGAACTACCATATGATCCAGCAGTCCTACTCCTCAGCATATATTTGGACAAAACTTCCCTTCAAAAAGATACATGCACCCCTGTGTTCATTGCAGCACTATTCACAATAGCCAAGACATGGAAACAACCTAAATGTCCATCGACAGATGAATGGATTAAGAATACGTGGTATTACTCAGTCATAAAAAGGGCAAATAATGCCATTTTCAACAACATGGGTACAACTAGGGATTCTCATATTGAATGAAGTAAGTCAGAAAAAGAAAGACAAATACTATAGGCTATCACTTATATGTGGAATCTAAAATATGGCGCACATGATCCTATCTACAAAACAGAAACAGATCATGGATAAGAAGAGCAGACTTGTGGTTGCGGAGGTTGGGAGAGAGGAAGTAGGATGGATGGGGAATTTGGGGTTGGTAGATTCAAACTATTACATTTGAAATGGATAAGCAATGGGGTCCTACTTACTGTACAACACAAGGATCTATGTCCAGTCTCTTGGGATCAAACATGATGGAAAATGGTATGAGAAAAAAGAATATATAAATATACATATATATATTCTTTATATACTTGACTGGATCATACATATGCTGTAGAGCAGAAATTGACACAACACCATGTATATCAAGTATAATAAAAAAAGAGTTTTTTTTTTTGTCTTTTCTAGGGCCGTACCCACAGCATATGGAGGTTCCAGGCTAGGGGTCTAATCGGATCTATAGCCACTGGCCTACACCGCAGCCACAGCAATGCCAGATCCAAGCCGCATCTGGGACCTACACCACTGCTCACAGCAACGCCGGATCCTTAACCCACCAAGCAAGGCCAGGGATCGAACCCTCAACCTCATGGTTCCTAGTCATATTCGTTAACCATTGAGCCACAACAGGAATTCCAAAAAAAGAGGGTTTTTAAGACAGTATAACTATTCGCTGTGATTACACTGGTGAGTAAATGTCATTGTACATTTGTCAAAAACCATAGAATGAATAGCACCAAGAATGAATCTTAATGTAAATATAGACTTTGGGTGATAATAATGTGTCAGTGTAGATTCATAGATTGTAACAGACATACCACTCTGGTGGGAAAGTTTATGGTGTGGAGGGGCAGGGTGTAAATGGGAATTCTGTACTTCCTGCTCAGTTTTGCTGTGAAACAAAAATTTCTCTAGGCAATTTTATTAATAAAATTAAGATAAATACTCAAAATTATAAATGAAAAGCTAGCTGATAACTTGCTTTTACCTATGAATTACAAAATATATGTGCCTAGAGATCATAATGGCCTAAACTTAGAAATGATTGTGTAAATTATTAACAGAAGCAAAAGATATTCTTTTTCAACTTGAGTGAAGAATGTGATAGCAGGTTTGGGTCGAGAAAGTGGAGAAAAAGCATGTTTGAGCCTAAGACTGAAATGGGAGACCCCGACTCTTGATGGGAGGCATAATGCCTCTTCTTCAAGGAAGAAAAGAATGAAAAATACAAGGCCTTGGGGTAGCAAAATAAACCTACTTTGAGTTTTTACTCATTTGCCGCACTGGAGAGCCAATCAGCCAGAGGTTTTGGGGCCAGAAGTTCCAGTTTACTCCTTTTCTCCCCTCTCCTTCCCTAGAGCAAATTGCCCAAATAAATACTACCTCACATGCTCCCAGAAGTGACTGTACTCTCTCTGGGCTATTTTCATTCTGAGAAATTCATCTGGAGGTGTCTCTGAATAGATGCACACATTGACAATCATTGTACTATACATTTATCAATTTAAAAAACCAACTTAGGAGTTCCTGTCATGGCTCAGTGGTTAACGAATCCAACTAGGAACCATGAGGTTGCAGGTTCGATCCCTGGCCTTGCCCAGTGGGTTAAGGATCCGGCGTTGTCCTGAGCTGTGGTGTAGGTTGCATACGTGGCTCGGATCCCGCGTTGCTGTGGCTGTGGCTCTGGCGTAGGCTGGCAGCTACAGCTCCGATTGGACGCCTAGCCTGGGAACTTCCATATGCCGCAGGAGCAGCCCAAGAAATGTCAAAAAGACCAAAAAAAACCAAAAAAAACCCAAAAAAACAAAAAAACAATTTAATGTAATTTTATAAAAAATATGTCCTAAATGATTTTTTTAAAGTAATTAAACAGTTTGAGGAAATTCTATTTTGAAGACTAGGAAAAATAGTATTGTCTTATTTGGAAAGAAATTTCTTCCAGAAATTCTGAAGTGTTCACTCTCAAAAAGTCATCAGATAAAAGGGCACAGGACTGCTAAAATAACCCAAAGATTATTCCAGAGCTTCCCTTGGAAAATCAAAGAATAAATGCCGTTGCTGGTAGGTGTGGTAGAAGAAAGATAGTATCTCATGATGCCAGCTTCAAAAGAGTGTTCAAAGTGAAATTTGTCTCATATTTATGAAATTAAAGTGGTCAGTGTTTTTTATTTTTTCAGCTTTATTGAGGTATAATTGACAAATAAAATTGTAACTTGGTGGGAATCCTTTTGCAATATATGACTATTTTTAAATCATGATTCAACTTATAACAAATCTGTTAGTTTATGTGACTATAAAATATTAAATGTTATGTTATGTGTATATATTATATATAACATGTAACATATCATATAAATGTGCTCTCCATTCCATATTTTTTTCTGTTACCCATTTACTGTGTACATTATCTTCTTTATGGGAGATAATTCTTTATGGAGTCTAAGTATGGACTCCCTTCCTGACCAGGCCACTTAAGATTTATCCAAAGACAATTTCCACTTGTTTTTGAAAGCGAAACGAAAACTGTGTATAATGTTCTGGCAACAGAGATGGCAAAGCAGCTCAGAGGTGTTTGGGCTAATATTCTGCCTAATGCAATCTTCCTGTTATCAGCCCATCATCAGCTCATCATCCTTTCAATAATGTAATATAAGTAGCTAAACCCCTAGAGCTGATTGTATCACAAAGGGATTACCACAGTCCCGTTCTGGGAATTCTACCTACAGACAAAGGGGACAGCTGGGCTGCCTGCCTCAATTTGACATCGGTTATTTGCTATGTACATTAGTACAATCTGGTGCCACAGAACAGAATCATAAACATTCTAGCTGTAGTCTCAAGACCCTGTTTGAAAAATACTAGCATTCTGAAGTGGGCATTAAGAACTCAATAATATAGTTATTATATTCATAGCAACTGAGGGTTTAGAAGGAAAACCCAATGAAGCTGGAAAGGCTCGAGATTCTGAAGGACAAGTGATTGTGAGTCTGAAAATTATAGGCACTGAGTTGAACTTTGGCAAAGGACAGAAAGGATCTGTAATCACTTAACAGTGATGCCACTTCCCCTGCTCAGCTTCTTCAGAACTTTTTCCTTCCTGAGAACTACCTTACCCTTTGAAAAACTTGATTCCATTTAAAACTGGAATTGCAGTATATGATGTCACTATTTTTACTTGTATTTCCTGGTTGTCTTACAACCACTGGAACAAAAATTCATATATTAAAAGGTTTCTGCTTTGGAAATCTAATACCCAAGGGGAAGGTTTTTTTTATATAATCCAACCTTAATATCTTATTAGAATTTACTAATTGTAAGTGATTTATATACTTGCATGCAAATGTTAGGGCCGAGTTTTAAGATATTTGTGTTATTGCCCAGTGTGAGAATCTGCACTTCTCAAATGCTGTCAATCCCTGCCTTTCCCAGATGCTGCACGTACACCCTTTAATCATGATTCAGTCTTAATGCTTCCTGGGAAACTCCTTTGTCAAATAGGAGTACATATTAAAAGGGACTGCATTTGAAATAGCTTTCCCGAATAACACAATTTGCGTGCCTGGCAGCTAAACAGGAATCTTATTTCAATTGAACTCTATTTGGGCCCTCGAATCAGGATGTTAGTTTGCCTTTAACACAATCAGTCAAATTACCCTATTCCTAAAGGCCCAGGACTTCAGAGATATTGAATGAGGGCTAAGCTAAATCATGTTAAAAGTAACAATGTTGATGAAAACAGAAAATTAGACTTACAGTTCTAGAATGAAATTAGTCTAGAATAAGTGTATCTTTAGATGTAAGTTAGGCAGTTCACATTCTTTGTGTTATTGATGGCAAAGCAATGAATATTGAAGAATAAATAAGGCAAATCACACTTTTCCTTGCATTGAAAATTTTTGAAAACTAAGTACCCCTAAGGCTAATTTAAGGTCCATGTGGAAAGAAGGGCATTGAGCATTTCATTCAAATTTTGTTACCATTTTACCAGTAGAGGCGATGAATGTGGAAACGAATTTTTTTTTTCTTGAACTGGTTAAAAATTTTGTATTTGATCTGCAATTATGATTTAAAAGGTATTCTGGAAGAAAGACACACATGTGCGTCTCAGTGACAACAAACTCACTCCAGTGATGCCAAGCACAACGTGTCCCTTTTTCCCAGAATTCCTTTACTTTGTCTGGTTTATAAGGGATAGTCCTCAATTAGTTGTGCTGTTTTCTCTTGCTTGGTAAGCATTTTTGGTCAAACAAGGAATGGCAGAGTTCCACAATTAGATCAAAAGATCAATCCTAATGTACCATTTTCTCCTCACCCTCCTGCTGTAATAAAGTGGCTGCAGCTCTCCAGGGGACAACTCAAAATCCTGGGACTGATATTTCTAAATTAGCTGACTCTCTGACCTTGCCGGTAATTGCGTTAGTTTATCAATGTTCAACACAATTTATTACTCTCCAATATGTACCAAAGTGTTTATCTCTCAACACTAACAATATTAAAAAATCTAAACTATTTATTGCAGCACAAAGAGGCATCCTTTCATTAGGGAAAAACATAAATAAGTGGGAAATGTCACATGACCCACCATAGCCCAGAAGAGTGGCCACTCCTGAAAGGGAGAGGGCAGCTGTCTTCTGTGGTTTGAGAACATCATGTCTGTAATATCTGGAATAAGAGAAATCAAGTTTTATTTCCATTTGTGTTTTGTGATGCAGGAGTGAGATGGTGCTTTCTGCATTACTAAAATAATGGTTTCATTCTAAGAAAAGTGCCATTAATAAGCCTTATCAAAGCATTTAAAAGCCATGAGAGTACGGATAGCATCTCACTTTGACTTTCAACGTGGTGCATTTTGATGGGGAAAAAAGTATTGCGTTCATGGGTCTTATTCTGGGATGAAGGAAATCAACAGCATTCCTTCACTACCTTCATCTTAATCATTTTATTGTACATTTAAAAAATTTCGTGTTTGATTAGAATAGTGAACAAATCGTGACAAAACTCAGTGTATATTAGATGAACTAAAAGCAATGTTGCTTTGAAGTTTTGCAAAAGAAATGTTGTCCAGTTTTAAAATATTACCGACAGGGAAATGTGGCATGACCTGGCTGTGAGTGAGGTTAATAACCTGCTCAAGTAGAGGTAGGTGTGATAAAGATCATGCTGTCCAGCTTTAAGTAATGAGCTGCCTTTTATCTACTCTACTCCTACCCAGAACTAGACTTGTCTCTACTGTTTCTTCATGGATGATACAGAAGTTGGGAAGCATTCTGTCACATCCATCCTCTCACCCACCAACTATTTCCCATTAAACCAAATCCCTGTGTCCATTCCTCATTCTTAAGAAAGAAGTTTCAAAGGCAGCTCATACCGGAAGAAACTGATTTGAAGGCTTGTAAAGCCCTTGCTCTCTGCTTCTTAAGATCTCTCTTCTTAAGCTCATATTATTATTATTATTATTATTGTTATTCTACTTTATTAATAACTTTTAGGCTCATGGTCTTTAGGCTCTTTCAGAAGCAGATTTGCTTTAATGTCTTTTGTTCTCCAGCTCATTTTAGTATGGAGAGTAAAATTTCCTTGGTAAGGGAATTGTTAGATTTGCCTCTTCTCTGCAATTTACTCTAGAGTTTTCCATAGCACTTTAAAATCCATATTTGGGAAATTTTATTGTTTTAATTACATGCCAATGTCTTAGAAATTTTTTTAGTTTTTAAAAGTCCTCAACTTCTCTGACATCCCTTTAGCATTTGAATGCTGTTTAGGCTGTGTTAACACTGCCAACCTCAATCGAGAAAGCCCCCAAATAGATCTACTCTGTGCATTAACCAAACTAAACTACACATGCAATTTGCTGGGTTTTAGATTCGAACTAAACACTCACTGAACACCTATAAGAAGCCAGATTCTGTTCTATCCATTTCATGTACCCAGTGCATCCTTTCTAATCACTTGGAAAATATAATGAAATGAATTTGTGTCCACTTTAATATGATTTTACTCAGATGCTTTGACTAGCCACATAGCATTTTGTTTTAAATAAATAAGGATGTTATTTTCATTCAGGTAAAAATGAAAACAAAGAGTTGTTATTTTGAGCAATAAACTCTATATTTTATGAAAATAGAAGTGTTTGTAAATGTAAAAGACCTGCTAGGGGAAAAGAGCAATGAACATTTACTGGCTGCCTACCATTTGCTCCCAGTACTTTATTTTTTTATTTTCTGTCATTTTACAGCCACAACTGTGGCATATGGAGGTTCCCAGGCTAGGGGTCGAATTGGAGCTGTAGCCGCTGGCCTATTCCACAGCCACAGAACACCAGGTCCGAACCCCGTCTGCGACCTATGCCACAAATCACGGCAACGCTGGATCCTTAACCCTCTGAGCAAAGCCGGGGATCGAACCTGCATCCTCATGGATACTAGTCAGATTCGTTTCCACTGAGCCACAAAGGAAACTCCCCCCCCCCAGTACTTTAAATATGTTACCCACTTTCCCCTAAATATTAGTTGAGTTTTTACTTTATGATAGGCACTGCACTTAGTACAGGGGACATGAGAGTAAGTAAGGGAGCGCTCCATGCATTTGAAGACGTGGTGGAGTGAGCAAGGCCTACACACAAGGCTCTGTCTGACACAGAAGTGGTGAGTCCAGAGTGTCATAGGAACTCATAGGAGAGTGGCGGTCCGTCTTTGTTAGGGACGCTATGCAGTCAAAGTAATGCTAGCCCGGGGGTTCCACGGCCACTTAGAATCCCTCTTCCACTCTCCCTCCCTCTTTCCTGGCCTCTCTCCCTTTCTTCTTCCTTCTTTTCTTTTCACTTGACTAGATTATTTAAAATTACAAAAGCATTACCTGATTTTTCTAACACATTGAACAATGTAGAGATACAGAAATATACAATATGGAATATAGAAAGCAAAGGTTAATAAACTCGTCTGTACATATTCCAAATAATGAAAATTCTCTGATGTAATTATAGAGGGGAGATATTATATGTGTATTTTTTTTTTTAAAATGGGGTCACACTGTAAAGAGTATTTGGTAATTTGCTATTAAAAATAAAATTATGTTGTCAGTTGTATATTTTGACTTACAGTATTAGTTTTAAACATACAGCATAGTGATTCAGTATTTTGCAGATTATACTCCATTAAAAGTTGTAAAATAATGGCTATATTTCCCTATGCTATACAATATATCCTTTTTGCTTATTTATTCTATACATAGTAGTTTGTAGTGCTTACTTCTATACTCCTATCTTGCTCCTCCCTACTTCCCTCTCCCCAGTATAAACTATTAGTTTGTTTTCTATGTCTGTGAGCCTGTTTCTGTTTTGCTAAATACGTTCATTTGTATTATTTTTTAGATTCCACATGTAAGTGGTACACATTATTTGTATTTCTCTGACTTATTTCACTAAGCATAATATTCTCTAGGTACATACATGTTGTGTAAATGGCAGAATTTCATTCTTTTTATGGCTAAGTAATATTCCACCATATGTGTATGTATATATATATCATGTTTTCTTTATCCATTCTTCTGTTGATGGACACTTAAGTTGCTTCCATATCTTGGCTACTTATTGTAAGTAATGCTGCTATGGACATTGGGGTGCATGTATCATTATGAATTAGTATTTTCATTTTTTTTCTGGATATAGACTCAGGAGAGGAGTTGCTGGATTATATGGTAGTTCTATTCTTAGTTTCTTAAGGAGACCCCATACTGTTTTTTCACAGTGCCTACACCAGTTTACATTCCTACAAACAGTGTACAGGGGATCTGTTTTCTCCACATCCTTGCCAACATTTGTTATTTGTGGTCTTTTTAATGATGGCCATCTGACCAGTGTGAGGAGATACCTCATTGTAGTTTTGATTTTGATGATGATCATTATGGCAGGTGTGAGGTGATATCTCATTGTGGTGTTGATTTGCATTTCTCTAATAATTAGTGATGTTGAGCATTTTTTCCACGTGCTTGTTAGCTATTTGTATGTCTTCTTTAGAAGAAAGTTTATTCAGGTCATCTGCCCATTTTTTGATTTTTTTTTTGATATCAAGTTGCATGACCTGTTTATTATTTTGGATATCAACCTCTTATTGATATTTGTCTTTGACTTACTTCACTTGGTGTGATAATCTCTAGGTCCATCCATATTGCTGCAAATGACATTATTTCATTCTTTTTTATGGCTGAGTAATATTCCATTGTATATATTTACTATATCTTCTTTATCCATTCTTCTGTCAGTGGACATTTAGGTTGCTTCCATGTTGTGGCTATTGTAAATAGTGCTGCAGTGAACATTGGGTTCATGTATCTTTTTAAATTTAGTTTTCTGGAGTTCCCGTCGTGGCGCAGTGGTTAACGAATCTGACTAGGAACCATGAGGTTGCGGGTTCGGTCCCTGCCCTTGCTCAGTGGGTTAACGATCCGGCGTTGCCGTGAGCTGTGGTGTAGGTTGCAGACGCGGCTCGGATCCCGCGTTGCTGTGGCTCTGGCGTAGGCCAGTGGCTACAGCTCCGATTCAACCCCTAGCCTGGGAACCTCCATATGCCACGGGAGCAGCCCAAGAAATAGCAACAACAACAACAACAACAAAAAAGACAAAGACCAAAAAAAAAAAAATTTAGTTTTCTCTAGATAGATGCCCAGGAGTGGGATTGCTGGATCATCTGGTATTTCTATTTTTAGTTTTTTGAGGAACCATCATTGTTTTCTGTCACGGTTGTACCAGCTTACTTTGTATATGCTTGCCTCCTTTGTCATAAATTAATTGACCATAAGTGTGTAGGTTTGTTCCTGGGCTCTCTATTCTGTTTCATTGATTTGTGTATCTGTGTTTTTGCCAATATCATACCTTTTTTGATTACTGTAGCTTTGTAGTATAGTCTGAGGCCTGGGATGGTGAAACTTCCAGCTTTGTTGTTTTTTCCCAAGATTGCTTTGGCAATTCAGGGTCTTTTATGGTCCATATGAATTTTAGGATTATTTTAGTTTTGTGAACAATGTCATGGGTTTTTTTTGATAGGGATTGCATTAAGTCCGTATATTGGTTTGGGTAGTATGGCCATCTTAACAATATTAATTCTTCCAATCCAAGAGCATGAAGTATCTTCTCTTTCTTTGTATCATCTTCAGTTTCCTTGACTGGTGTTTTATATTTTTCAGAATATAGATCTTTTACCTCCTTGCTTATAGGTTTATTCCTAGGTATTTTGTTATTTTTGTCATATAATCTCAAAAAAATATATGTATAAACAAATTATGTTTCTCTCCCTTAGGGCTTCTGAATTTTCTATCTTGCTTAAGAAGTTCTCTACTTTGCCAAAGTTATACAAATACTAAAAAATTTTTCTTTTAGTATTATTTTAGTTTTTACATTTATATTTTTAATTCATATGGAATTTGTATGTATATGAAATAAATTGAACTCTAAGTTTATTTTTATTTAAGATTAACATCAACCCTCCCAAAAAACTATCTTTTCTACCATTGAATAGAAATGCCAATGTATTTTGTAATACATTAAATTCTTATATAAATGGATTTATTTCTTGACCTGGTACTTTCTTTTACTTTTTTTTATTCTTGTACAAATATAGAGTGTTTTGATTATAACACTTTTAATAGTTTTAATAGTATTCTTTATTTTGGTGGTTTTATAATAGAGATTTTTTGCTATTGCAGATTTGTTTATTTTTTAATATGAAATTTAAAATAATTTGCCCAGTATAAAGAAAGCACATTGGAATTCTGATTGAAGTTGCATCGCATTTGGCAAAGGTTGGCCACATTTGAGACCAAGTCTTCCTGTCCGAGAACATGGTCTGTCTCTCTATTCAGTTCATTTCTTCATTTTTTTTTTCTTTTTGGGCACGACCACAGCATATGAAAGTTCTGAGGCTGGGGACTAAGTGCATACCACAACGGTGATCCAAGCCACTGCAGTGATAGTGCCAGATCCTTAACTCACTGTACCACAAGAGAATTCCTTCTTCATCTCTTAATGAGACTGTGTAGCTTTCTTCGTATAGGTCATGTATCTTTCTTGTTAAAATAATTCCTAGGTAAGTTACAATTTTTATGGTTTTTATGAATGGAATATGCTACCATTTTGATTAGTAGTGTAGACAGAAGAAAGTTAGTTTTGTGTATTTATTCTGCATCAAGACATCTTCCCAGATTTTTTTATTACAACTTGAAGTTTCATGGGTCAAGGAAATTTTTGCTATAATTTTTCTAATATTTATGCAATTATTTAACATTTTTATTTTATTGATTAAGTGAAAGTTGCCATATGGTAGAAGTTGGTATCATCTCTATCTTACTGTTTATTTTAGTAAGAAAATGGTTTAAGCATATAACCACTTATTAGGATCTTTGTACCTATTTTTATAATAGTTTGAATCACAATGAACTAATTTCTATTTCTTTTATAGTTGACATTTTTAATGACATAATTGCTGATTTTTTTAGTGACTAAAAAAAATCTGTAAATATAATCATAGGAGTTACCTCATTTCATTTTTGATGTTATATTGTTGAATCATTCATGCATTCCTGAACCAAATCCTACTTGTCATATTTCTTATGGACTCAGTTGGTATTTTTTTTTTGTCTTTTGTCCTTTTAGGGCCGCACCTGCAGCATATGGAGGTTCCCAGGCTAGGGGTCTAATCAGAGCTGTTGCTGCTGGCCTACACCACAGCAACAGCAACAGCAGATCCGAGCTGCATCTGCGACCTACACCACAGCTCATGGCAACACCAGATCCTTAACCCACTGAGTGAGGCCAGGGATTGAACCTGCAACCTCATGGTTCCTAGTCAAATTCATCTCCACTGCACCACAACAGGAACTCCCCCAATGGTATTTTATTTAGATTTTTTTTTTGTATCATAAGTCCAACTTTTATCTGTATTTTCCATTTTGTATTATTTTAGCAAGCTTTGATATCTTGCTGGTGACTTTAGCAACTGTTTTCATAATTTTTCATACCCCAGTTTCTTTCATTCTCTACTTCCAAAGAGTAGGAGCTGAATGGAGGGAAATTTTGTCTCTATCTAAGGAACAAATGAGATATCCTTTGAGCTACTGTGTTTCTTATCATGAATTGAATTATATGAATTCATTGTAGAGGGATTATATTTCTGACAGGGCGATTTGCACTACATGACTTCTAAAGTCCCATCCAACCCTAACATTTATAATTATTGAATTCTGTCTGTAGAGGTTAGTGTAGACTCTAGAATCAGATTCCTGGGTTTGTATTTAAGCTCTAAGACATACTTACTGTGGCAATTGACCTAATCTCCTTAAGCTTAATTTTTTCCCCTCAAAGATGAGGATCAAATGAAAAAAAACCTATGTAAGGAATTTAGCATAGTATTTGGTATCTGATAAGAACTTTGTAAATCTTAGTGAGAAATTTCATGTGTGTGGAATGTTTCCACAAATTTATCATGAAGAGTACTCTTTAATTTTAGGGTGTGGTTTGTATAAGAAAGAAAATTACTCCTCTAATATGGTGTTTCAAGTAGTATCTTCCTTCAGATAATCCTTAGTCTTTGAAAAAAATTTGCCTGCTTCCTAAATGGTGTTATTTTTCATTGTCTATTTTGGACCCTTTTTCTGCTCTGCCTATATTCTCTGGGTAGTTTCAGACACTCTCTTGGCTTCAATTATCATCCTTTTGCTGATGACTCTTAAACATCTAGCTCTCCTAAGATTCATATATGTGCCTGCCTACTAGATCTTCCCTTCTAAAGATCCTGTAGACACCTCCGGTGAAATACAACCAGAATGAACCCACCATACCTAAGATGTTCCTCTAGGGTTCTCTTCCTTCAGTATTAACTGTCTCAAGGAACGATGCTACTCTCCTTGCTTAAAACAGAAATATGGTATTACCCTTGACTCCCCTACTCTCTGTCCCCACCGCCACCTCTAATTCCCAAGTTCTGAAATATTCCTCAAAGCACTCTATCACTCTCCATTTACACTGATGCTTCTCTGGTTTTGGAAAAGATTAACGATAGTAATCAGACACAGTTTTGAAAATGCAAATGCAATGGCTTCAGAATTTTTATTCTCAACCCTCCTACTCTATTCCTGGGCCATGACTTTCTTTTTGTTACTTAAACATACGATGCTTTGTTGGTTCTGTGTCTTTGCATGCTGGGCTTCCTAACTAGAACGCTTTCCTCTTGGTTGTTGACTAGCGTACTGCTTTTATCCTTCGGGTCTCTGCTTAACAAAAGCAACACCAACAATGATGTCAATGAAACAGTGATAATGATAGCAAACTGTGTCTGCTCACTGTATGCCAGGCACTCTGACAAATGCTTCACATAGATCATCCCACTTCGTCTTCTCGGCAGCTCTGTGAGATGGTAGCTCTTATCCCATTCTCACACATGAAGAATCTGAGGCTTAGAGAGTTTAAGTAATTTTCTTGAGGTCATGGAGCATGTATGCGGAAGAGTTAGGATTTTAACCTATGTCTTCCTCACTCCCTCTGGAGCTTATTGTCGTTAGGTATTATCTGCTCCAGAAAACATTCCTCTGCAAGTGTTCTTCCTCCCTTATGAAGTTCATCTGCACATCATGCCATCTCAGTCCATTTGGGCTGCTATAATAAAATGCTATACACTGGATGGCTTATAGACAACATTTATTTCTCACAGTTTTGGGGTCTGAAATGTCTGGGATTGAGTCAATGGCTTTAGTGTCTGGTGAGGGCTCACTTCCTTGTTCATAGATGACTATCTTTTCACAGTGTTACATGGTAGAGAGGGCTAGGGATCTCTGTCTGATTTCTTTTATAAGGGTACTATTCCCATTCATGAAGGCTCTTTCCTCATGACCTAATCACCTCCCCAATGCCTCATATCTTAATAGCATCGTATTGGAGGTTGGGATTTCAAAATATGAATTTTGGGAGGCACAAATATTAAAACCACAGGACTATTCACTGTACACTTACCGCTCTGCCATATAATCAGTTATTCCATTCTCCGTGTCTCCAACTTGTTGGTAACTACTGTAAAATCAGGGACTATTTGTATTGGTATTCCTAGTACCAAGCATAGTTCCCGGCACATAGTAGGTGCTTAATACATAGTTGGTATATAGCCCAGATGTCATTGGCACTTCACTGTCCTTTGACCACCCAACGGCCTTTGGAGGACTAGCATTCTTTCTGCTAATTCTCTAATTCTAGCCATTATTTGCTCATTGGTCTCTTCTCTCTGCTTCTGCATTGTAGCTCATCATCTTAGTTAATCCTATGTCACATCTTTTGCTATATTCTCTAAAAAATCCTAGCTCAGTTATGATTTCATGAGTTTGTTGGTTTTACTTAAGTCTCGAGGACTTATGTGGAGGGATCATGTTACTCACAGCTTCCCATCCTTGTTCTTCCTGGCTTTCTTCTTACTCTTTGCTGCCTTGGATCCCTAGTCCATGGCTCTCCATGCCATACATATCCAGGTAGCTATGGGATATGCCTTCCTGAAATTCTGATAATAAAATATTGCCATCTCCTTACAGTTGAATGAATGAATGAATAAAGATGTAAAGGAGGAGTTCCCACTGTAGCTCAGCAGGTTAAAGACATGGACATTGTCTCTGTGAGGGTGTGGGTTCAATCCCTGGCCTCACTCACTGGGTTAAGGATCTGGCCTTGCCACTTGCTGCGGGGAAGGTTGCAGCTGCAGCTCTAATTTAACCCCTGGGCTGGGAACTTCTATATGCTGCAGGTGCTGCCATAAAAAACTTAAAAAAAAAAAAGGAAAAGAAAAAGAAATAAAGATGTAAATGAGACAATAAATCCAGGCTGAAGATTTACGATTAGACCTACCTTGAATAATTTTAAACTTCTCTAATAACCTTTACTTAAGACTGAATCATTGAAGATATCTATAATGCCACATCTGGTAAAAATATATATTTTTGGTGAGCAATTCTATATAGCTATCCTTAGGTATTATATTATGAGGGAGTATTGTTTGTTTTTTCAGTGTATGTTCATCTCTTTTGGGCTCTGAGTTTGTGGGAATGTGTCCTAAAAATTGTGTCTACCATGTAATGTAGCAAAATGCCCTGTGCAGACTAGGCACTCACTTAATGGTGAGTTGATTGATTGAGTAATTATCCCATCTATAAACACTTCTGTAGTGCATTACCTGATGAGTGTCTATTTCAATATGACGATGGCTATGACCTTCGTGTAGTTCATTAGCAAATGAAAAGTATGCTCATTTCCATGGAAGGAAATGAGAATATAAAAAATGTGGTTCTATTTGTAGTGCCATTACTGTCTTACTGTTTGATTAAGAACAAATTCGTAACCTTTTAATGCTACCAGTTACCTATGACTCTGATCTCAAGGGCCACTGCAATACCAAAATCCTGGGGACAATAGGATAATAACCCTGACCTATTGGAAGGGATAAAAATAGGCCACAAATGAGGGAACTCATTGACCAGAATTAATCAGTAGTAGAGGAGAGGTGTTGTCTTTAGAAATAAACAAGTGAAGAAGCAAACAAGCAGTTTCACATTTTGTAATCGTAACAATCCCTGGTGCTAGTATCACCATTTTGCTGACAAGGATTTTGAGGCTGAGAAAGTTTAAGTAATTTGAGCCAAGTCATATAACTAGTAAGAGGCAACAATTGCAGCTATTCCTGGTCCACTGTTACCTCTCTTCCCCTACTCTCCTGTATCAACACATTGCTCATTGTCACCTCAGTATTTTTTTTTTCCTACACCTGTGGCATGCCCGTGGAAGTTCCTGGGCCAGGGATTGAATCCATGCCTCAGGGGTAACCAGAGTCATGCAGTGACAGTGCCAGGCCCTTAACCCACTGAGCCAACAGGGAATCCCACCTTCTTAGTTTTGAAATGGTTTTGGTAGAATGCATAAAGCCATGACATCTCAATTTATCAGGGAAAGGAAAATAGATTTACTCTGAACTGAAGTAGCAGCTAAAAATGAGAAATCTGTTAATACGATCTTTGAACATAACTTGTCATCATGCATCGTGCGTTTACTGAACCCCTTTTCTGTGCTAGGCACCATGCTATGTCCCAGAGATATGCAAAGAAGGGAGAAGCAGGCTTACTTCAGAGGATTCTGGGTCATGAAGAGTGAGAAGTTTCCCAGGTGGACAAGAGGAGGGAGGATATTCTAGGTAGAAGAAAAAAGCAGGCACAATGGCAGAGAAGCAGGCAGATCTTCATTTAGGGGCAATGAGTGTTTCAGCCTAGCTGGAAGGCCAAGCGCCATAGAGGAAGTGGCAACAAAGGAGAGTGGAAAGACAAATAGAGACAGAATCAAGGAGAATCTCAAGCTGAGGAATTTGGCTTTACCTGTAGGTAATGGAGAGCCAGCATGGAATTTTAAGCAGGAGACTCTTAGGATCAAATTTACATTTTAGAAACGGACGCACTGACATTGAGGAGGAAAGTGGATCAGGGGTAGGTAGTGGGGATGGGAGAAAGAATGGAGACTGTTGGGGTGCAGGGAGCTATTGCTGTGAATTAGAAGCTGAAAGCCACTTTTCCTTTGCCAGATAAGTGGGGATGTTACATTATTAGTTTTACTCAGTGATTGATTTGAGTAGTAGACACAGGAAAGTTGGTACATTTGGTATTTGAAACTTGTCACTGAGCAGTAATTCTATTTGTTTTTTCTTCTAAATTAAAGCTTACCCAAGTGATTTTGTGGCCTTCTTTGTACTAAGGCTGTGATGTTTCTTTTTGCTAATGTCTTTTCCTTATTTGCTTCCATTGACTGTTCAAATCTTTTCCTGCCCATTTACCATTTATATCATAACCCTCCTGTGTTTGCTCCTAATGTGTTATAATTCTTCATAATCTGGTCTTTGCCCGATCCTGATTCGCTCCAATATTTCTTTTTTCTCTCTTGAGGAAAGTATATCCATTTTTAGTTTCAAATGCTCATCACCTTTTGCAAATATCGAGGCAACGATTCAATTTAATTTAAAAAATAATGTTTTTCTATTTCTTCTTCTGCCAATAAATTACCTTTGCCATCTTTTAAAGCTGTATTGTCTCATAATTTTCTTCTGTGCTCTTGTTGTTCCATTTTGTTGCTCCCCAGAGGACGTAAGAATATATATTGATGTAATGAAAAATGTGGAAATAAAAAAAAAAACAAGAAGAATTTAGGGTCATGTTCATACTCTATAGTGTTTACTAGTGATCTATTTCAAAATCAAACATATATTTTAGTCCTGATGAATCAAATATTTAAGAAACATTCTTTAAGTGGAGAAATATACATGGAAAAAATCACTACTGACCCTGAGAGGCCTCTTTGAGAGATTCTCGCCACGAATGATTTAACTTCGATTTTAGTCCTGCTTCTTCTACCAAGCGTTATCATAGCGAACATTGCCCATGAGGGTTCTGGGAGTATCAACGGGGGTCAGAGATCAAAAAACATAAGATATAATATTAGATAAAATATTAGCAACCCTGGAAATATTCACAAAGTCATGTATTATATTAGAGCCACTGTATTCCATGTAGGAAAATAAAAATGGGACATTGCACAAGCCACTTTCTTTTTTATTACAGAAATTAAAAGTCTAATTTAAAATTATAAATTAATGTAAATAGCCATGAATACCATTTTATTAGTTCAGGTACTTGGTGTAGGAACATACAGATATAACAGGATTTGTATAGCGTCTGCATTAGTAATTAGTAATTATATACATGTACATGTATAGATGCACTATATATATAAAATGAGGCTTTTAAAATTTATGGAACCGAAAAGATGCTCAGAGCAATCCTTAAAGTTCATATTAAACCATGTTTGTGAAAGTTACTTAATAGATAGACAACTTTTGCTTCTTTCTCTCTACCAGTCACGTGGTAATGTGTGACGATACGGTGCTTACGATGATGACGGTAACAGCCATCAGTGCTTTGTGCCTAACAAGCACTTTGGCACTTTCTGCCACATGTACCTTGTGCCACTTAACCTTCCCATCCCTGCAATGTAGGCCTTGTTCTCACTTTACAGATGAAGGAAAAGAGGCACAGGGAGCTAGAGGAGCTTGCCCAAGGTCACACAAGTGTGTCGTAGAACTGGGAATAAAAGTTCTGCCTGTTGCCAAAGATTGTGTTCTGCTGTTGACCACAGGACCTTGGCCATAAAGGGACACTGAATGTGAACAGATGTAAAAAGTGACTGCATCTAACTCATAGTAAGCTCTCCCTGCCCTGACCCCCGGCCACAGAATCCTGATGACAACTCTGCGTAGTTTCTTGCTGTTTTACATGTGTTATGTGTTCCCCTGTTATATGACCCAGAAGGTCATTATGCACTTCATAAATATCTGTCTTGGAAAAATGCCACAGTCTTTGTCCTTTTTCTTTATTATCTCCCTTGTGCTTATTTGAGAATTTTTTCTTATACTGGTGAAAGTAGAGAATTAAATCGTGATTGATTCTGTGAATGTAATAGACCTGAATTGTTTAGATTATTTTCATTCCTTGTTTTATTTTTTAATCTTAAAAAGTTGATAAATGTAATATATGCAAAAAAGTGCAAATACTACATACATGTAACTTAAAATAGTTAAAAAGAGGAACATCTAAAAACACATGAACCCAGCTTACCAAACAGGATGGTACCAATATATCTTGAAGTTCCTGTTTGATCTTTCTGGACCACATCTCTCTCCCTCCCTCCCAGAGTGAACTGGTATCCTGAATTGTATTCTTAACACTCCTTTCTTTTATTCACAATTTTATCATATGTGTAGGTATTCCTATACATTTATTGTGCTGTGCTTACTTTTGAACTCATTAGGTATTTGATAGTTTTTCTTTTCTTTTCTTTTTTTTTTTTGGCTGTTCCTTGGCATATGGAGTTCCTGACCTGGGATCAGATCCAAGCTGAAGCTTTGGCAACACCAGGTCTTCCAAGCCACTGTGCTGGGCAAGGGATCAAACCTGGATCTTGGTGCTGTAGAGGCACAGCCAATCTCATTGCTCCACAGTGGGAACTCCTCATTAGGCATTTTCGAGGAGTTCCCAGGGCCATGCTCATGGCCTGCAGAAGTTCCCAGGGCCAGAGATTGAATCTATACCACAGCTGTAACCAGAGCCACAGCAGTGACAATGCCAGATCCTTAGCCCACTGAGCCACGAGAGAACTCCCAAGATTCATCCATTTTGATGCTTGTCGTTGTAGTTTTTTATTTTCACTGCTTTGTATTTTATTAATACTATGTGAACTATCAGTATTCTACAGTCAACTCATTCTATTATCATTGAGTTTTCACACATTTTTCCTGTTCCATATATGCTTGCTGTGAACATTTTTGTACATGTTTTCTGAGGTACATATGTAAGGGTTTCTTCTGAGTGTTGTCTAAGAATGAAATTGATGGGTCATACTTTATATAAACCTCATTTAGTGGGTCACACTGAATTATTTTCTAAAGTGATTATACCAATTTTCATTCTATTTTTATATGACTATTGGCCACCTGTGTTTCCTCCTCTGGGAAAATGCCTATTCCTGTCTGTTCCTCATTTCTCTAATAGGTGTTAGTCCTTTATTTATTATTCCTTTCCCATGAATTAAAAATATGTATCTGGATAATGATCCTTTGTCAGTTGTATGTGTTGTCTCTCTGTTTTTGGCTTGTTAAATAAGACATTCTTGCTCCAAGTCCTTCTCCTCCCTCCCAGAATAGTCAGAAATCTTGGGAAAGGAGGAGCAGGGAGAGACAGAAGAAGCTGACTACACTCCTTACCTGCCACAACTTCCTCCCTGTGGCAGGCCCCAAATCAAGAAGATATAACTTGAAATGCTATACACCTGAAACTAATAGAGCATTTTAAGTCAACTATACTCCAATAAATTTTTTTTTTGTCTTTTTGTCTTTTGTTGTTGTTGCTGTTGTTGTTGTTGTTGCTATTTCTTGGGCTGCTCCCGAGGCATATGGAGGTTCCCAGGCTAGGGGTTGAATCGGAGCTGGAGTCACCGGCCTACGCCAGAGCCACAGCAACGCGGGATCCGAGCCGCGTCTGCAACCTACACCACAGCTCACGGCAATGCCGGATCCTTAACCCACTGAGCAAGGGCAGGGACCGAACCCACAACCTCATGGTTCCTAGTCGGATTCGTCAACCACTGCGCCACGACGGGAACTCCCTCCAATAAATTTTTTTTAGAAAGATGGAAGCTTTGGTAATGACATGGAACCACAAATTCAAAATGTAGAGATGAGAGTGCTTTGAATTACTCAAGAGTAACCAGGATAGTCATAAAAGACTGCTCAAGTTTTTATTCAGAAGAGGAGGAAACTTTCCCTACAGCATGTATTTTAAAGGGCTAGTAAGAGACAAAGTTAAGTTGCATTATGATTACATTTCACAAGTCCTGATTGTTGAATATACACATATTTGCTAAGGACCTGTTAAGTACTAGGCACTAGGCTAGGCTCTAGGTAGAGAAGGGAGCACAATAAGCACTGCTTCTCCTCTGGGGGAGCCTGTTGTCTTGTGTAGATCAGAAAATCTTTGGGGAGGAGAGAGTGAATGCTTGAATCTCTCCTCAAGTCCCTGGCAGAACTTTGGCAATGCTGCTTGTGGGAAATATGGCTTCAGTGATGCTCTACCTTAGTCTAAATTTGTATGAAGGTGAAACTTAGAAAGAAGGCTAAGACGGGAAGAAGGCTAAGGGTCTTTTATCTCTCCCACATCTACATATCATGCTTCTCTCTACACAAAGGAAATTCACTGATGGAATGTGAATTTATACATAGTCACACAATGATTCAGTTAGTTTTAGCTGTATCATGAGTTAATAAGTTGAGAATCTCAGTGGAACTGGGGCAATAGGACATAATTGTAACTAATCACTTTCTCAGAAGCTAATCATGTTTAATGTCAATGAGCATAGCCCTTTCTGCAGATAATCATGTTTTAATTTCAAAAGTAGGAGTATACTAATAGAATTAAATGGGAAACCAATAATTGTCTACTGCTGACAGATTAGTTTTAAGGTAGAGTGACTTGGTAGTGGCTATAAGGAGAAAAAAACATTTAACAAATACTGTAATTTAGGATAATAAAATAATACAAGATAAACTAAAATTTTGGTAGCTTCATTGTCATTGATACAAATTCAACTAGGTGTGTGTTCTATGAAACTCCTTTAGAGGTGAATTAAATCAGAATACTAAATTAAAGTTTTGGGCAAGATACTGAGTTATAATAATTGCTATATCCCGATGGATATGTTGGACCATGAGCAGGATTTCCCAAGAGACATGAGAAAATTGGGTAGAAGTCTCTTAAACTACCTTATCCAATGAGGGTATAACATTACTGTGAGAGCACAGTTGGAGAGAACTATTGTACATTCTTTTTTTTTTTTTTTTTCTGGGGAGAGAGAGCTTTTCTGTGAATCCTATCCTCTACAGGTTGGGGAGGATGTGGATAAGTGCTATTTCCTACCCCCAAGCTTGAGCAGAGTGGCCTCTTTGGGTCTACCCATAATGCTTAGTGCATAACTCTTGTGGTTGGGTATGGGTATGCATTCTGACATACTGCCTCGGAAATACAAATGGCATGACTGGTACTCCAAAGTCGGTCAGCATCTAGGGTATATGAATGTGTCCTTTGGGCCAGGTGAGGGGCATGCATGAGCTGGCCTGGAGCTATTTTAAATTCTATTCGCTAAATACAGAAACAGAAACAATCTGGGAATTGCTTTCAAATATTACCAGGGAAAAAAAGGGAGGTGGAAAAATGTTGATAATTGTTGAAGCTGGATGATGAGGGACATGAGGGTTCATTCTGTCTTTTGCTTCTACTTTGGGAATGTTTACCAATACCCCTAATAGAATGTTTAGAAATTTTGTTCAAGAGGTCCCTTAGGGAAAGGCAATAAAATTCCAACAGAGAAAGTATGGTATGTACCTCTCAGCAAATTGAGGGTTGAGGGAACACAGCAGCTGGAAGAGTAAAATACATTGTTTTTGTCAAGAGAACTTCAGGAGTGGTACCCAGTGCTTGGGAATCTCTGTAGAATGTGTGAAAGCATCCCACATAGGGAAAAGTTCCCTTTAAACTTTTCTCTGGCCTAGACATCAAGAGGCCATCCTTGACAGTACCAGTTAAGTAATAACTATCCTGTCCCCATTCATTTGTCTTTTCTGTCTTTCAAAAAAAGGTCTGGCAAGTGGAGGAGAAGATAAGGAAGAGAGAGAAGAAATATGGAAGGAAGGGAGGAAGAGAGAGAGGAGGGCAAGAGGTGAGTAAGAGAGAGAGAAAAGCTTCATACTCTATTTCCAGGTGGGGCAGGCAGCTTGTGTGCCATCACCTCCAGTAGAAAGAATTGGAAACATCAGAGGGAAAAAGACAACTGGAAGACCACACCCCTTCTACCATGTCAAGGGCCTGCGTGGTACAGGGTTTTGCTGGGAAGGGGAGAAGGTTTTTAATACTTAAATCAAGATCATAGTTTTGATTAATACATGAGACTGAACAGCTCTAAGTACTGAATGGGCATTTGTTTTATGAATTAAAGTATCTGTAGGACTTTGTAATATCTAGGAATGGCCCACAAAAATCGTGGATCTTGCCTGAGTTTTCCTCCAGCGACAAGAGAGGAACTACCTGTATTGAATCCACTGAGAAGTTTTAAAGAGGTAGATTGGAAAGAAAAAAAAAAAAGACAAACCAAGAGGCTTTTAGTTTATGTTGCAAGCTTTCTGCTTGTTCAGTCTATTTTACACATGTACTCTCTCATGTTGACCTCACATCAACCCTCTGGATGCTCAGGGGAAGTATTGTTCACTGCATTTTTCCAGTAAAGAAATTAACTTGCAAAGAAGATGAATAATTTGCCCAGGATCACCATATTATTACATGACTGAAACAAAGGTAGAACTTAGGTCTTTAACCACTTTTCTGGTCCAGAGTTTTGGCACATTGTCTCCTAATGTCCTGGAGATTTAGTGAAACCCTGAGAAGTGGGCTAAAAGAGTTACAGAGTCATCTGGGGCTATGGAGGAGCACTGAGACTCCTTTTGGGTTCTACCCTATCCCTGGAACCTGCCACCTCCAAGTTCAGGGACTTCATTTTCTCCCTCCAGGGACCTTGGAGCTGCTGGGGTCAACCAGTTGAGGCCTTTATTTCCTAGAATTAAACATCAGAGGAGGTTCTTGGAGGTTGTGATTTCACCTGACAGCCCAGCAGTGATCAGTCAGTCAGCCATTCAGTCATTCAGTCACTCATCAAGCATTAATTGAACACCTACTCTGCTAATGTCTGAAATCTTTGTGTGGGTGTTCCTTGCCATCTGTAATACTGGAGTGTGGACTGTATGTACAGCGATTGCTAATGCATCCATTAGATCCCTAAGGTGGAGATGTGGTCATTAAATAGTTCATAGATAATTGTTGGAGAAGTTATTGAGCATCTATAATGTATCATCATTGTGCTTGGATATGTGATAACCAGTTGGAGGGAAAAAAGAGAAAAGAAAAGGAAAGAAATGCAGCTCCTAGGCTCATGAGCTATACAGTTTGGGAGGAGAAATAGGCATCAATGAAAGACTCACAAAAATAAAAGCTAATGTTAGCTGGGATAAGTGCAAAGAAGAAGAGGTACATGGTGATACAAGAATCCAGTGTGTACAGGGACTTGCACCCTGGTTAGTGGAGTCAGGGCAAGTTGAGGGAATTTAACATTTCATCAGCACAGGTTAACTTAGTGCCTTCTGTTGGGGTCAAGGAGGGAGAAAGGGAGATGATTTTTAAAGACTTCCCCTCCAGAAATGTCTTTCTTCCCTGAGAAAAGTAGACCATTAATACAAATAGAACTAAAATTGAATTAATTTCCATGGGGAGAGCATCTTCCTTTCATTGATGTAATTCACATAAAAAAATCTGAATGTAGTACTTTTGTCACTTCTGTGCTTCTAATTTCTGTGGAATAAGCTCTTTGTGATGCTCTAGGCTTTGAGAGAGCAGGAATTAAGTCTTGGACTTAATTTCTTTTTAGGAATGTGGTGACCAAAAAACTTTGGCAGGATTCACCTTCCTGAGGCAGAGGAAGGGGTGGCAGAGAGGATAGGAGTATATGAGTCAGGAAGCAAACAATCCCCTAAAGGGACTGGCAAGCCTCGGGGGTTGGCAGGTCTTTGTGAAGAAAACAGAGCACAAAAGACCCGAACTCTCAACAGGTCTCTTGGGTAAATCTCCCCAAGTGCTGTGATATTCAGTCTCTCTCAATTATTTATTCCTATGCCTAGCACAGTGCAAGGCATGACACTGGTCCTCAAAACATGTTAACTGAATGGATGATGGCACCCAAAATGATTTTTCAATGTCTTGAAGCCAGAACTCATATGAAGTAAAGATTACCAAAAGAAAGTGAGGGCCTTGAAAAAAATCAAGAAAGACTCGAGTTGCAAACAGAAGGGCTGATGCAGTGGTTGGAATTACTGAATTTCCAAACTGGCCCTTACTTTCCAAGCCAGCTGCACATTTTGAAACATTGAGTTTTGGTTAAATGCTTAGTTGAGTCAGTGAGTCCCTCCCCTTCTTTGTCAGGAACGTACATGCATGACAGTTTTCAGAGACCTGCAAAACCCAGCTCAGCCTGAAGTGGGGTGAGCAGGCTGATGAATCAGGGTGGCTGCTGTGGGATTGCTGATTTTGAAAGGGACTCTTGTGGGCTGCTGCCCAGGAGACACAACAATACCCAACTCCTCTGTACTCCAAGTAGTGAGAAAGATGGGGGAATCTAAGGGGGAGGGGCCGAGAGCATCCTCTTTTTCTTTTTTGGTTTCCATGGAAGGAATGATGACTTGGCACCATCACTTTCTTTCAGACTTTCCTACATAGTCACTATATTTCTAATTCCCAGTAGCTCTTTTACAGTGGCAGCATACAATGAAAAGTCATATGTGCACTGAGCCGTTATCATGACATTAAATCAATGACTTTCTATACTCTTGGGAATATTCTTAACCACACTGCAACCTCATATAAAGTGTGTTAATCAAATCAGAAAAATACATTGCAATAGATCAAAAGATGGAAAAAGAGAGGGAGGAGTCCCCTTTGTGGCACAGTGGAAAGGAGCCCAACTAGTATCCATGAGGATGTGGGTTTGACCCTTGGCCCCGCTCAGTGAGTTAAGGATCCAGCATTGCCACGAGCTAGGGTGTAGGTCACAGATGCAGCTCGGATCTGGTGGTGTTGTGACTGTGCCATAGGCCAGCAGCTGCAGCTCCGATTCAGCCCCTAGCCTGGGAACTTGCATGCACCAAACCTGTGGCCCTTAAAAAAAAAAAAAGAACTGTTTGCAAGAGAATTCAGAGTCTCAGTTTGCTTTTCTCTCAAGATAATTTTGATGCCTTTAACAGTGCCTAGCAATAGTGCTCAATAAATATTTGTTGAAAGAATGAATTATCAGGCCCTGCTAGTACTTTTTTTGTGATTTTGTACAAGTTAATGATTATAGTTATTCCTTGTGGTAATAATGGGCTCATAGAAATGAACCCCTCATTTTTTAACCAGACTTTGAGCCATATGTGGCTTGTTTTGTAGGATTGAATGGGATAAGTGTTATTCTTTAGGATGCTTGTTTTTTGTATTCTTTATTTGCTCTTGTTTTTGCTTGGTGGATTTCTTTAAAATTAGTCTGCGTATCTCAGTAGTAAATTTAAATCCCTAATAGCAAAAAAGTTACTTGAATGCACATGTCTGGGGCACTAGGATAAGTCACTGGGAGTCATATGCTCCCAACCCTGACCTGAGAGCCAGGTGTGCAGGCTGCCTTTTTATCTTTGTGCCAGGTTATTGAGCAACCTTGCTCCACATCCATACCTCATTACAGGTAACTTCTGGAGTTCTTGAATAATCTAGGTGGAATGAGGGAAGCTACACAGGAAAAGACCTCACAATTTGTCTCCCTTGCTGTGTCTCAAAGGAAAGTCAGAGAATTTTTTGTCTCATTATGGGGATATAAATCCACAACAGCCCCACCCATCTGCTGACTACAACTGAAACCCTAAGAAAAAATACAAAAAACAACTGTTAAAGATCCAAGAATCAGACTTAACAAAAGCAGGCAGATTATGACTGGGCAGTTCATGGGGCGAAGGGACAATGAGCTAGTCCTTGTTTTATTAATTTATTTTTTGTGACTTTGCTCTGAAGTTGGGCCTCATTTGCAGAGCTACTTGGTAGAGTGGCTAAAATTCTGATTAAAAACTCTGTCTTTCTGGATAGAGGAACCAGAGAGGGGAGCATCTGTGGGCCAGAGAGTGTGGAAGAGTCTTAGAGGGAGGAGAGCTGGAAGAGGAGATCCCTGTATTTCTATGTGAATTCATATGTGTCTCAGATTAACTCCTAAACTATGCATGTGTAGTTTGGCCCCAAACCAGCATATCACAGGCTTAGAGGCTTAAGCTGAAATTTGAAACACTGCCTACAGAAGGTGAGACAGAATTTGTAATCTAAACCTGAGTTGTTTTTGCCTGTTAAGACAAAATTATAATATTTTGGATTTTAATAGGAGTCTACAAAACATTCATATAGTCAAGCATATAATCCAAAATTACTCAAATGCAAAAAAGCCCAGGAAAATGTAATTTCAAGAGAAAGAACAATTAGCAGAAAGGACAGCTAAGAAAAAGTCAATCCCAAGATGATTCAGATGTTGACCTAAACAAAGACTTTAAGGCAGTTTTTATATCTAGGACCCACAAAGTAAAGGAAAACATACATTTCAAGAGAGAAGTAGAAAGTATAAAAAAAGAACCAAGTGGGAATGTTAGAACTGAAAATTTAATATCTGAAGTAAATATCTTGCTAAGTAGGCTCCATAAAAGAGTGACGATGACAAAGGAAAGACTGACGATCACTGTATAGAAATTATCCAATTTGAAAAACAGCAAAGTAGATTGGGAAAAAAACCCAGAAATTCAGGTTCCTGTGGGACAATATAAAGAGATCTGACATGTGAAAAATGGAGTCCCAGAAGGAGAAGACAAAGATTGAGACAAAAAATTGTTTGAAGAAATACTACCAAACTCAAATTTGGTGAAAAGCAAAAATGTGCAAAATCAAGCTGAATGAAGAGTAAACAGGGTGAACTCAAAGAAAAACACATTATAGAAATTATAGACACATTATATTGAACTTCTGATAATCAAAGATGAAGTTCTAAAAGCAGCTAGAGAAAATAGCACCTTGCATGGAGATGGACCATGATTTAAATTATTGTGGATTTCTCATCAGAATCTGTGGAGGCTAGAAGACAATGGAACAACTTCTTTAAAGTGCATAAAAAAAATAAACACTGTTAATCCAAAATTCTAAATTCTGTAAAATACTCTTTAGAATTTAAAGTGAAATAAAGACATTTTTGGATGAAAGAAACTTGAATTTTTTTCTCTAGCATGTCTGGTCCATAAAAAATGCTAAACAATACTGTTTTTACTAAAGGAAAGTGATGTTAGAGGTTGGTTGAATCCTTTTTTTTTTTTTTTTTTTTTTTGCTTTTTAGGGCTGCATCTGTGGCATCTGGAAGTTCCTAGGCTAGGGGTCAAACTGGAGCTGCAGCTGCTGGCCTATTGTTACACCACAGCTCATGGCAATGCTGGATCCGTAATCTACTGAGCACTGAGTGAGGCTAGGGATCAAATCCACATCCTTATGGATACTAATTGGGTTTGGAAACCACTGAACCACAATGGAAACTCCTGGTAGTTGGATCTTTAAGAATGACAGAAGACCAGCAGGGCTGGTACCTAGCTGGATAATTAGGAAGGACTATTCTTGCTCCTCATAAGTACTTTAAAACATAATGGCTATATTATTAAATGAAGCAAGGATTACAATGTGTTGAGTAGGGTGTTCAATGTTTGTAGGTGTAATACATATGACAACTGTAATATGCATTTCAGTTGGAAGAGTGATAAAAGGACTGTGTTATTCTAGATCTTTTTTTTCATTTTACAGGAAATGGTAAATATTAACTTTACGTGAAAGGTTTGATACCATATTATAATCCCTGGAGTAACCCTAAGTATAATACAGATATTACAGAAAAGCTAATAGGTAAAATAAAATGGGACAATAAAAAATTTTCAAATAACTAAAACGAAGACATCAAAAGAGGAACATAGAAATAAGTAACAAAAGGACAAATAGAAAACAAATAACAAAATGGTAGACCTAAATCCAACAATGTTAACATTAAATGTTACTGACTGAGACTCTAAGATTTATAGGCAGAGGCTGACTGAGTGGATAAAAACACCTGACTACATACTGCCCACAAGATATACATATTAGGGAGTTCCCACTGTGGCTCAGCAGGTTATGAACCTAACTAGTATCCATGAGGATGGGGGTTTGATCCCTGGCCTCACTTATTGGATTAAGAATCCCATGTTGCTGTGGCTGTGACTATGGCCAACAGCTGTAGCTCTGATTCGACCCCTAGCCTGGGAACCTCCATATGCTATGGGTGTGGCCCTAAAAAAAAAAAAAAACCGCAAAAAAACCCAGTAAGCCTATCAAGGCTAAAGCGGCTTTTTAAAACTTCAGATTAGGAGTTCCCGTCGTGGCGCAGTGGTTAACGAATCCGACTAGGAACCATGAGGTTGCGGGTTCGGTTCCTGCCCTTGCTCAGTGGGTTAACGATCCGGCGTTGCCGTGAGCTGTGGTGTAGGTTGCAGACGCGGCTCGGATCCCGTGTTGCTGTGGCTCTGGCGTAGGCCAGTGGCTACAGCTCCGATTCGACCCCTAGCCTGGGAACCTACATATGCTGTGGGAGCGGCCCAAGAAATGGCAAAAAGACAAAAAATAAATAAATAAATAAAATAAAACTTCAGATTAAATAGATTTTAAGACTCAGAGTATTACCAGAGATAAAGAGAGGTATGTTATAGTGATAGACAGTTCATCAGGAGGACATGACAATTATACATGTGTATGCATCTAATAATAAGGCTTCAAACACACTCTCCAGGTCACTGGCTCACCTTGGGGAGGCAGTGCCAAGTCTGCTGTATTCCTGTGAGGCATCCTCAGCAAGGCTTCCATGAAGATGACGCATGTCCCCTGGGTCATAGTTGGGTCAGGCATAAAGTTAGGAGGGCTGATATTCTCTCACCCATGGCTAATTAGCTTTTGAAGGACATTTTATCTATGACATTGTTAGTTTCTAGGCACAAATCTCTTCTAGGATATCATTTTTTCTTCCCAGTAGGAGAATAAATGAAAACAGGTAAAAAGTAGTCAACTTTTCATTTTTAATTTTTCAGGTGTTTTACAGTGTGGGCTTCAAATGCAATGAAGATTTTTTTTTCAAAGAAATTCAATTTAAAGATAAATAAATGGGAGTTCCTGTTGTGGCTCAGCAGTAACGAACCCAACTAGCATCCATGAAGATGTGGGTTCGATCCTTGGCCTCACTCAGTAGGTTGGGGGTCCTGCATTGCCGTGAGCTGTGATGTAGGTCGCAGTTGCAGCTCGGATCCCTTGTTGCTCTGGCTGTGGTGTTGAGTCGGTAGCAGCAGCAGCAGCTCTGATTAGACCCCTAGCCTAGGAACCTCCTATGCCACTGGTGTGGCCCAGAACAGCAAAAATAAATAAATAAATAAATAAATAAATAAATAAATAAATAAATAAATAAATAAATAACCTTAGCTTTTATTTGACCTCCTCTGCATTATTTTATAAATTTACCAAGCTCTTATTTGGGGCAAAACCTAGTGCCTCATGGTATAGCAGTAGGTAAATAATGACATGAAAAAGTGATTTCCAGGTTTTAGGGACAGAACTGTGTTCCCTAGGATTCCTACGTTTATGTCCTAACCTACAGTATCTCACAATGTGGATATTAGGAGGTAGACCCTTTGAACAGCTAAGTAAGTTGAAATGAAGTCATAGGGCAGGCCCCAATCCATTATGAATGCTGTCTTTATAAGAAGGGGACATTGGGACACTGACATGCACATTGGGAAGACAATGCCAAGACCTAGGGGGAAGACAGCTCCCTCTATCTGTCAGCAGGGGAGACAGACCTCAGAAGAGGCCAGCCATAACCAGATTTGTATCTTGGACTTGTAGGCTCCAGAACTGTGAGCAAATAAATTGCTGTTGTTTAAGCTGTCCAGTCTGTGGTCCTTTATCATGGGAGCCCTCACAAACGAATGTCCTAGGCAAATGTCAGGGAAGCTGTCGGAGTAAAGGGGAGTCCTCCTGGAGGTAGGCACCACGTAAACAGCCTGTAATAGAAAACGTTCCTGTTCCGTGAAGGCGGTCCCTCATATCCCAGGATGTTATTGTTAATATTTGTGAAGTTTTTCAATATGCATAAGTACATATACAGGATTTTCTTGTGTAATGAGAATAATGGAAGTAATAATAAATGTTGTAGTGGATGTAATTATGGCTGAAAGGATGATTTTATTATATGGAAAAGGATACTGTTGGCTAGAACCAATTCATTAGACTGCTCTGGCAGTCTGTTATTATTATTATTTCTAGCCCTTACTAGATTTCATTCTTTTAGACAAAAACATGCATATCAGCTTTAGAGTTTGATTGCCTTATGGGCATAAAGCTTTGCATATTTACTGCCCATGAATCATACCAGTATGTGAAATCCAGAGAAGATTCAATTTTTCCTGCTAGATGCACCTCCAGCCGTTTAATTAAAATATGTATTATTAATAAAACTATATTTAAGTCATATTTTTTACAGATATGACTGAAACATTAAGTGCAAATTGTTTCATACTTTCATAGTAATTTGCTTTTAACGTTTTGTGCCTTAATCAAGGTAGCTCACTAGTCGAAGGTTTGTGGCACTGCTGACTTCTCAGTAGTGAAGTTGCAAAAAGCAAGTGGAAAGTGGTGATTAATGAAAGGATGTATTTACTTTTCAGAAAGATTTCATGATTTTATTGCAGAAGAGATCTGTACCGAATAGGAAAGTGCATTGAAAGAAACAGCAGAAAAGAGTATTTAGTCCCTCTTTCAGTGCATGGCAATAACATTTGCCGCTTGCACAATGGCTTTTTTCATGTTTTTGAACCAACACTTTCAGCCTGGCCGTCTGCCTTTAGATGTCATAGTTGTTCTTCCACTGAACTGAACCAACTGCAGCTCTGCGCTTTCACAGTTCTTCCACTTTCCAGAAACCTGGTATAATCAGAAACACTGATTAGAAGCACTGCAGCTCACTTACAGAGTTCTTAGCAAGAGATTGATTCAAAATAGTTTTATTAAAATAGGTGATGAGAGTGACAGCTGGCTGACTCTATTATATATTGTTTAGCTTTGTTGTCAAAATGCTCCCATGGTTTAAGGAATTTGTTATTTCAGATGGGAAATTTTCCAAACTCTCACTTTTGGTCCAAGTGGCGATGGTGGGGAATGGGGCAGAGAAAGCAGAAAGAAAGAAAATGAAAATGTAATGACTGCTATGTGCCAGATCGTGTGTTAACCCGTTTGCGGGTTATGTTACTTAATCCTCAGATAAAGATTCAGAAAAGAAATCCTCGTCTCATATGTGTCACACGAAGAGATAAGGCTCTGAGAAGTGACTGGTCCAGCTTCCTAGGTGGTCAGTGACTGAATCTGAGTTCAGACCTTTGGCTCTTTCACTCCAAAGCTCAAGGGAGACCACTGTATATTCTCTTGCATGTTGGGCCTCTATAAACAGGCATTTGTTATGTCCACTTCCACCTGGTTATATTAACAGTGCCCTCCCCTCCTGAGCCACAAGTCCTCCAGGTAATCAACTTTTCGCTCTTTCCCTTATGCTCTGCTACTCTAATCCTTTCATGACCCTTCCCTTCCCCTGACTGGTTTCTTTATCCATTGATGTATGGAAATTCTAAGTCACCCCTAGGTGGAGTGATGATGAACTTTCTATTTTGACGTCCTCTTAGTATAGAGTCTTACATCCATCATGCCATTTGCCATTTTCAATTGAATTTCATTATGATAGTTCTTTTCCAAGTGGACCAACTGCTAAAATTTAATTTGTAAAATTAATTTATTTGTGACTTCAGAGCCTGTAATTATAGAATTTACATGGATGAAGCCCTCTCCTTAAATTTAAAACTAGTTCAACTGGAAGTTATTAGCCCAGCAAAAAAAAGGACATTTCTACATGTTTCCTTTCCTTGAGATTTATGTATATATGTGCATATATAGTGTGATTCTAACTCCAAGATATCTGCTTAGATGCCATTGGATTGGCAAGTTCTCCTTTAAGAAGAAATAAGAGCTTGGAGCTAACTTAAGTCACAGAATAAAAATCCCCACTAAAATGTGGTTAGTATGGTATAGAAACCTCTCCTAAGTTCACATTCCAGAGATACTTAAATACACCTTTTAAACCTTCAGTTTTCCTCATTTCTTCACACTGACTATAGAAATTGAGCCCAACATCCTATTGCCACCAGAAAAATAGATGCTTCTCTTCTTTCTCTAACCAATGGGAGAGTTGACCTTTGTTTAAAAAAGTAGCAATGCCCATGCTTGAAAAGCAAAGGAAGCCGAACAAAATCGGATCTAACTTTCGATAATTACAAAAGGAAAGACCAGGCAAAGAAACGGAAAGCCCCCAAAGCCCAGCACAATCTAAATTCCAAGAAATGAAGTGGCAGATTCCTGGGTCTGGTTTGGCCGGGTGCTGGTGAGCTTCTGTGCACTGGATGACTGTTTATTTTGTCTTTCACTGAGCATCCCTGAGAGAACTCCACTGGCTTCCCAGAGGAGGTACTGCCTCTTGACTCCTCAGAGCTCTTGGCATGGAAATTAGCCAAAGTCCAAAAGCCCTCAGTGCTCTGGAAAACAAACAAAACTCACTCAGAGGGACTTATTATTGTCAAATTCCAAAACACACACACACACACACACTCTCTCTCTCTCTCTTCATCTCTCTCTCACACACAGTTATACATATTTCAAAGTATGAAAACTTATCTTAAAATTTTTGTAGCTAGGGCCCCAAAGCAGCATGACCTCTCTCAAACTAGCCTAACACATACAAAGTAGAAAACACTTAAAATAAATACAATTAACTGAACACCAGATTTGCCCAAACACCAGTCTCCAAAAAAGAAAAGCCTAAGAGGAAATAAGCTAGGGAAAGCCAGCAACTCTGGTAGGAGTGGGTAATGGAGAAGCCCTTTGTGAATCAGCAGCTGTTAAGGCACCCACCATACCAGATGGTCGCATTGAGCAGGGCATGGCCTCTGAAAGCATGGCAGGGTTAGGTGACATTTGGGCCACATTCATTTTCAGAATTAGGATGTCCCAGGAGAACCTCATGGCAGCAAGGTGGCTGAGATCTGTTAAACCAAGTGTTGTCTATTACTTTCCTTTTTCCTCCTTTTCATTCTGCTCTTGGAGCTGGGGAAGGTTTAATAAGACTCATTTATGGGCAGATGTGAACGAGATAAGACACTGAAAATTGACTTGAATGAGTTTATCACCTTTGCTTTTAAATTACATCTTGTTGGAGTTCCCTTCATGGCTCAGCGGTTAATGAACCTGACTAGGATCCATGAGGATGTGGGTTCAATCCCTGGCCTTGCTCAGTGGGTTAAGGATCTGGCATTGCCGTGATCTGTGGTGTAGGTCGCAGACACAGCTGGGATCCTATGTTGCTGTGGCTGTTATGTAGGCTGGCAGCTGTAGCTCCAATTCGACCTCTAGCCTGGGAACTTCCATATGCAGTGGGTGCGGCCCTAAAAAGCAGGAAAAAAAAAAAACCCAAAAAAACAACCAACCAAACAAAAAAATTTCAATAAATAAATTGCATCTTGTTGAATAAAATATTTCAAATAACCTAGTCACTTTCTTTTTGCCTGATAATAGTCAATCCCATGAGTTTGGACTAGATTCTGTCTGCTAATCTCTGTTTTCCTCCAAAGTAGCTAGTGTGGAGCTTTGTACTGAGAGGGCAAGCAGCAAACAGATATTGTAACAACAGTACCTCAGGTCCTGGTATTCTTTCTGGTCTGATGGTTAGAATGTTAATTTTTAGATTTTGAAAAAAGCCTTATTGTGCTGTCATATGCTGATACTTAGCCCCAGGGGAGCTGATTCTGAAAGTCCTACTCCAGGCCTTTGCAAACAGCTAGGAAGAGTGGTCCCAGTTCAGTCTCTGCCTCTGCTTAGGGCTACTAATAAGTAACTGTTGTTTTTTTTTTTTCCCCCTTTTTCTTTTTTTGAATTGCCTTGGGCACTGCAGTTGAGAAGTTGATGAATTACTTGTGAGCCTGTTTCAGATATTTCAGAGAAATCTGGAGACATTTAAATTCTTTAGCTTATTTTGCTTAAATTGTGAAGGTTAGATCAGGCACAGAAAAAGTAACTTGATACCTTGGGAAACTCAGATGGCTTTTCTTTCAAAAGCCATTCTTGAGCTCTAGGTTGAGCTAAGTGTCCATCCTCTGTGGTCCCATAACACACAGGGAGAACCTCTGTGCACTCACCACATGTTATTCAGGGGATAGCTTTTTGAGCTTGTCTCTCTCAGTAGTCTGAAAGCTCTTTGAGGACAAGGCGCTGGTCTGATGCCTCTCTGGCCCAATTACCTATTTTGATATCTTGTGCACCAAAGGCCCTTTTAATAAATATTTGCTTAATAGAACTGAGATAGGATTGGGGGGGGGGGTGAAGATAACTTCATTTTCTTGTAAGAACCTCCATTCTTTTTGAGGCAGCTTTTATTTAAAAGGTAAGATTTTGACTACAAGTCCCCAAGAGCTTTCTGCCAGACTTTTTGTTTCGGATTTGCTCGTTCTCCTTTCCTTGGGCACTTTGCTGAATGGATTAATTTTTTTAAAAAATTGCCTGGCTAGACAATTTATTGTACAATAATTCTCAGTCACGAAGGTTAAGTTCCACACCCTGCAACCTCTATTTGTAAAGGGTTCTACGTACAGGCACTTTACTGTGCCTTCTTGGTGTTCTACCCGCTGTGGAAGCCGAGGATGCTTATTTGTAATATTCAGTTCTAAGTACCTTTCAATTTCTATTGTTTCATGGTGAGCAATGGATTTTTTTAGAACACTTGTTTTTACTTTACAAATGATTGTGTATTTAACCTGTATTTTGTTATTGATACTACGATGGATACTGCTGTCAGAAAATATCATCTACGTGATGTGGAGTCCTTTTTTAGAACAGTTTTAGAGTCACAACAAAATTGAGGGGCATATACAGAGATTTTCCGTGTAGTCCTTGCCCCACACATACATGGCCTCTCCCACTATCAACACTGTCCCCCCCCCACCAGAGTGGTGCAGTCCTTACAACTGAGGAACCTACACTGACATGTTATTTTCACCCAAAGTCTATAGGGTTTTTTTCTGGTTTGTTTTTTTTTGGGGGGGGCTTTTTTGGGCCGTACCTGAGGCATATGGAGGTTCCCAAGCTAGGGGTCCAGTGGGAGCTGCAGCTGCCGGCCTACACCACAGCCACACAGCGCCAGATCCGAGCTGCATCACATCTGTGACCTACAACACAGCTCGGGGCAACGCCAGATCCCTAACCCACTGAGGGAGGCCAAGCATCAAACCCGCAACCTCACGATTCTTTTTATGGCGGATTCGTTTCCACTGAGCCACGATGGGAACTCCCAAAGTCTGTAATTTATTAGAGGTTCATTCCTTATTTCCCCCTTGTAGCATATTTAGTGTATTTATTTATTTTTGGCAGAGCCCACAGCATGTGGAAGTTCCTGGGCCAGGGATCAAACCTGCCAGAACAGTGACAATGCTGGATCCTTAACCACTAGCCTAAGGGAACTCGGAGGGTTCACTCTTGCTGTTCTTATACATTCAGTGAGTTTGGGCAAATGTAAAATTACAGGTGTCAACCATTATAGTAGCACGCAAAGTAGTTTTACTGTTCTAAGAATCCTCTATGTTCTACCTATTCATTCTCTCTCTGCCTAACCCATGATGGATCTTCTTACTCTTTGCTTTGTCTTACCTTTTCCAGAATGTCATAGAGTTGAAACACACAGTTGCAGCATCTTCAGACTGGCTTCTTTCATTTAGTAATAAATGCTTAAGATTCTGCCATGTCTTTTCACCGCTCCATAGATCATTTCTCTTTACTGCTGAATAGTTTTTTATTGTCTGAATGTACCACAGTTTATTTATCATTCACTTACTGAAGAACAAACATCTGGTTGTCCAGGTTTTTGTAATTATGAATAAAGCTGCTTTAAACATCCATGTGCATATTTTTATGTGGACATAAGTTTTAAGCTCCTTTCGGTAAATACAAAGAAGCGCAGCTGTTGGATTGCATGGTAAGAGTATGTTGAGCTTTGTGAGAAACTGCCAAACTGTCTTCTGAATGTACTATTTTATATTCCCACCAACAATGAATGAGACTTCCTTTTTCTTCCACAACCTTGTCAGTATTTGGTGGTGTTAGTGTTTTGGGATTTTGGTCATTCTGATAGATGTGTAGTGATATCTCATTGTTTTAATTCGCAATTCCCTCATGACATATGATTTTGAATATCTTTTATATACTTACCATCTATATAACTGATTTGGTGAGTGTCTTTTAAGGTCTTTGGCTTATTTTTTTACTTGGCTTTTTTTTTTTCTTACTGTTGACTTTTAAGAATTTGTGTATTTTGGATAACAGTCCTTCTTCAGCTATTTCTTTTTTTTTTTCTTTTTATGGTCACACCTGCAGCATAAGGAAGTTCCCTGAGTAGGGGTCGAATCAGAGCTGCAGCTGCCAGCCTACATCACAAGGAGGCAACACCAGATCCCAGCCCCATCTGCAGCACCCACCGATCGAAGCCAGGGATTGGACCTACATCCTTAACAGAGACAACATCCGGTTCTTAACCTGCTGAGCCCCAATGCGTATTCCCATCAAATATATTTTCTGCAATGATTTTCTGACAGTCTGTGGCTTGTCTTGTTCTCTTGATATCATCTTTTGCAGAGCAGAAGTTTTTAATAAAGTCCAGCTTGTCAGTTGTTTCTTACATGGATTTTGATGTATCTAAAAAGTCCTTGCCAAACCCTAGGCCATCTAGATTTTCTCCTGTTATTTTCCAGGAATTTTATTGTTTTGTGTTTTACATTTAGGTCCATGATCCATTTTGAGTTGATTTTTGTGAAGAGTATAAGGTCTGTGTCTAGATTCATTTTTTTTGGCAAATATATGTCCTGTTGTTCTAGAATTGTTTATTGTAAAGACCGTCTTTTCTTTGTTGTATTTCTTTCATTGCTTTTTGAAAGATCAGTTGACTCTGCTCATGTGGGATTTTGTTCTTTTACTTAAATATTGTATTGATTACTCTGAGTCTCATGCTTCTCCATATAAACTTTTTTTTCCCCCACTTTTTGGGGCTGCACCTGCAGCATATGGAGGTTCCCAGGCCAGGGGTCCAATTGGAGCTGCTGCAGCTCCTGGTCTACAGCACAGCCACAGCAATATGGGATCCAAGCCGTGTCTGTGAACTACACCAAAGTCCATGGCGTCGCTGGATCCTTAACCCATTGAGTGAGGCCAGGGATTGTACCCGCATCCTTACAGATACTAGTTGGGTTCGTTACTGCTGACCCACAACAGGAACTCCACTCCACCGAAACTTTAGAATCAGGGGAATCTCAGTCAGAATCCTAGCAAGTTATTTTGTATATTTTGACAAACTGATTCTAAAGTTAAAAGATGATCCATGTCATATGTCATCAGGGAAATGATTTCCTTTTTGTTTATTGAAACTTTCTTTTGAAAGGAAGAATTGAAACCTAGAACTTAGGCAGTCATTAAAAAGTGCTCCTTGTATTCCTTAAAAAAGATGTGTTCACTAATTGTTAGATATGGGGTTTTATGTATAGGTCTATTGGTTTGAGTGTTTTAATGTGTTGTTTCTTCATTCTTATTTGAATGTCTGATGTACATATTTTGTGAAGAAACTGAAAAGTGTTTTTTGGTTTGTTTTTGGTTTTTTTTGTCCTTTTATCTTTTTAGGGCCGTTTCCCGTGGCATATGGAGGTTCCCAGGCTAGGGGTCTAATCGAAGCTGCAGCCGCTGGCCTACACCACAGCCACAGCAACACAGGATCTGAGCCACGCCTGCGAACTACACCACAGCTCACGGCAACGCCGGATCCTTAACCCACTGAGCGAGGGCAGGGATTGAACCTCATGGTTCCTAGTTGGATTCATTTCTGCTGCACCACGATGGGAACTCCCTTCTTTTTATTTTATTTATTTTATTTTTTCCTTTTTTAGGGCAGAACCTGAGGCGTATGGAAGTTCCCGGGCTAGGGGTGGAATCAGACCTACAGCTGCCGGCCTATGCCACAGCCACAGTGACTCGGGATCCAAGCTGTCTCTGCCACCTGTACCACAGCTCATGGCAATGCTGGATCCTTAACCCATTGAGTGAGGCCAGGGATTGAACCTGCATCCTCGTGGATACTAGTCAGGTTTGTAACCCCCTGAGCCTCAATGGGAACGTCCAGAAATGTGTTTTTAAAAAAGCCTGATTAATAATCAGGTAACTTTGGCTTTACATATTTTGAGGCTCTATTATTGAACATACAATATCCAGGATTGTTATACCTGTCTGAAGAATTTTTATCTTTTAAGAAATGTATCCCTTTAACCAAGAATAGGTTTTGCTTTAATGTTTACTTGTTTTATATTAATATCACCTGACCAGCTTATTTTGGTTAGTCTTATTTTATATATATATATATATACTTACCTCATTGCCTTTTTGCAATATATTTTTTTGCACTGCATTTTGGCATTTCTTTTGTAAGTAGACCTGGATTTTGAATTTTTTCTTATTTAATTCTAATCTGAGCATCTCTATTTTTTAACAAATAAGTTTAATCCATTTAGATTTAGTGTGAATACTGATTTTTCAGGGGATTAATTTATAAGGTATTACTTAAAATTTATATGTAGCATATCTTTCATTGTTTCCTTTTTCTTCTTTCTGTTTTTGATTTATTGAGGGTTTTTGTTGTTCTTTAAATTTTCATTTATCTCCCTTTCTTTTATTTATTTATTTTGTCTTTTGAGCTTTTAGGGTCACACCCACAGCACATCGAAGTTCCCAGGCTAGGGGTCTAATCAGAGCTGTTGCTACCGGCCTACGCCAGAGCCACGGCAACGCCAGATCTGAGCTGCGTCTGAGACCTACACCACAGCTCATGGCAACGCTGGATCCTTAACCCACTAAGCAAGGTCAGGGATGGAAACCCAAACCTCACGGTTCCTAGTCGGATTCATTTCCGATGCCCCATGACGGGAACCCCTATCTCCCTTTCTTAATTTGGAAGTTACACATTCATGACATATTCTTTTGTAATTACCCTTACTTTTTTGCCATACATAGTCAATTTAATAATATTAAGAAGCAGTCAATATCTCTATCCTCCTAGAACACCAAGGTTCTTAGAATATTTTAATCCCAATCAATTGCTGACATGTTTTATGTTATTGTTGTTCAGTATTTTACTTTTACCTTGTTCACAATGCCTTTAACATACTTGATTATTATTATAAATAATATTCTTGAATTTTAAGACTTACTCTTTCTTTAGATTTACCTACATTTTACAATTCCTTTGCACACCATTTTCCTTGCATATCATTCCTTCCTTCTGAGTTTAATTCCCGTCTTTTTTTTTTTTTTTTTTTTTTTTTTGCCACATCCACAGTACGTGGAAGTTCCTGGGCCAGGGATTGAACCCACACCACAGCAGCAACTTGAGCCGCTGCAGCGACAACATGGATCTGCTGCGCCACAAGGGAACTCTGAGTTTCATTCCTTTTTAGTAGAAAGCTATTGTTCTTTTTTTGGTTTATGTTTAGTAATGGATTGTCAGTAGATAGTAAAATTTTCAGTGTTTTTTTGCTTAGAGTGTCTTTACTTTTGCTCATTTAAAAATTATAATTATAATTTACTTATCCATTTACATATTGAAGAGGATCATGATTGATTCCAAATATTGAAAATTATGAATAAAGCTGCTATAAATAAAAAAAATTATAATTTTCTTGTCCATGGAATTCTAGTTTGAGAGTTACTTTCATAAAGTGTTTGAAGATATCATTTCAGTGTCTTTTGGCTTCTATTAGTATAATTTGTTCTTGACTTTTTATGAGTAATCTTTTTTTTTCCTTCTCTGATAGTTTTTGAAATTTGTTTCTGGAATTCTATTTTGTTATTATTGAATCTGCCTATTTTTAGTTCACTTTTTGATCCTATTTCATCATGGTTTATCTTTGTTTTATGCTTATTATTTTAGATGTACTTTTAATTTTTTATTCAAATTGTTTTGTGTGTAGTGTCACTTCTCATTAGCTACATCTGCTGATGTTCCATCATGGTGGTTTGTTTCCTTGGTTTTTAATTTTGACCTCATATTTGACAAAGGATTTTGTTTGTTGGTTTTCTTGGAAAGTCCCATGTGCTTTGGGTTAAATATACTTTTTTAATGTGGTTATTGTACAGTTTTTGCCAGAATCCAAATGTTTTAATTTTTCGTCTTGGGCTTCCTACAGCATAGGAATAACATAAATTTAGCCTTCCATATCTCTGCAAGGTACAAGGTTGGAATTCTCATTTTTATGAGCACTTCATTTTCTTTCCCAGAAATGAGGGCATGTAGCAATCTTTGTTATTATGTCTACCAGCAAGTAGGTAAAGTTTTTCTAGTCCTCTTCACTAACTTGGGTGAGCTTTTTAAGGATCCTGGCTTTATGAAAGCTCTTCAACCTAGCTTCTCTCCTAAAATCACTTTGCTTGTCCCTGTATTGGCATTGAGACCATAGCTCTACAATTCCTAGGATCCTATCTGGCTTTAAAATGTATCTGGATAGGTGAACTTTTGATGTAAATGCTGCCTTGGCTTTGAGCTCTCCCTTCATTCCTGAATCTGGAAAACTTTTCTTTTTTTCTTTCTCTCTTTTTTTTTTTTCAACTTGACTGTTTTCAAACTTAATTTTTAGTGTCTTTAACCTAGCCTATCCGTTTTATTGCATCTGTGAGTTGTAGCTAGAAGGAAAAGCCTATTATCTCAGTCTGCCATGCCAGCACTGGAATTAAACATGTTTTTAAAGAAAAGAAAATATTATGCCAACATGTTTTCTTTAAAATATATTCAGGAAAGAAGTAAGTTTCCAGTGATTTATTTATGATTCCACTTTTTGCTTTGTTTTGTTTTTTATTCAACAATTCATCTTGCTCGAGTATTTGCTTGAATTGTTTGTTTTTGTTCACTTAGAATAACTACTCTCCTGAAATCAACTTGAGAGACAAAGAGTATTTACTGTTTTGGGGCGTGGAGTACCAAGGACTTGATTGAAAACAATTTGCTGTTATATTCTGTCTAGGGAGAAGGAAGGAATACATTGTGCTTTTTATATTTGTTTTCTTGTTTTTTAATTGGTGTTTAAAATCCTTGGTACTGTCTACCTACAGGAATCATTCAAAGAATTTGTTTTCTAACTTAAACCAGTGCTCCTAATATATGCCTAAACTCAAAAGTGTATCCATTTGTTCACCTCTGTACTTCCATGCCTGGCACAGTCCTAGCACATGGTAAGTTCTCAAGACATACGTCTTAAATAAATATCATAACACAAGTAAAAGACTGTGTCCACAGTAAGTCTCCAAGTACAGTAGCAGAAGTTGGTATGTAAGTTAGTCATTGCCAGATAAATGATGCTTAGAAAATAGCCCCCACAACTCAGGGGTTTAAAGCAATAATCATCTATTGACTCTTCTAGGCTGGGTTCAGCTAGATTCAGTCATGTGTCTTTGTGTCGAGAATTGAAAATCTAGGCTGGGCTTACTGAAGGCAGCTTATTAGCTTTGTTCCACGTAGCTCTCTCAGAGCTACTGGAGTCAGTGGGCTAGTTCAGATGTGTTCTTTTAAGGTCAATGGCAGAGGCAAGGAGAGGAGACCAACAGCTCAAGAGTATTTGAAGCCTCTGTCTCATGTCTGCTAATAAACCATTGCTCAAAATGAGAAACAAAGGCCCAAGATCAGTCGAAGGGGAAGTAGACATTACTTATGGGAGTGACCAAGAGGGAAAGAATTTTTCTAAACCATAATCCAATCCACCTCATGTGGTAAAAATTCAGTGTCCTGAAATGTGGTTCTCCAAAGTATTTTTCCAGTTTAACAGGTCCCTACTCCTGCAGGCAGTTATTCGCAATTATAGGAAAGGTGCAGCTCTCTTTTTAAAAACTACGCTGTCTTCTTTCCTTAAGAATGGCTACTCTTTTTTGAGAGCCCACCTTGTACAAGTGATTCATATACACCATTGAATTCAGTCATTACAACATCCCCACAAAATAACTGTTTCATTAATCTTTACTTTTCAAATACCCAACGTGGCTCAGAATATTTGAGTACTTAGCTGGTTTTAAGTCAGACAGCCAGTAACTGGTAGAGTAGTGGGCAGACCCACTTCTCCCTCTACCCAAAGACTATGGCTTATGCATTCTGTACTCAGCTGAGCAGTGTAGCCATTCCACTCTTAAAATTTATGCCGTGTTTTCATCAGTGTCATTCTGAAGCTGCTTCCGAGGCATGAGTTTCGAGCTCTGGATAAAACAACTGATATGAAGACAAGATTTATTTTCTAGAGAGCTGTGTTTGCTTAACTACCAAAAGAAGGATTAAAAAAAAAAAAATACGTATCTCTGATTTATCATTGGTTAGTATTGGATCAGCTACTGACCTTTTCTGTAGCTTTTCCAAAGTAATATCACTTTGTTGCCACTGTCACCTTATTTTCTTTTACCAATAATGTCATCTTATCGAATATTTGTACTTCTGATTACATTTTTTTTCCCCTAGAAAACAGGCTTACATTTTTCACACATAAATCTATTTCAGTTCAGGATGTCCCAGAACCTCAGGCTTTTGTATATTTTCAGGTGTCAAAAACACATTTACAGGAGTTCCCGTCGTGGCGCAGTGGTTAACGAATCCGACTAGGAACCATGAGGTTGCGGGTTCGGTCCCTGCCCTTGCTCAGTGGGTTAACGATCCGGCGTTGCCGTGAGCTGTGGTGTAGGTTGCAGACGCGGCTCGGATCCCGCGTTGCTGTGGCTCTGGAGTAGGCCGGTGGCTACAGCTCCGATTCGACCCCTAGCCTGGGAACCTCCATATGCCGAGGGAGCAGCCCAAGAAATAGCAACAACAACAACAACAAAGACAAAAAGACCAAAAAAAAAAAAACACATTTACAATTTTTAAAAAGTAATTTTCTGAGCATAAATCATAACTTATATAACCTATGTTCTCAGTATTTTCCTGTTGGAAGTGTCCTCAGTAAATAAATGCTGTCTGACAGTTTTACGGTGCCAGGAAAAAAATAAGCATAAAATTGCCAGTTTATCATTGGGGAGATATATATATGAAAATCTTTATATATATATTTTTTTATTGTATATACTTACATATATAAAGGTGGAAATGTTAACAAGTTAATTGCTCACGTTTGCATTGATGATGACGTGTGAGCAGAGAGATGTGATGATGATGGAGGGAGGTGTGAGTATGGAGTGGTAATTCTAACTATTTTGGCTCTGCTATCGGTTTTGCCTCCAATTAGCTCTATAATCTTTATAAAGCTGTTACTCCCTCCGTAGTCAACTATAAATTCACAGCCTCTTCCGTGATTGAACTACCCGGTTGCTTATTTTGCACTTGCCACTGCTTCCTAGCATTAACTTGGATAAAGAAAAGCTTCACATGGACCATTTATCTCTTCTTTTTCTTCTAGAAGAGAACTAGGCTGATGGATGGAGAGATTCTTGTGTGGTTTCTCAAAGAGCTGTGTGGAGTGGGGTGTTGTAGTGTCAGGCATGAGGGGTTTATTGATTTCAAGTGAGGTTTGTGAGAACTCTCTTAGAAGACGAAGTGTCCCCAGGCCCTGTGAGTTCCACTGTAGAGCAGTCACCCTCCCCTCTTTCTTGCTAAGAGAATTCCAGTGTTAGTTGCATAGCACTGTTGATAATGCCAGGCTCTTGTCCTGCTCACCTCACCGCTCTGTGAGCACGAGATGCTTGGAACTGAAGTAGCTCTCTTTCTTTTTTTTCTTTTTTTTTTTTTTTTTGGTTTTTAGGGCCGCTGCACCAGAGGCATGTGGAAGTTCCCAGGCTAGGGGTTGAATCGGAGCTCCTACACCACAGCCATAGCAATGCAGGATCCGAGCCACATCTGCAACCTACACCACAGCTCACGGCAACGCCGGATCCTTAACCCACTGAGCAAGGCCAGGGATCAAACCCACCTCCTCATGGATGCTAGTCAGATTTGTTAACCACTGAGCCATGACGGGAACTCCTGTTGTAGCTGTCTTTCTACAAGTGCCAGCTCCCTGACTTCATAGTGCTCTTGAGCCAGTTTTGGAACCACTGACCTCTAGACTGATTGTTAGGAGAAAATTAAGTTCATTGTTTTAGCCTCTATTAATTGGGCTTTCTGCTATTTGTTGTCAAATACATCTTTAAATATACTATATGTGAGAAATCCTAATTTCATCATTAAATAAGTTTATGTGCACTTTTGGGGCATTCTGAATGCATCAGTACTCTTTCAATTTTTTTTTTTTTGTCTTTTTCTAGGCCGCAAGCACGGCATATGGAGGTTCCCAGGCTAGGGGTCTAATTGGAGCTGTAGCCACTGGCCTACACCATAGCCACAGCAATTCGGGATCCGAGCCCCGTCTGCGACCTACACCCCAGCTCACAGCAACACCCGATCCTTAACCCACTGAGCAAGGCCAGGGATCGAAACTGCAGCCTTATGGTTCCTAGTCAGATTCCTTAACCACTAAGCCACAACGGGAACTCCAGTACTCTTTTGATTTAAATTCATTTTCTTGTTTGTGAATTGATATAGACATTAGAAAAAAAATTGGTGAGCAATTCTACTTCTCTGTTTACCTGGTACTGGGTAGAGTGAAATGTACCATCTTTAGACCACAGTGTTTTTATCAAATAGCATAATTATACTAAGAGTCTTTAGAGTCCATCGAGGACCTTCTTTGGCTCAGGATATACTGAAAAAAAATTTAAATCTCAGTTGAAGATGAATTTCCCCCTAAAATATCTCTACTCTTTATTAATATTTTGAGTATAAAAATTTGTTAAAATATACAGAGAATGCTCCAGGGCCACAATATCCAATTAAATTGTAGTGTGAGGAGGATGCAGTCAATACCAGTTTGCCTTTGAGGCGGTATGCCTGGTCATTTAAATCTATGTGGACCAAATTTCTCCTGCGAAGAAACCTGATTATGAAGATGAGCAATTGTGCTTGTCTGACAACTATCTCCTTCAATTGGCTCAAATTGCCAATCACCAGATTAGGTCCTGTGGAGGAAGACTGGACTTGAGAACAATGGGAACTGGAATGACTTTTGTATAATTCGTGCTACACTTCTAACTGGTATCTTCCTTGTTCCTGTATAATTAATATTTTTAAAATTTGTGGCTTGAATGAGATTGAGGGTTATGTCTTAACTGTTTGGTGTTACCCCCCGCCACAGATCCCATGATATGTCATGTTTCATAGTAGTTACCAAGTAGTGACTCGGTCTTCCTTTCTTCAGGCAAGTTATTATAATTGTACTCACTTTACCTGCATCGATCAAATATATTCACGTATAGGATATGTCATCTTCCTTAAAAATATCATCACATTTCCTGCTTCTTGAACATTGAAGGAGCCTGAAATTTGAACAGTGTTTACTGTAAAGTTGCTCTAATCAATCTGTTTTAAACATTGTACAGTTTTGCACGGATGCTGATAGTTGAGAGCTCATAAAGTTGATTATCAAATCTTTCTTTTTAAGTTGTGGTTGCATAGCCTACCAATATTAGTCATGCAATGACTCCATAACAAAAGCTTTTAGCAGCTGCTACTTTTATGAAAGAACCAACCATCAGAGGTCCAGTGCCAAGGTGATTTCAACTCAGATTCCAAGCAGGAAATTATCCGTTAAATCCCTTCCTGTTTCTGTGTAAAGGAATCTGGCCAGTGACTAGGAGAACACAGGCTGGGCTGCATGCTCAGTTAATGAACGCTTGGGTTTGGAGAGATAGCCGGATAGCTATGGCATCACTGAGCTGTTCTTTAGCCTTAATAAAGCAGATGCCAGCATTTTGTAAAGCATACTGTAGAAAATCAAAACCTATTAGAGAGACAAAATCCTTTCTTGGAACCTGATTGTTATGGGCTAAATACTGTGCTTGAACCAGCACATTAGCAAAGCTTAAGAAATTTCTGTACTCAGTGGTAAGGAGGCAAGAAGCAGATATCTGAGTGTAGACCTATGGGGGGGCAGTTTGGTACCCATGAAAGAACATCCACGTGGGACTAAGAGTCATCAGCTATTTGTTAGGAGGAACAGGAGACCGGCATCAGACCTCTCATCCTTTGTGCTTCATATTTTGTACACATACATCACAAGTGGAGTATTATTGTCATCATAAAGTATGGGTTCATCTTGTAAGAATGTAACTGTCACCAGGGAGGGTGTATTCCACCATCTCATCGTCCTCATAGAGCACCACATAAAAGGCCACTGAGGTATGTTTTGGAGAGTTACCTGGGTTGTCTAGTCCTGATTTAGTGGGGAATGGAATAATAAGTTTTACAGAACTTTTAAGACTTTAAATCTTTTTGTCTTAGCCTGACTACATTTCTAGCTGTCAGCAACAGTGCAGGTGCATACAGCAGAATATTCCCTGTCTTGTCTTTACTCAGCTCAGCTTCTCCCTCTTCAACTTTTAATATCTGTTGATTGGCGTGCCATTTCTGTTGTCATTAATTCATTCAACTAACACTTTTTGAGGACCTCTGATGGGTCTGCTATTCACTTATATGCTGTATGTCCAAACGACTCCATGGTCCCATGTGGGAGATAAAAATCCACAAATAACTATGTGACAGGATCACATATGCTGATTAATGTGTGAGCAGAGTCAGAGAATCTTCTCAAGGTAATAGCATTTTTTTTTTGTCTTTTTGCCATTTCTTGGGCCACTCCCACGGCATATGGAGGTTCCCAGGCTAGGGGTCCAATCGGAGCTGTAGCTGCCAGCCTATGCCAGAGCCACAGCAACGTGGGATCTGAGCTGCGTCTGCAACCTACTCCACAGTTCATAGCAATACCGGATCCTTAACCCACTGAGCGAGGCCAGGGATCAAACCCGCAACCTCATGGTTCCTAGTTGGATTCATTTCCGCTGTGCCACGATGGAAACTCCAGGAAAGATTTTTTTTTTAAGTCCAAATGAGGGAGGGTAGTTACCGTGTGATCAGGTCGTGCACAGTTCTCTGACTGGTTGATGATGAGGCAAAATGGTGCTGTCACAAGGGTTCGTATTATCAATCCTCAGGCTCCAGTGGGTCTGGGAGCTACGTGCTCATGGTCACCAAGTTGTTCACTTCTTCCATTTGGTGGGGGTTTTAGCAGCTGTCAAACACCTCAGGAAAGGTGCATCAGATACTGCCATGCATTGCTTCAGAGGGGCGCTAAAGATTCTGTGACTGCCCTGTGGCTGCTTTACTATTGGAATTCTTAGCAGTTCTCCTGGCCCAACTGCTATTTTTGTCACTACATATTCACATCTTTTCAACCATTCATTCCTTTTTTTTTTTTTTTGGTCTTTTGTCTTTGTAGGGCATATGGAGGTTCCCAGGCTAGGGGTCGAATCAGAGCTGGGGCTGCCGGTCTACACCACAGCCACAGCAACACCGGATCCTTAACCCACTGAGCAAGACCAGGGATTGAACCCACAACCTCATGGTTCCTAGTCTGATTGTTTCCTCTGCGCCACGACAGGAACTCCTCAACCATTCATTCTTGAGCCAGGCTTTGGTGAGTCAGGGGAGGCCTGGGAGACTCCAGCTTTTCTACAAACAAGAGGAAGCAGCGCGCTTGGGAGGAGGAGTCTGTCCCGGGAAGGCCCCTAGGTTCCTGCTCAGAAACAGGAACAGAGAGAGGCCGCTTCAGAACTCATGCACAGTAAACGGGCCTCATCATGTGAGGCCAAGCCCTGAGGAGACTTATGAGGTGTGTCTGGGGAACAGTGCATGACAGGAGCAGGGAAACTGTGGGTATAACTAGGGGGACAGCATTTTATATTAGTTGGGAAGGACGGGGGTCAGATTGCAAGGGTCTGGAATGGAGTGTCTGGATTCTGTGGTCAGGATCAAATCATGCAGGCATGTGCAGGGTAAACGAGGGGATGGAGAAAAAAATCGGAGGCCGGTCCCTTGGGACATTGCTTCTTTATTAAGTAAAGAGGGCTGAGCCACATTGGTGTGGTAGAAATGGAAAGAATAGGAAACATGCCAATGATCATGCCACAGTTAATAGGAACCTGTGGTATGTGACTGTTGGGTGAAGAGCAGCAGAAGTCAGGACCATGGTCCTGAGAGCCGCCAAGGGATACAGGGAACTGCAGATGTGTGTTTGCTGGAAGGTGATGATTTCTGATTCCAAGGTTGATTTTAAAGCCGTTTTGGTAGATATAAAAAAGGTGATGATAATCTTGGGAGAGAAATCAATACTGGAGTTGCAGTTTTGAGAATCTTTTCTATTGGCGTCATGGTTGGATTATAGACAGCTAAACAAATGCTCTCTGTTCATACACTGGGTTCTCCTGGTAGGTGTGTCTGGGGATGAACTGTCAGTTGGAGGTGTAAAGGGGGAGCAACTAAAGCATTTGGGATTATTCCTGGACCTCAAGCAACTCTTTCTGTGTGTCTTTAGCCCCTGTTTGCTGGGAGTTCCAAACTGGACTCACCTGTCTTTGAGTCCAACTGGAATTAGAAGGAAAAAATAATTTTTATTTCCACTTTGTAGATGGGACTAACAAGGCTACTGAGAACTAGAAATTATACTCAGTTCCCTCGAGACTTAGTCTCCAGAATTCAATTTTTCCACATATGAGGAAGACGTATTACTTTGGGGTTATTAAACATTTATAATAGAGCTCTCATTTTAAGAATAAATTCCCTTTTGCTGCTTTGGTTGTCTCCAAGAAAATACTCCTTAGGCTTAAGTTTTAAGGTGAAGTTCTCTTAACAAGCAGTTGCTTCACCAGAAATATGCCTAAGTGGTCTCCAATTCTCATATTTGATAGTTAGTCCCCCATAACTGTTATAAATTGTGCCTTTGGTGCATACAACTGTTTTGGGTGGTTTTACTCTAACATTGGTATTATAAATGAAATAGGGTCTAGTGAGCAAAAAATGTGGGAACTAATGCTTAAATTTTGAACAAATATGCTTTTACTAACAATTGAAGAAAGGCTTAGTGATTTTAGCAAATGAATCCCTATGTTCACTGCAACGTTATTTACAATAGCCAAGAAATGGAAGCAACCAAAGATCCATCCATAGATGAATGGATAAAGAAGATGTGGTATATATACATACAGAGTGGAATGTTAGTCAGCCATGAAAAGAATGCATATGCTCTTACTTATGTGTGAAATCTAAAAAAAACAAGTGAACAACAAAAAACCCAAAACAGAAACATTCATAGATACAGAGAACAAGCTGGTGGTTACCAGAGGGGAGGAGGGTGGGAGGGTGGGCAGATTAAGAGGTACACACTTTCAGTTATAAAACAAAGACGTCACGGGGATGTAATATACAGCATAGGGAATACAGTCAATAATATTGTAATAACTTTAAATGGTGGCAGATGTTTATTAGACTTATGCTGACAATTCATAATGTATATAAATGTCAGATCACTATGTCGTACACCTGAAACTAATATAACATTGTATGTCAACTATACATTGATAAAATAATAAGAAAAAAATTCCATCTTGTGTTTTTCTCAAAGAAATGTACTGAAAGATAAGAATAAATAATTTTCAGGTATTACAGAAACACACACAAAATTCACACTTATCTTTTTTTTCTTTCTTCCTCCCTCCCTCTCTTCCTTCCTTCTTTCCTTCCCTCCCTCTCTCTTTGCCTTTCTTTCTCTCTTTCTTTTTTAAAGGCTTGGGGGGTGGTTGGGGTGACCTTGTGAGAAAGAACACAGATGCTTTTGGAGGAGAGGAAAAGTTTTTCATTTGAGAAACTTGGTCTTTGCTCTTTTAACCAACAAACAAGGTAATTGTGGGCGCATTTGAGAACCCCAGATCACGTATTTTGATAAAATAGTTTTCTATAGGAAGCAGATAGTACTTCCTGCCTCTTTAGCATATTGTTAAAAACACGGCTGTGGGAGCCAAGTGACCTGGGGGCTAGTTATCTTTCTCTGCTTCTGCGTTTCTTCCTCTGAAAAATGAAAGGGTTGGATTCAGTGATCTATGGTCCTTTTCTCTTTTAGAGATTCTATGAAGCTGTGGTTTCAGGAGAGTCGGATCTCTTCAAAATGGTCCCTTTTTCATTAAAGCAATAGCCACTGATACAGGGGAAGGATCCTGGACATTTCCAGGTAAGGCAAGTTTTGAGGTCTATTCTGAGAAATCTGCATAGACAAAGCAGTTTGACTCATGCCATTGTAAACATTGCTGACATTTGCAGGCGGGAGAGGGAAGTTATTAGCTAAAAGATCCTCCCAGATTTATTTGGATATGTCTCATGGTGTTTGAAAACATGAATTTTAAACAAAATATTAATATTTAGAATCTAGGTTTATGTCTCGTAAAGAACTGTCACAATTAGCAAGCCTCTCTCATATCAGAGAAACGGCAAGCTGTCTTGTCTCTGTGTTTGCTGTTCTCAAAGATGCAGTTACTGGAATTTTGAAATGGGTCAAACTGCTTTTAACCTAGCTACTGTTATTCAATTTTATCAATTCTTTATTTTCTATTAGCAGAAAATCTGTTTCATGGCTTCAATATAGAAAAGGTAGAAAGATCACAAAATAGCCCAAAGCAGATAAATATTGACCGACTCCAGCATGCATGCTGCTGAGACTTAGAGTAACTCGGGCCAGGCCAGAAGGATGTTGAGGCTAACATCCTCACTGACTCAGTTTATCTCACTCGTCTCCACTTTTTGTTTGTTTGATTTGTTTAGTAAACATCTGCTTTCTATTAGATGGTTTTATCCTCTTAACCTTTATAAATGACAATTAAGTCCATCCAGCCTGTCAATAGTATGTCATTTATTTGTTGCTACAGCTGAGCCTGACCTTCATTGATTTTATTGGAGTAATTTGCTGGAAATGATTTTTTAATGTTAGATTTATTACCGAGGCACTTCATTGTCAGATAATTGAAGTAAATTGTAATTTTTTCCAAACCAAATGCAAGAACGCTGGAAAGGGATATATTATTTTCAAGGATTATTTCTTAGCAGTATGGAGACATGTGTCATACATGATGTCATACACGTTTCAGATTTGCACACATAGATTGTTTTTGAGTGGTGCATGATTTTTTTTCTCCTTTTTGGCTTTTCCTTAAGGATAGCTGAGGTGGCAATAGGAGCCGGTAATGAATTAGCATTCAAAAATGACATTGCAAATTAGATACTTATGTAAATCTATCAAGTGACTGTAACTCCACCTCTTCCATAAGGGGCCTTGCTATTCTAATTTAACTGCAGGTCCAATTATGAATAGACTGATGTCACATAGTCAATCTTACCCTTTACACAAATAGTGTCTCACTCTCCCAGTGTTGGTGTTAACAAGGGTTTTATCATGTTGTGCTTTTGGCATTCCAAGTACTTTGCCTCGATAATAATGAAGATTTCAATCCCTACACAAGACTTTTCTGGTATTTGTTTTTATCCCATTGGTGTTAGAGATGCCCATCCCCTTGCTCTATCTATGCAGCGGAGGAGATACTGAGTTATATATTTTACATTTTGAAAAGTGTTTGTGAATGTCTGACTCATCCTTAATAGGCTGCTGTGTCCCCATGTGAACACGGCCAGGCCAGCAGAGGTTTGCAGCCAAGCTGATGCTCTTGTTTTTCCGGAAATGAATTCTGGTTTGAAGGAAAGGAAGTGGACTTTCAAACTCAGCTTTAAATATAAGCAGGTGAAACATGCGTTTTTCACACTCTAAATAATGATGCCTGGTGACCAAAGGAGGATTTCCATCCAAGATTTTGGAACTAGTTAAAGGAAAGTGGAGCACGACTTCAGCCTTATTCTTTTATGAACATGTCCTTTTGTTACTCTCAGGGGAGCCGAATCAAAGCAAGTCATCTTGTAACCAAAGGCAAAGAGGAAACTAGAACAAAAGTCTCTGAAAATCTGTTCTAATTGCACTCCACTTAGAAGCAGTTATTCTGAAGCAAAAGAAAAGAGAGTGAAAAAATAGGATTTTAAGGTATTTACGTATTTTACATAGATAAAACTGTCTGGAAACGATACCCCTCTTGCCAGTTTATAAACTAAATTATAGCAGTACAAGTGGACCTTGGCAATGTAAGAGTTCCCACTCATGTTCCCGGCGCCTTCCTCTCTTTTCCGGCATTTTAAAGTGAAGTTTAGCATCTTCTTTAACGAAGAGCAGACAGATGATCTCATCACCAGGTTTTGAAAATTCAAACTTGCTGTATCTTGAAAGGTAGGCTTAGGAATAATCATTCCAAAGAAAATTCATGGAATAAAGTTCAACAGAGGCAGACTCTGATTTCAAAAAAGAAGTCCGACAGAACAGTCTCAGAGTGAGAGCGTGAGCAGGCGACAGTGTCCTTCCCAACAGACTGGACTCAGATATTCAATTTTAATTTAAGTAGAAATTAGCGGGGAAAACTGTAAGGTCTTGAGGGAAAAACTTGCTTTTAAATTGTCGTGCTTCTCTCCTGTCTCTGTTCCTGTCACTATTATTGATATAAAGGATCCATCAACATATTTTTATGGGTGATTAAGAAAGGCTGACCTTTCCTTTGCAGGTACAAATAGGTAGTTCTTCAGAGGCTGTAACTGAATGACAAGATAATTCTATCCATTTAATATTGAAGTGATGTTGATGGTATCATTCTTCTCGTGTTGGAAACAGGACAGTGTAGAGGCCCTTTCTGCCTCAGCCTGTTCTGCCCTGGGTGATGGATTTTCCCTCTGACTAATCGCTGTCACATTAACCTGCACTCTTTCATCCTTCAGAGCTGTCAAGATAATGACGATAATCCAAGTGGCTCATTGTAGGTAAAGGAAATTATATGAGCAAAGTAATATCATAAAACAGTGTTTAAATATTTTAATTTCATTTGTCAGGGCTGCCCCAACACTTCATTACACATATAACCATCTCTCATCAGTGGAATTAGTGCATTATTCATTACTGTTAATTATTTTCACATAATGGCTGCCCTGATATATTTAACCTCCACATTATATCTCAGATAATGGGTCTGTAAAATTGAATTGTGTGAAGAGTGGAGTTCTAAGGCTCATTTGCAGAACATCAAAGAACAAAGAAGAGGAAAAGAATTCTAAATGGGACATTTTGCCCAGCTGGGGCCAAACATTTGTTTCTGTCTGATTTGCATACAGAAAATAGGTGGTGTAGAAGTGGCTTCATACTGTATAGGCTGTCTGCTCCTGATATACCACCAATTAGGATTTGTTAATATCACACACACCCCGAAAACAACTTGAGAATTATAGCATGGAAAAATGGAACAGTAAGAGAGTAGTCTTATACAATATAGAGACGATTAAATTTCCATTTGGGAACAATATGTAAGGGGGAGAGAGAGAGAGAAGAAAAGGATGCGAGTTTCAGATTAATTGTATATTTTTACAACTAACTTTAATAATAGACACTAAGTTTTTTAAAGTGGTGAAAGCAAAGATATGCATAAAAATCAGTTTAGGTTTTATTCATTCACTTCTATAGCAGTCAGTATAAAAATGATCACATATTTATGATAACATTTTCTCATAACTTTTTTCAACATTCATGCAAACAGAGCATTAATTTAGTCACCAGCACCCTATGACGGAAGGCTGAATTTTATAACAATTTAATTCTCCATGATTGTGCATTACTGTTCTTTTTCTAGAGCATTTGACAAGCATAATGATCTGATCAGCAATGTCAAACACTTCTGGATGCAAGTTTATATTCTTTACAGCTTTTCAGTGTAGTAAACTGGACCCCAAAAAGCCAAATGAAATTGACAGCTTCTGAGTGGGCATCTCCCGATGGTGGAGCTTAGGCGTGCGTCTATTTTTAAAGCGCTGCCAGTGATTCTGAGGGGCTTCCTGTGATCAGAACCTTGGCTGTAGGAGATGAGAGGAGCGTGTGGCTTGGGGCAGGCACGTAGCCCCCCTTTTATTGTTTTCTGGATGACTCTCCCACCTTTGAACATGGACAGGAAGCTCTGCCTTGGCAGCAACTCCATCTTCTTGGCTTTCCTCACTGTTATCACAGGGCACGATGTGGGCAGTCATTTTTAATAACTACTTGTTAAATATACTTTGCCTTTCTCAGACTTTCACTGTTGAAATTATACTGAAATGAGTTTCTTCAAACCTTTAAATTTTCCTTCTTTGGATTTTTCCCAGGTCAAGTCCCACGTCTCATGAGTGGGATTCTCAGCTTTGACGGCTCATGGTATATTGTGTCAAGTAGAATTCTGAGACTGGCCCCAACTAATAATGCCATAACAATGTATAAATATAACAATTTTATTGCAACCTTGGCAGAATTGGTTATTAACATTAAAGCATGGTTTTGTTGATGTAGAAAATGGCATCTCACTGTTTCAATGTGTTTTTTTCCCCTTACTGTGCAAGTTGAAAACTTCCCATTTTGATTTATGTTTCTTTTTCGGTGAGTCATTTCTTAGTTATCTCTGTCCTTTGATCATTTATTTATTGATTTCTTAGTATTTTTCTTAGCAAATTGAATGATCTCTTTATATGAAAAATGTTTTATACTCTTATCTGTATTATTTACTGCATTTTTTTTTACTGTCTGTTGTTTTTATTTTTCCTTTAGCCTTAAAAAAAAAATCAAAGTTTTTATTTCTTATGTAGTCAACTGAGTTTATCTTTTTCTAGTGTTTTTTTTCCCCTGCGTGTTCAGAGCTTAAAACATTATCACAATTACCTCTTTTTCAAGACAGATTAGATCAAGTTCTGAGAAGTTTGAAAATATAGTGGAGGAGTTCCCATCATTGCTCAGTGTCCATGAGGTTGCGGGTTCGATCCCTGGCCTCGCTCAGTGGGTTAAGGATCCAGCATTGTCATGAGCTGTGGTGAAGATCACAGATGCGGCTCAGATCTGACATTGCTGTGACTCTGGCGAAGGCTGGCAGCTGCAGCTCTGATTAGACCCCTAGCCTGGGAACCTCCATATGCTATGGGTGTGGCCTTAAAAAGACAAAAAAAGAAAGAAAGAAAGAAAGAAAGAAAGAAAGAAAGAAAGAAAGAAAGAAAGAAAGAAAGAAAGAAAGAAAGAAAGAAAAAGAAAATATAGTGGAGAGAGCCTAACTACAGAGTTGAGAATAAAAAATCATAATACCTTACCTCTCAGTCTCTTGCACCATTTTTATCTTTTAATGTATTAGGCAGTCGCCCTTCCTGAATACCCATCATGAGAATCAATCCAGTTGATGGGAAGTAAACAGAGAAGTTAATCTCTGCTCCATCTCTCCTTTTATTCCCATTCGTCATGTTCCACAGGGTTAAGTTGTCCTAGAGCATCAGTCCATCACGACTTTACGCATGAAATGAGGTCTGAACTTTTGCACTGGACTTTCAAGATCTTTCACTCCCCCTCCCCCATCTGTCTGCTTAATCTACATCCATAGCCCAGTGCCTTATTCATTTATTTAACATTTCTACCAGTGCCAGCAAGTTGTTGGAACTAATCAAAAGCATTCCCTGACTTTAAGGACCTCACACTCCCTTTTCCTGGAATAATCCCTTTATTTTCTTGTTTCTAGAGGCTACTTAATTTCCTCATTCTTTTTGCGTATTCTCAGATCATAGATACTCCTTCAGAGCACTGCCTTCTCCTTAAGGGTCCCTTAGAAATTCTGCTTTCTTTAATAAGCCTTCTCTATTCACTACAGCCTTGTTAGAATGAACCTCTCTGTTCCAAACACCCCAAAGAATGACATTTTTATCTCTATTAAGGTATTTGATCTTTATGACCTTCAGAATAGAAATATTGATGTATGTATCTATCTCCTCCTCTAGATTACGACATTCATGGCAATAGAATTTGGATCTTGCTCAGCTTTGTACATCTTACTATACATAGCAAGGCCTTGGCCATGGTAGGTACTAAGATATTTACAGTTTTTTTTTTTTTCCTGTTAATTTCATTGAGGCTCAAAGTCTCAGATTATAATCAACTTCTCCAATGTAGAGAATCACAATTAGCATGACTTTGGATTTCTCAAATTGGTATATTCATTGTGAGACTATAGATGCTAGGGCTTCTAGACAACTCTGATTTAGTATCCAGTAGGTGCTCAATAAGTATTCTTCATGAACAAACTGAAAGAGCATTAAATCTATGCAGAGAAACTGTAATAATATGTCAACTTTTTCATATATTTCTGTATTTTTGCAATTAAAAATGGCATGAAACATCATTTGACTTGTCAACGGAAGCATCGTGCTTGTGAAGCCAGTTCTGTGATTGAAAATCTTACATTAGTTCCCTGCAAAGTGTTAATTTATATAGCCTCCCCTTCTCATCATTTGTTTCTGTTTATTTCTGCAAGGCAGCAAGGGTTTTTGGCTCTTTCTATTAAGTATTAATAAAACATCCCATAGTACAGATCCCCTTTACCTGGCTCATCTGGGAGTTGTTTGGAAGAGATCCATTTATTTCACTTAAAGTTTGTTACATCCTTCCATTTCCGCAGCAAATCCCAGGGCACCACCCTGGCCCAGAAAGGTTGGTGTTCATTTGTTTAGAGACTTAAGAAAGATTACTCTCTGCTGTCAGTGTCAGGATGTGTCAGAAGCAGGGTCCCTCTTTTATTTTTACTTGGCAACCCTATGAATGAAGACAATCTGATGTTTCTAATGAAAGTGACTTTTATAAATAAGTCATCTCCCATAGCTTACTTGACACAATACCAAGACCAATTTCAGGGGAAATTGGGAAGCTGAGCAAGTTTGTTTTTTGTTCTTGCCCACATTGTTTTCTGAGCTGTTTTGCATTCTTGGGAAGCGTCTCTTCTGCAGCTTGCCAGTTCCTCCCCTCTGTGCCTTCTTCCCAGGCTTATCCTCTAACTTTGATCCTAGGGCCATCTCTCTGTCCTGCTTCACTTTCCTCAGCTCGTGCTACCTTCACAGGAAGGTAAATAAATAACGTTTCCCATCTCTTCCTGGGACCCTGGCACTGCGCTAAGCACCTAACATGTATTATCTCATCAGTCCTCCAAGAAGCCCTTTATAGTGGCTGTTACATTACCATCATTTTACAAATGAAGTAACCAAGTCTTGGTGAGTTTAAACTATTTGCCCAAGGTTGTGCAGCAAGTGTAATAGATGGTAATTTCCACAGATGTCTGGCCACAACGGGATCTCTCATCCTGCATGATCTTTGACAGTGAGACCTTGTGACCCTTCCCATTTCAGGGGTCGGGTTCTACGTCTCTTCCTGGTGAATCTGGGTGGATTTACAACTATTTGACCTAACAGAGTATGGCGGATTGGCACTACTTGGCTTCTGCACCTGGAATATGAAAGGCAATGTAGCTTTGGCTTAGATCACTGGAAACTTACCTTGGGATCCCTAAGCCGCCATTGGTGAGGTCTGATTACCCCGAGGCTGCCACATTGTAAAGAAGCCAGGTTACACAGAGAGGCCGCATGCAATTGCTCTGGTTGGCAGTCCTAGCCTTTGAAATCATTTTATCTCCAGTACTGAACGTGGACCCTCCAGACCAGCTAGTTCATCTGCCAGCTGAGACTCACTGATTAATCTTAGTCGATGCTACAAGGAGCAAAGAATCACTGAGATCAGCGCTTCCAAAAACCCCTGGAGTTCCCTTTGTGGCTCAGCAGTTAACAAACCTGACTAGGATCCATGAAGATGCAGGTTCGATCCCTGGCCTTGCTCAGTGGGTTAAGGATCCGGCGTTGCCGTGAGCTGTGGTGTAGGTCACAGATGAGGCTCGGATCTGGCGTTGCTGTGGCTGTGGGATAGGCTGCAGCTGAAGCTCTGATTTGACCTTTACCCTGGGAACTTCCATATGCTGCAGGTGCAGCCCTGAAAAACAAACAAACAAACAAAACCTCTCAACCCCCTAACTCACAGAATCTGTGAGCAAAATGAAATGGTTTTTATTAAGTTGGGAGGTGGTTCGTTATAGGGCAAACAGCTAGTAAGTGGTGGGATCAGAATGTGAGCTGGGTATTCTGACTCCAGAGCTCTCGCATTGGATTTCTACACTATAAGGGTGAACCAATCCCCAATAATTTGTGACACATTTTCTAGCAGTTTTTGTGTGTCACATGGTCTTCATTAACAGAAAAGGATGAATTGCTAATGGTGAAATTTCCAGCACCCCTGGAGGTGTTGATGGGGTTCCTCAAATCAAATCAAGGTACTCGTTACCTATTTTACACTGGAGAATCATTAGCCTTTGTCACTGAATACTGAATATACTGTATTTTTAAATTTCCTATTTATTAGAAAGCAAGTTTCTTGACTTTTGGGGGGAATGTAACACATCTACAGAAAAATAAACAAATCATAAGTGTCATAAAGTGAACTCCCCATGTAGTTATCACCCAGAGCAAGAGACAGAATACTGTCAACCTCCAGAATTCCCCCTTGAACCACCTCATAATCCCTTTCCTCTTTCTCCTCCTCAAAGTAACTACTATTCTAATTTAGAACACCATGTGTCAGTTTTGGCTGCTTTTGAACTATACATAAATGGAATCATACAAAGGGATTGTTGAGGCTGTCTTCTTTCATTCCACATTTTGTTTGTGAAACTGACCCATGTTGGTGAAGGGAGTGTAGTTCGTTTTTTATTATTGAATATGTCAATAGTATTTCGTAAAATGAATATTTCCCAACCCAGTCTTTGTTTATTCAGCCTATTGATGACAGATACTTAGGTTAGAAAAGAGATTGTACTTTTTTTAAAGTTTTTTTATTTTCTTCATTAGATTTTATTTACTTAAACTAAAATATAGTTGACATACAACATATTGGTTTCAGGTATACAACATAATGATTCGATATATACATATATTGAGAAATGATCATCACAATAAGTCTAGCTAACATCATCACCACACATAGTAATAATTTTTTTCTTGTGATGAGAGCTTTTAAGATCTTTTAGCAATTTACACATATACAATATACTATCATTAAATATAGTTCTTTCTTGTCAAGCTTCAAATATAGAAGGAATATAACATGTGAGGAATAACTACCAAATTATAACGCCATTCATTTAGCCTCCACCGGCAAATGAGAGTAATGCTACACCAGCATAGGGGACGTCTTCACACACCAAGAGGTCCTGTTAGACCTCGGGCAGACTTGATCTTGAGGGAGCTTGAGATTTAGTCTGACCGGGATGTGGGGGCAGGAAGGATAGAGAGTAGGAGGGATGGGGCAGGCCTCCATAAGGACGCTGGGTAGTTCAAGTCCTGCATCCAGGGCTGGATTTGCAGTCCTCGTGATGCTGTGTAAGAGTCAGAGGAGAAATGGTGGGTCCGAGGTAATGACTGCCAGCTCCCAAACCCAGGGAGGGAGGATCCAGGAGAGCTGGAAAGGAGGCTCAGGGCAGCTCTGTGGAGGTGGTCAGGAGCTCGAGGCCGGGGACCTAAAGCAAACATCGCAGGAGGTGAGGACCAGTGGGACCTGGAGATGGAGCAGACACCCAGGCTGCCCTCCAGCCGGCCAGCATTCCTTCTGACCAGTTGGTGCTCAGGTCGTACAGCTTGTTAATGTTTTGATTATCATTGGCTTCAGGCAGGGAAGATGTGTAGGTGCAATGGTAACTTTTGTTGTAAATTTATCCAAAATGTTATTGCTGAGATCTCAGATTGGAGAAAGTGAAAAATAGATTCTTGCTTTTGTTTGCCTTTGACTTTTCTTTTTTAACCTTTTGTGTGAATTGCACTCAAATGAGAAACGACAGAGGAAAAAACAAAAAACAACACTGGCCAGAGAGTCAGGACCCCTGGGTGTGGCTTTAGTTCTGCTGCCATGCATTTAGCTTATGTGGAAGAGTTTTCAGACAAAGAGCAAATCTGGATCTCACCGGCTCTTTCTCAGAGTGTCATCAGGATGTGCATGTTTGATTGAACTGCTGGTGCTGGGCCACCCCTTCATTCTCAGCCTGAGGACGACAAGGGGCCTGATTTCCCAGGGATTACAATTGATCACTCCAGCTACTGGTCTCTTTACAGACGTCAGAATTCACATTAGCCAAATAATGTGGATTTAAAGATATCTCAGGGGGGATTTGATTCCATTAAGAGTTATTAAGGCATCACAGTTCAATAAGATGAGCCAAAGAGCTGGAATAGCAGAACCATGGAATAGAAGGCTCCCTCTCTCCCATTAGCTCACTGTGGCACAAACTCTTTGTCATCTAATCTTTCTCAGTTTTTCAAATGCAGAAGGAAGCATGTTGGCTTCCCTCACTGCATTGAGACAACAGAATACATATTGGATATTTCGTCCAAGAGAAATATAATGCAATTCATACCTCAAGTATTTGCATGAGAAATTCTTGGTTTGTATTTAGATTTCCAAAAATTATAGTGAAAAAGTTTATCCAAGTTGTAGCAAACATTTAAAAATTTTCCTGGGAGTTCCCATTGTAGCGCAGTGGAAGCAAATCCAACTAGTATCCATGAAGCCATGGATTCAATCCCTGGCCTTGCTCAGTGGGTTGGGGATCTGGCATGGCCGTGAGCTGTGGTGTAGGTCACAGACATGAGTTGGATCCTGCGTTGCTGTGGCTGTGGTGTAGGCTGGCAGTTGTAACTCTGATTCTACCCCTAGCCTGGGGTGGCGGGGGGGTGGGGGGGGGGGAGACAAAAATTCTAGTCGTTGAAATGACTATCTACTTTTACATTTAAATTGAACACAAAAATAAATAAACATAAAAAATCATTTCTTCAGTCACACTGATCACATTTCATGTGCTCAATAATAGTCACATGTGGCTGGTGGCTACTGTATTGGAGAGGAAATGTCTAGACCCAAGTAGAAATACTGTATACATCCTGGCACAGAAACGTATAGGAGCAGAAACTTCAGCCATGCAAGCATACAGGGAATATGCCATGCCATTCTTTGTTTTTGTTTTTGAAAGAGTGTATGAGTTTTATTAAATAAAGTAAATTTATTTAATTTTTTAAAAACATGAGTTCTAGGATTCATAGTTACGTATGTGTGTTGTCTCTTTTCTGGATTCTCACTTCATTACAAATCATTTAAAATTTTTAATACACTTAATTTTTTTAAAATTTTATACAAATTTTAAAGGTGTAAAACTTGTACATTTCCATTTACAGTTATCACAGAATATTTGCTTTATCAGGCATGTTGTATAATACATCATTGAGCCTATCTTCTGCCTAATAGTTTGTACCTCCCACTTCCCACCCCTATATTGCCCCTCCCTCTTCCCACTAGCAACTGCTAGTTTGTTCTCTATGAGTCTTCTTTTTGTTTTACTCAGTAGTTTGTCGATTTTTTTAGATTCCACATATACGTGACATCATGTAGTATTTGTCTTTCTCTGACTTATTTCACTTAGTATAATGTCCTCCAAGCCCATCCATGTTGCTGCAAATAGCATGATTTTGTTCTTTTTATGGCTGGTATGTGTGTGATTGTGTGTGGGTACATATATATATATATATATATATATATATATGTATGATATATATATATATATATGTATGATATATATATATATATATGTATATATATGCATCTTTATCCATTTGTCTGTTGATGGACACTTAGGTTGCTTCCATATCTTGGCAATTATAAATAATGCTACTATGAACATTGGGGTGCATGTATCTTTTTGACTTAGTGTTTTTGTTTTTTTCAGATATATACCCACAAGTGGAATTGCTAGGTCACATGATAGTACTATTTTTCATTTTTCGAGGAAGCTCCATACAGTTTTTCATAGTGGCTACACCCAATTTATATTCCCACCAACAGTGTACGAGTGTTCCCTTTTCTCCACATCCTCACCAGCATTTGTTATTTGTATTCTTTTTAGTGATAGCCATTCTGGCAGGTGTGAGGTGATATCTCATTGTGGTTGTGATTTGCATTTCTGTCTTGATTATCAGTGTTGAGCATCTCTTCATGTGCCTGTTGGCCATCTGCATAGGAATATGCTATTCTTTTAGATTATTTTCTACCATATAGCTTAGTGTTTTTCCCTTAAGTACCAAAACTTTCTAATTCTAGAGAGACTCGTTTAATACACTTTATGAATATTCCTGACTCCTAAAATGGAGACCATAGAACATAATCAAAACATTACTCGTGAAGACTACAATGATAAACATTGATTATAGGATTATGTTTTAATTTAGCACTGCCTTCAGGGGCCATTAGACCAGGGACTGGTAACCTATAGCTGAAGCCCAAATATGGCCCCTCTGTATACTCTTTGAATAAAGCTTCATTGTATCATTGCCCATTCATTTGTGTATAGTCTGTAGCAGCTTTTGTGCTACAGTGGCAGAGTTGAGTTATCATAAATACTATACAACCTGCACAGCCTCAAATATTTAATATTTGGCCTTTATGGGAAAAGTTTGTCAATCTGTGGAGTAGACCATACTAAGTGACCCAAACTGGAGACTGTTCAGGTTCTTATGTCTGCTTTTTATCATTCTCCTTATTCTGTTAGAAGTTTTCTCTTCCTTGCTATCAGGGTTCCTACACGTAACAACTTACTTGTTGATTTAAGCCACGGTAGATTTAGAAATGAGTAACAAAAAGTGTTCGTTTTATTTATTTATTTTTAAAATAAAATCAGGAGCAAATTGACCATCATGATTCAGCTTTGGGTTTTGCAGCTATGCCGGGATTTTATATTTGATTCCATGTTCTCAGACATATTAGCCTCTGCTTAGTCCTCTTACCTCCTCATCTACTGGCTCCCACCTCAGTGTGTTCTAATCAAGCCAAGTCACTTATCGTTTACACACTTGCTTGCATATTTATGACCTCCTGTGTCAATTATGGTTTTCCATCTTAGGACATTTTACGCCTGCTGTGTGGCCTTGTGAATACGACTCCACCATTTTCACCTCTGGAAGACCTTCTTGACCTCACTACCCCCTGCTCCAAGCCCCTGCTCCAAGCTCCCACTACCAGGCCATGTAGTGCCACCTTCCTCAGGACTCCCCAAACGTATGTGGTTACCTCAATTACAGTTGGTTTACATACTCTCTTGCCATTATCTCTACACATTTCTATCTGCCAAAGAAAGTGTGGGTTCCTGAAGGGTAGGACTTAACCAGCCTGTTTCCTGACACACAGCAGAAAATCGATAAATACCTACTGAACTGTTTTAGTAACTACACATAAGAGTATATCCTTTTAAAAATACATAAATAAATCACAAAGTATAGAATAATTGTTCGGTTATGAGAACCTTACCTCAAACAATGTTTTTAGATGTTTACAACTTAAAAGTCTGCTTAATACATCAACTAAACTATCAGATTAAGGGTAACCTACATGTTAGTACAAAGCAGTTTTTTCCTCCACTAAAACAGGTCACATATTAATGAGGTCAAAAGATCTGTAATAGGGGAATCTTTTATTCTTTCAGTTGTGTCATGTGTATGTCTAAGTTGTATCAACTTATGAGAATGAAGCACAGGTGTGCTTAAGTGAGGTCACATTGCCGTTAATACTGAAATTATAATGATCTTGGGTCCCTACTTTCCAGTATAGACACTCAAAACATTTCCACGTTTCCCTATGTTTTCCCATGAAAACAGTTCCTCCTGCAGCCTTGGGCCCACAGGTGCAGATTTCCTGCCACTGGTCCTGTCCCATCCTTTCTCTCCCTTTCCTCTTCCTCTCCCCCTGCCATCTTACGTCTGGCCTTCCAAGACACTCGGAACAAGACCGAGAAACTCAATCCATACCAAGGAAAAGAACATTTCTCTGAAGGAAGCATAACTTGTAAAGATCCAATACTGTCTGTATTAGAGGCAACTTTATCTTACCAACAAGACAAGTTTAGCTCTTTGTCTCAAATATCTGGTCTCAAATATCTCTATTGCAGGAGAGCATCTTCACTTTACATTTGAAATCCAAAAGGACTGTTTGGCTGATCTTCCCCAAACTCAAGGAATAGTCTGTCCCCAGAACAGCCTGCCAAGAATATTACATATTGCTTTTAAATGACAATTTCCCAGCTACCTTTTAAGGCTCAGTTTCACAATGGCATCTTCATGAGGAAGACCGAAACATCGTGTAACATATGCATTCCCAGGAATTTATCTTCGGTGGTATGGTGAAATTCCCTGGTCATTACCAAGAAACATTAATGGAGGGATATAAACTAATCCCTTGGTAATTTTGTCAGAAAATTCATGTCGAATTAAACTTCTGAGTCCATTTGTTTTTTGGCATGGAGAAGAAATTCCATCCACATAGGAAAATGAAACTTCCAGGTGCTAAGAAAAGATGCATTACAATAGCCCACTGTAAACAAGCAGTTGTAAGACAGGTTCCTTCTCAATGACCAGAGTGCCCAGTGTCTCCTCCCTGGAAAGACAGCCTCTAAGAGTGGCTCTTAGGACACTCTCCAAATAAGTTGGCTTCTCCTCCCTAAATCACTACTTAACAGTTGAGGATCAAAGTCGGTGCTCTGAGGAGGCTTATGATCTGAATACCACCGTTTTCTGGTAATAAATAATTCCTTATTTAGATCAGAAACATAATAGAACAAAAAGGTTACAACTGCTGAGCTCTATAATCTGACAGAGGAAAACCTCATTCTTCAAATTGTTGCTCACCAGTCTTTCAGATGAAGCTTGAAAGATTTTGTTTGCAAAAAAGCTGTTGAGAGGTTGCAAGGTCATTTCTAGCTACAAAGCTCCTTAGGGTTTTCAAAGTACTCAACCATTCCCTGAAAGCGCCCTTTCCCTAGGAGTGTTCAAAGCCTCCTGAGAAGACTTTCCAATATTTCTTTTTCTACGGTCAAACTAGGCTCATTGTTTAGAAGAAATGGATTAGGTGAGTGTCTTTGAACTGCATTTTGAGAGGACTGTGAAGTCAAGTGGCCTTAAGCAGACACATAGAAGCCATTCATAGTGAGAGAAGGATTTTAAAATGTTGGTTATCATGATGGGGAGAAATGAGGTTGAAATGCGGGTGTACTATGTCTGTTAAAAAGTAAATAAGTCTTCTCGACAGAGCTGGATTTCAAGGGTTTTATGCTGCATTTTACACATGTAGCTTCACTTCTGGCCACAGGCCATCCCTGCCTTTTGAAAGTGCTGCTGTTTAATTCATGGTAGCCTAACCTTTTGTTTGTTTGTTTGTTTTTGTTTTGTTTTTTAGGGCTGCACCTGTGGCATATGGAAATTCCCAGGCTAGGGGTTGAATTGGAGCTGCCGCTGCCAGCCTACACCACAGCCACAGCAACACAGGATCCGAGCCCATGTCTGTGACCTACACCATAGCTTATGGCAATGTCAGATCCTTAACCCAGTGAGCGAGGCCAGGGCTTGAACCTGCATCCTTATGAATACTAGTTGGGTTCGTTAACCACTGAGCCACAATGGGAGCTCCAGCGCTAATATTCTAATAGCTTCATGGACACAGTAGAGATTTAAAGCAATATCAGGACTAGTAAGGCCAAAAGATTCACTGCTATCAAATAATGAATTAGTAGATATTTATCGAGTACAAACTATATGCAAGGCAATAGCATGTTTTATGGCCTCCTTTCTCTAAATCAAAGTCTAATTCTATACTTTCCAAAGCTTGGTAAAAGAAAGATTAGGTCTTAGATTTCTATAATTAGAAGCAAATTGGACAAATTTATTCACAAGCTGGTTTTCTTTCGTTCTTTTTTATTTATTTATTTTTTTTATAGGTGCTTAACAATGTTGTGCCAATTTCTGGTAAATTTCTTTGGGTTGAATCAGACCAGAGATCAAGTATTTATACTTGCACCTCTAGAGGGTCACAGATACTGCCTTTTCTATGAAATGAGATAATTCAGAAAACCTTTGTCCTCTTGTGGGCAAAGAGTGTCACTTGCCATTTCAGTAAACAATGAATGTTGCCCACCATCAAGCCATCAGTCACCGCAGCTGCCACCAGTGGTGAATTCAGGATGGAGGACAGGATGCTGGCCCTAGATGGTGAGGATGCATGTCAAAGGAGTGGTTTCAATAAGCCCAGACTCGTGCATCTTCCTCTACATAGAAAAGTACTAAAATCATTTACTCGAGATGTCTGTTTATGTCATTAGAAGTAATCTTTTTACGTTCTACTACATTCGTTTTTTTTGGTTTGTTCGTTTGTGTGTTTCTTCAGCAAAAACTCCTGTTTATTCTGGTTCCTCCCTTCTTTGGAGCAATTCCTTGGAGCTGAGAGGCACATTCCCAGGCTATTATCCTTAGCAATGCCCCAAGTAAAACATAATTCTCAACTTTTAGGTTGTGCATTTTTTAAGTGGAGAGTGTGTTGTTGCTTGGCTTGCATTAGTGCTGTCACATAAAATTTAAAGTCCTAGATGTCAGAGGAAAATACAAAGTTGACAAAATTAGCTTTTAAATGATCCCTACCTGTAATTTTAACATTTGCAGAAAAAAAAATTTCTTATCTTTTCAAGAAGCTCGGACACAGTTTGATAACTACATGTTGGAGTTCCATTGTGGTGCAGCTGAAACCAATCCGACTAATAGCTGTGAGGATGCAGGTTCAATCCCTGGCCTCTCTCAGTGGGTTAAGGATCCAGCATTGCCATGAGGTGTGGTGTAGGTCCCAGAGGCAGCTTGGATCCCAAGTTGCTGTGGCTGTCGCGTAGGCTAGCAGCTGTACCTCTGATTCAGCCCCTAGCCTGGGAACTTCCATATGCCTCGGGAAGCAAAATAAAAAAGCTATTTTCAACTTTCCCTGTCCTTTGTGGAGACCTGACTCCTCAGGTATAAATCATGAATGATGCATATACATACACTCATGCACACACACACACACACACACACACACACACACACACACTTGTCCATACCAAGAGACAGGACAGGGCAAGGGAGATAAAGGTCTAGTTGTAGACTTAGTCTGAATTATATAAGAGCAGTTGGTTATCTGGTTATCTGAATTAAATCCAGACCCAAGTATCCTGACTCCCTGGTAAGTTTTATTTTTCTTTGCCACTTCTCATTCACAATCACTCCACACAAAGGTAAAAGGCAAAGGCAAAGAAAAGCAAGCAAGAATCTATTTCTAACTTTCTCCAATTTGAGCTCAATATTTCCAGTGGTGCCAGAAATTTCTCCATTAGAAAGTCATCTCTTAGTGGTTAAGGTAGGATGCTATTACATGCAAATACTTGTAGAGAGCGTGTCACAGATTTGGGGGGGTGCTGTCTCACCCTTGTGTGTGGAAATTAAGTATGAGAGCTCTGGAGTCAGAATGCTCAGCTCATATTCTGATTCTACCATTTACTATCTAGTTCATTTGTTCAAACACACACATCCTGATGACCCTTTAAGAAAGCCAAGAAGATCTGGGTTTGTCCTTGTGTACCTGAAAATTCCTCCACACAAGCAAAATTTAGGATAGCAAGGCCTATTTTTTTTTCTTTTTTTTTTTTCTTTTTGGTCTTTTTTTAGGGCTGCACCTGCGGCATATTGAAGTTCCCAGGTAAGGGGTCGAATTGGAGCTATAGCTGCTGGCCTATGCCACAGCCACAGCAACATGGGATCCAAGCCACATCTGCTACCTTACACCATAGCTCATGGCAATGCTGGATCCTTAACCCACTGAGCAAGGCCAGGGATCGAACCTCAGTCTTCATGGATGCCAGTCCAGTTCATTACTGCTGAGCCACAACGGGAATTCCATTTTTTTTTCCTTTTTAAAAGTTTTATTGAAGTATAATTGATTTACAATGTTGTGATAATTTCTGCTCTGTAACAAAATGGTTCAGTTATACATGTACACACACCATTCTCTTTCAGATTCTTTTCCCACATAGATTATCACAGACCCATTTTGTCGTTGTTGTTGTAGGTGAGGAAAAAAACACTATTTTCTCCCACCTTCCTTTCCTTCCTGGTAGTGACTTTTAGTTATATGTGTAAAATTTAATATTCCTGGTGGTGAAGCTATGGTTAGTAATCTGTCGATTTTTTTATGTCATGTTGCTAGTGTGACAAATAAGCAGAAACACCATTCAGTGTACCCCAGTTTTATAAGGAAACAAATTTTACCATGCCACCCATAATCTAAATAATAAGAATAATAGTTAGGTGCCACAAAATCACAGAGAAGATCTCCATGTCATGAAATCCCTCCATATGTGTCTACTTAAAATTTTGTTAACTTTTTAATTTAATACTGTATTGAGACATAAAGGGCATTTTGAAATATGCCCCCCTCTCTCTCAAAAAAACCCCCTCACACTGTCGGGACCAAGTTTATAAGTTATTGCATAGAGATCTCTCTAAACTTTCTTTTTTGTATAAAATGTTCTCATGGGTGAAGACGATATATAGTGGTTGAGCTTGCATCTGAAAACAGCTTTCATATTTTTTTTTTCCTCCTCTTCAAGTTTGTCTTTGCCACATATGAGGCTGCAGGGGAATGTTGGGAGCAATTGCTTCTTCCTTCTGAGGTCGTTCAGATTGTGAGGGAATGGAAGCTGTAGGAATGAAAAGTAGAGTGAAGAGAAGTTTGCCTTCAGATTAATCAGATGAGAGAAAATAAAGAGCCAAACATGACTGAGAATCAGATTAGCCAAAGATCATTTAAATATATAATATCATAAAACAATATTTATTTTACAATAGCTTTTGCTGATTTAAAAAATACAAACACTTCCCTTAAAACTGGTTGTGAAATACAGAGAAGTGTAGAGAAGAAAATAAAATCATTGGCAAGTTCTGTTGACTTGCTACTGTCAACATTTTGTAGCATTTTCTTTTAATCTTTTTTCTTCACTTTTATGTACAAAATATATGTGTATGTCCTTTATTGAAATGCAGTGTCTGTATACAGTTTTAGATGCTTTTTTCACTGCACATAGCATGAGAATTTTCCATGTCATTAAACATTTCTTGAAAATATGAATTTTATTTGCTGTATTTTATTCTCATCTATGGAATTCTATAATTCAACTTTTTTTTCCCCGTATATATAGCATCAGTTAAAGGGAGTCTTTCACTTGGAATAGTTGACTTGTCAGTGGTATCTAATTAACAAAGTTACTTCGTTGAAGTATTGGTGTTCTGTAGCAGGGCTCACAGAGTCCCTATAGACACATTCAGAGGGGCCATTGGTGGTAGAGATGCAGGTGGCGCTATCAGCTGGAGGTGAAGATAACTAAGGCTGGTGGCTCAAACCCTAAGTCTCTCAGATGGGATAAGCCTTATCTGCTCCATCTCAAATTTCAAAATCTTTCTTCAGAGCACCCTGGATTATCTGTCTACCAATTCTGTTCATTTCTTAAACAATGATGAAATCTTATCTATCTACCAATTCTGTACATTTCTTAAACTACGATGAAATCTCCCCTAAACCTACATCCTAAGTTTCCTGGTTTACTTTCTTATGTCAATCAAACTCCCCACATCCTACCTCCATTTAGATGGTTCCCCAAATCCCTGAAATAGTTGTGAATTTTTTTGGAATGAAGATTTTGTAACTTTCCTTGCTACTTCGTAAATGAGTTTCCTCTTAATATTTATAGTGTAAATGTTTGCTATATTTATATATTTCTCTAACTTATCTTCATTTGTATGCATCTTAATGTTCTGCCTTTGTTATATAAGCAAAGACAGGGCCTACCTACCATGCAATGGGTAGGTTTGTGCTAAAATTAAAACACTGTTCTGCATTGGGTGTGTGTGTGTGTGTGCGCGCGCGCGCATGTGTGTGTGTACATGCTCATGCAAGTGGATGCATACCAAAAGCTCTCTTTTAATCCCTTTCTTTATTTTTTTTCAAACACCCTTTACAGTTGTACTTTCACCAATACTTTGGACTCAAATGCTTTTCTGAAGTCTTCTCTATGTTGGTACAAAGCAGGGGTGAGACTGGAGTTAAGGGTGCCTAGTTTTAACTAAAATGGAAGTGCCTTACTTGATCAGGCCGACATTTTAGGTACTGAATGCTCTACTCTGCAAAGAATATTTGCCTGGTCAGTCTAATCATGTGCTCTAATCACATTTGATTGATGTTGTTTGAAGTTGTTGAATACATTTATCAAATTCTCTCAATGCACGCATTATAACATACTATGCCAGGGTGGCTAGCAAGAAGGGGTTATTAGGAGATGAGCTCTAAAATCCGGTCATTATTCTTAAGGAGTTTGTAAGATATAAACATGTAAGATTTATCTGGGAGAACAATATATAAGTTATTCATAAATGAAAAATATCCCTACTATACAAAGAAGTCTTGTATGTTAAATATAAAAAATGGGTAGAAAGGCACTTTTTCACAAGAAGAAATGCAAATGGACAATGAAGAGACTTAACTTCACCAGCAGAGACGCACAACCAAGCTGAGATCACATTTTTTTTCCCTCTAATCTTGCTCCTAACCCTTGGCAAACATTAAAAAGGTTGATCATATCCAGTGCTATCGAGAGAGTGAATGAACAAACATTCAACTATATTAATGGTGAGAGGATGACTAATTAAATATTCTGAAAAAGTAAACTGGAAGTATCTTTAACAAGTCAATTTTGCAAAATAACCTTTTATTCTGCAGCCTACCATAGCAATCTATGAAGAAATAAAAGCATATGTAAAAAATGATATAGATACATTTATTTATTGTAATATTGGTTACATGTTAGAATAAATGGCAGCAAGAGAAATGACTGAATAAATTGTGGCACAACCATGCAATAGAATTTTATGCAACTATTAGAATGAGTTGAATCTGTGTATGTGTGGTTGTGTAAAAAAAGTTATGAAGTGTATAATAACGAGACAAATATCCTCATGTATTTTAGAGGATGTGTTTATATGTTTTGTAAAAACACTGGAACAGTTGTAGATAGGACATGATGGAGGAAGAATGAATGACACTTGCTATCAATCTTTGCTAGAGGGCAAAAATGACTTGATATTGATTCAACCAATGAGCAACTGCTGAAACTTTTAATGTGCATAAGGCTATGTGAGGCCCTGAGGAAAATACAGATATATGAGATATAGTTACTGACCTGCAAATACATTTGAATCTAGTTAGGATGAAAATGAACACATATAAAACAACATGAAAACAGAAGAGTATGTAATTACATGCTAGGTTATATGGTATGGGCTCCAGGTGCAACGGTAATTTGGAAGAGAGGTTGATCCAGAAGAATGGAGATGGGGGGAGCAGTGGAGGGGAGCTTGTGGTGGAAAGGGACTTGGGTTGTGTCTAGAGAGAGTCCACTGCTTGCATCCTTTTGTTTCTCTTTCAACTCTGACTTTATTGATCTTTGACTTTCACTGCCGTCCAGTCCATCCGATCTTCTCACTTGCCTTTGACTTCATTGTTGTTAAGACTAGCTTAGTATTTTGGGCTCTGAGTAACTTGGACCCCAGTTAATTCTCAAGAGTGCCTCAGTCTCTTGAAGTAAACATTAAATGGACATTAGTCATCTACCCAAGTTCAGTCATCTCCATCTTTATTGTCCTCGGTGAACTTGACACGTACCATAACATTTGGTTATCATGGCTCATCTCCAGCTGGAAATCCACATCAGGACCCTAGGGCTTGTTTAATTCCTTTCCCCTACACTGGTAAAATGAGCAAGGGTGAACCATGCTAGCTGAGTTTTGCCATTCTACATCGAGTTCATTATGATTACATGGGCCCAGCCTCAATTAAGTAATTTTTTTCTGCAGTGGGAGGGGGTCATTTTGTGAGTGAATTTGAATGTCTGCATAGATCAGCATTATTGTTAATCACATCTGCACTTACATATATTTATATGCATACTCACAAGTGCAAAGATGCAGTTTCAAACTTAATTAAAAATAGAAAGCAACCTAAAGTGTGCTAGTATTTCCCCTGACTTCAGCATGATCTACCACTTTGACAAAATTTCATAAATCTCCTGCAATAGAAAATTCTACCGCACAGAACCATTTTATGCAGCAATATAGGTACTTAAAATATTCAACAACTTTCATCATGTTTTGCCTCTTGGTACATGGGATTTTTATGTATTTAATAGTTACATATGCTATATATTTTAAACAGTATTTTTTACTAATGGTCCCCCACAGTACATTTTTCTGAAATTCTAACATCTGTGTTTTGTTCTTGCAGCTCATGATGATAATCTTAAATTGAGCATATCCAACCACAGAGGGCAGATTAGTTGGCAATTTTTTTTTTAAGGTGGCTGGATCCAGTGATGTAGGCGTCAAAAGTTATCAAGTCCTGGCGACAGAAATGCCTCCCCCCTCACTTTTCTGCAGAGCAATTCTGATCTGGCATCTGAGCAGCTCCTGCTGTCGCCAGGCCTGTAAGCAGGTACACAGAAATGCAGAGGAGAGGAACCGTGGGGAATGTTCATTTGTTACTTATTTATAAACTTGCCGTGCCACATCATGTAAAATTAACACCTTTAATGGGCTCCTGCCTCAGTTGCTTGAAGGACGGGCTTTCACCAGCCAAGGCCCCCCCCGCACTGGCTTCCAGGCAGTGTGGCTGTGTGTTTGCTTTGGGCTGCGAGCATCGTGGAGTCTACCTGCTGAAGCCTTCCTTGTGCTCAGTCGGTCAGAAAGGTCTGTCCCATTAGAGAGGATGTTCAGCAAGAGGAGTCTTGGGGGCTTCTGTGGCTGAAGAGACGAGCGATTACTTTGGAGCGTAAATTCCTTTCTCTCTCTGGTTAATGAAGAGATTCACTCCAACATTCATTTATTATAAATTGAGGGAGGGGGGTGTCTTCTCCCACGTGTCAGCATCCAGAGGGTCCCTTTCCTGTAAGAGTTCATAAATAATCAGCATTTACAATGAAAGGTTTTGTAAGCATTGTCTTTTCCTGTCACAAAAATTCCCTCATGCTTCTAAGAGAAGACCACTATAGTTTGCAAACAAAGATTCTGGAACCCACATGGCTTTATGCATAGAGAGTGGATCTAAGTGCTTGGGGATTTTGGAGAAAGATCTCACCTTCCACCCACCCACCTCAGTGTTTCTGCTTCAGTGTCTAAAATTTCAGTCTAAATTTATAGCATTCTACAAATAGTAATGATGTCTGGGGGGTGGGGGGAATGAAGCATTAAGTCATTCAACAAACATTTGTCGATTCACTATTGCTAAATATTGTACTTGGTAGATACACAGTCTCCTGAGAGCTCATGGTCTAATGGAAGAGAGGAACAAGTAACAGAACATTGAAAGACAATTCAAAGTGTCACAGTTGAGGTGGATGCTGAGTGCTAGGGAAATGCAGAGGAAGGAGTTAATATTGCCTGAAGAAAGCTTTCACAGAGGAAGTGATATTTGAGCTGGAAGTATAGATAAGCAATTTTTAAGAGAAGAAGAAAAAAACAATTCCAGGTAATTTTCAAGGGGACAGCATGGACACAGGTGTAATAGTGACTTGTATCCGAAGCCCTGCCAGATACCTTTGCCATGTGCATTGGGCCACACACTGAGTGGCATGTGTTAGGCCAGCCAGCCCACTTCTTAGAAGCAAGACGTGTTATCACTGTTTTTTATGTCCAATAAACAGAGAAGGCCCTGAGAGGTTAAACAGCCTGTGCACTTTGTGATTCAAACAGGTCTGTCTCTTCCCAAGCACATGCCCTTGCTTTGATTTTGCAGCATCCTTGGCTACATGATTGCACAGTGAAGGGAACATGGCCTGTCTCGGGGGAAGGTGAGATCTAATACGGCTGTGAGGGGAGAGGGAAGGGGCTCAGGGAAGTCAGATTATGGCCTGATTGTGATGAGCCCTGAATGCTACAAGAAGTTTGAACTTGATCCTGTGTCCTGTAGGCAATGCAAAGCCAGCCATTGGTCATTTTTAAGTGTGTTTGTAGTGACTGCCTGGCAGGTGAACTGCAGAGGAAGGCAGTGTTGGTGGGTAGGAGGGGCGGGAGGGCATGAGACAGAGGCGCAAACAGGCCCTCTATTAACAGCAGCAGAAAAGATGACCCACTCCGTACGTAAGAGTATTTAGACATTGGAGGTGCACAGACTTGCAACTGACCAGCTTTGGGGCCTTAGGCAAATTATTTCACCTCCCTTCGCATAGTCAGCAAGCAGGCTTCAATCTCCTCATATACAAAAAGAGGATAGTAGCCTCTTCAGCAACAGACTGTTGCAAAGATTAAAATGTATCCAGGTAATACATTTGTCCAGTGCTTGGCTCATTGTAAATTCCTATTTATTGATGACTATTACTCTATGAATGCCCGCCAAGGAGAGTTATTTTATCAGATTATAAAATGAGTTTACTCATGCCCTCCAAAGAGAGTTATTTCATCAGAATATAAAGTGAGTTACTCGTGAAAGGCCTGAGTGAATGGGCTTTGAACACTCATTGATATATGTGTTAGGTGGCAGATAAAATGGAAGAGTCTAGAGCATTTTCCCAGAGTGAGAGCTGGGCCTGGAATCTGCACAGTGATGCCTGGAGTGGGATGGGAAAGAGGAAACCAAAGGAAGATTGAGAGCAAGTACTCCTTCCCAAAGGGGTACTTGAGATGAACTTAGTGCCCAGATGAATATTTACGTTTTAATGGCGTTACATTTATTTTAATGACAATAATGAAAGCTACCTTTTTTCCCCATTAAGATAGATATTAAGTGAATAAGAGTGCAAGTACTAAGTGGATATAGCAGAAATTGTGAGCATGATGTGAAGTTGGGGGCCTGTGGCGCTAACCAACATGGCCTTCTCCAGGGTGGGGACTGACCTGTTTATTTCACCAAAACATGTGCCCTGTCAGTGCTCTGGATGCACTTTGATTGAGTTTTAGCATCAAGCCTTGTGTTCTACTGTCGTCTTTGAAATCATCTCTTACCCTCTGCCCTGAAACAGGGGAATCTCCACTAATAATGTGAATTTTAAACTCTTAGAGTGCTTAGAATGTATTTGCTGAGTTTATGTTGAATTCATGAAGGAGACTCTGATGCTCTGGGTAGGATTTAAGAGCAAAGTATAAGAAATGATTTAAAACACAGGTTTAGAGCCATACAGACCTGAGCTCGAGTCCTCGTTCCATCTGTGATAATCGCTCTGAGACTCAGGTTCCTCATCTGAAAAGTAGCAGTTTGATAATACGAGTACTGAACTCATGGGACTGTTGTCAACTCTAGACAGTATAAATGATGCAAAGTGCTTTGTAGAGGTCTTGTCACAAATATTTAATAAATATGTATTATGATCCTATTAAAATCATGCTAGCTATGGTCACTGAAATATAAATCTAAATTTCAGTGATCATACCTAACATGATATTAACATCATAATACATATTTATTAAATATTTGTGACAAATAACACATATTTATTGTAGGTACAGTGTACCATGTCCTGTCTTTGGAGAGATTGTGTGATTTATCTATCATTCAGCACAGGACCTGGAACATAAACTTTTGCTGAATAAATAGATGAATGAAAAAGACTTGGATGAAGAAGTGGAGTGAGCTGATTTTACATACTTTGAAGACATTTTGGCATGTATGGTTTACCAAGCTTTACAGTCAAGATAGCTTCTATTTACCAAGGCAAAAATCAATGGTCACCCTCCTTTTAAAGGGTGATAGGCTGTCAAGGTGCATGTGGGTCAACATCTCCTTTGCTTTTTGCATCATCAGAGATATCTTGGGTGAAACCAGAGCAGGGGTGAGGCGCTTCATAAGCAAAAGTCACTTGGAGTGATACAAGACTTGGCAATTATATTATGGCTCACACAGTGTTATAATTCCAGAATCTGCGGGGTTGAATTATTTTACTCAACTAGGAAACTTCTAAATTCTTTCTCTGCCCCTTTGAGATATAAATCTGCAATCCAGGGTCTTTCTCAAAGACCTAGACTCTATCTCTTTGAAATGTAATCATTGAGGGAGAATAGCACCCCATCTCCCAGTCTCTAGGGGAAGATAGGTACCTACTTCAACAAGGGTCAATCAACCAACACAGATGGCCTAATTACATTGACTGGTTCCCCCCCCCACACCAAGTCCTCCATACTTTTCTCAGTTCAGGGTTAAAAAAAATCCTCTCACCTTTTATTTAAGTGAAGTTGAGTTTAATCTCTCTCCTAATGCAATAGTCTTGAATAAAGTCATCCTTGCCATTTATAACAAGTGTCTGGTACAATTTTTCTATTATAATTTCACAAATTAAAAGGGGGAGGTGAAGACTCATCCTGCGAATTTACTGGCTCTCATTCAAGTGAGCATGGTACCCACCTCAATCAATCAGACAGGTCTCATAATGCCCAAAGCCTGCTAATGCTGAAGTTTATGATCAATTATGAATAGGGTGTGGATGGCCTGGTTTTAATCCACACTGAATATAGTGGTGACAGGCCGTAGGCTGAAGCCCCAGTACTGAGAAGGCAGCTGATACAGAATTAATGCTGCTCAACTTCTCCAGTGAGGCTTTGACTAATATGTCAATTTTTAAAAAGCATGCTGCTCTAAAAAAGTCAAGTTTTTGAGACTCACATTGTCTGAGCTGAACCCTGAAGGAAGGAAATTTTAGCTGTCTATACTCAGTTGGGTTCAGAGAATTCTGGAATTAGAATATGAATTTTACTGAGTTGTTTTTATTTAGATCCAAGTTCTGGCTGAAATAACTTACATTTTTGAAATGGAGTTACTATTGACATATAACATTATGTTAGCTTTAGGAGTACATCATAAAGATTTGATATATGTATGTATTGAGAAATGATTACCACAATAACTTTAGTTAACATGTACCACCTCACACAATTACAATTTTTTTCTTGTGATGAGAACTTTTAAGATCTATTGTTTAGCAATGTTCAAATATACAATACGGTATTGTTATTTATAGTCACCATGCTGTAAATTACATCCCCAGGACATATATATCTTACAACTGGAACTTTGTACATTTTAACCGTCTTCAGCCATTTCACCCACCCTCACCTCAGGCAGCCAGCAATCTATTCTCTGAAACAGCAGGAGTCTAGAGGGTAACATCTCTTCTTTTCTTGAGACCCTTTAATGGTTTCCTTGGACTTAAGAATGCCATTTATCCTTCTTGAAATGGCCTTGTGGTCTTGTCTTTATCTCTCCAACCTCGTATGTTACCACTCCCTCTATGCCTGGTGATTCAATCATTCTGACCCGTCTCAAATCCTCTGGATAGGCCATGTGCTCTGCCCCTGACTACATTTGCCATTACTTCTGTCTTAAAGACTTCTCCACTGTTCTTCACTTGACTAACCTTGCTCATTCTCTCTCTTTTTTTTTTTGCTATTTTTTTTTTAGGGCTGCACTTGCAGCATATGGAAGTTCTCAGGCTAGGGGTCAAATTGGAGCGACAGCTGCTGGCCTACACCACTACCACAGCAATGTGGGATCCAGGCCATGTCTGCAATCTACACCTCAGCTTGTGGCAACGCCCCCAACCCACTGAACAAGGCTAGGGATTGAGCCTGCATCCTCATGGATACTATTCGGATTTGTTTCCACTGCAACACAGTGGGAACTCCATCTTGCTCATTCTCCTGGAAGCTTGCCTTCATCTCATAGAATGGGGTTAGGGTCCCCTTCTTGGTGACCTCAAACCATTCTGTTCATATCCCTATGACATGAGATTTTCAAACATATTGTTGTTACCTTTTTATTCATCTGTGTGCTCTACTAGTGCAAGAATTCTGCCTTGAACCTCCTGCGTATCTGCAGCAGAGTTGTCTGACCCGGAAGTACTAGGTAACATTTTCTGAAGTAACTTAGATGTGCAGTATCAAGAATTCAAGCTGAGTTTACAAACTGAGGAGAAAGGTGGTTCCCCTTCTTCTGCTAGCACATGATGTGCAAAATTAAATCAAATGCTGGCAGCAGTAACAATAAGGATAATAATTGCCACAGAATTTCTTGACTTTAGCTAAATTTTAGCAAGCTTTCACTTATTACCATAAATCAGAAAAGTACTAGCTATAGATTTTTCTAGATCCAGGTCGGGGTCAAGGAGGAGGGTAGATGGACTCTTTGTTGACCAAAGGAACCCTGAGAGCACCTAGAGAATGTACTTAAAGGGCATAATTTGGTACCAGGCAGGTTAATTGGTGAGACCCATCTCACTGGAATAGTGAGGTCTGCTTTCTGGCCTTCATGCTGTTCTTGGTGTGCCTCTGAGCCAGTGTTCACATCATGCCCCTTGTGGACCATGGGTGCTAGCTGGATTCTCTTGGTAGAATGTAGTTCAGCTGCCTACAGCACTCTTTCCTTTGTTTGTTCTTTTTGTTCCATTCTTGTCACCCTCAGCACCCCACTTCCGTAATGCCTACCTCTGTCTTCCATTTATCTAATCTTGAGTCATCACATTGAAAAAGAACTGCTCTATACACTGTGAATTGGCCATCCCTGCTAAGAAAGAACTCACCACTTTCAGGTGCCATGGTCAGTTCTTTCCTGTTGTGTACAGGTCGGCTTGGTTGCAGTTCTGCAGGTCTAGCTGAAATGCTTCATGCCCTGGGCAGAGTGACAAAGGGAATTCTTTGTGACAGCTCGAAAGCAATGCTAGAACTGGAGCTTGCAGTGTTTCTGCATCTTATGGCACTTTCTCCATTCAGGTCAAGTGATGTTTGTTGGGTGTCTTCAACTTGATGACTGAATGTTTAAAAGAAAGAGGAATGAGTCTGCACTTTTATTTTTTAAAATAAGATTTCCCCAGTGAATACTGATTTTTTAAAAAGTATGATTGATGCTCTTAGTTTAAAGCGTTACTTTGGATTAAACCCTACTTACACTGATGAAAATGCACTTGAGGAATGCATGACTGTGCTTGTCTCTATGTGAGGTAGGCAGTAATTCCAGGAAAAGAGCTATTGAGAATTAGGGTGTTTGACGGGCTGTCAGCCTCCTCAGTCGATGCCTGATGCTTAAGTGAGAAAAGGTGTAGAGTCCTTGGTGTGATGTGGCAATGGCCTGCTTTTTCAGCCTTATCTGTCAGTGTTCCTCTCCTTGAACCCAGCTTCTTAGCTGTTAAGTCTCAGCTTAACACCCTCTCCCCTGGGGTCCCTCCTATGTGGTCCCACAGGACCCTGTGAGTACTCCATGTTGCAATTATATATTTACTTCTCTGTCTTTACATAAGACTATGAAAAGCAGGGGCTGTATCCTATTTATCTTCAAATCCTCAGTAGTTCCCATCATGGCTCAGTGGAAATGAATCTGACTAGCATCCATGAGGATGCAGATTCGATCCCTAGCCAGGACTCAGTGGTTAAGGATCCGGCGTAGCTGTGAGCTGTGGTGTGGGTTGCAGATGTGGTTCAGATCCCGCGTTGCTGTGGCTGTGGTCTAGGCTGGCAGCTACAGCTCTGATTGAACATTATTTTAAATTCTTTACTAAAAATATTTCAGAATGGTTTGTCAAATTTGCTTTCTAAAAATCCCACTGGGACTAGAAATGCTTTAAATAGAGAATATATTTGGGAAGTGTCGTTTATGTTTACCATATTTTTAGTCTTCCCATTAGACACATGATTGCTTCTGCCACTTATGCCAAGTCTTTCTTTTTCTTCTAAGATGTCTGGGAGTTTTCTGCCCTGAGGTTATTCTAAGGTTATTATATTGTTTTCCGTAGTGTTGCATTCTGATGAAAAATATCCTAGTGATGGCGAGAATGTGAATGTTGGGGGGAGAAAACCCTTACACACTATTGATGGGAATGTAAAATGGTACAGACACTATGGAAAATAACATGGCGGTTGCTCAAAGAATTAAAACCAGAACTACTCTTTGCTCTCGCAGTCCCACTTCTGAGTCCTTATTCAAAAGAATTGAAATCTGGGTCTTGAAGAGCCCTCTGCACTCCCATGTTCATTGCAGCATAAGGCATCATAGCCAAGATATGGAAACAACCTAAATGTCCATTGACAGATGATTGAATAAAGAAAATGTGGTAAATACATATAATGGAATGTTATTGTATTCTTTTTATATTCTCAGAAAGAAGGAAATGCTGCCATATGTGACAGCATGGATGAACCTTAAGGACATAATGCTAAGTAAAATCAGCCAGTCACCGAAGGACAAATACTGTGGGATTCCACTTACATGAGGAATCTAAAATAGAAAAACTTGAAGAAGCAGAGTGTAATAGTGATTGCCAGGGACTGGGGAGGGGGAAATAGGAAATATTCTACGGGTATCTGGCTTCACTTATGCACAATGAATGGGTTCTAGGAGTTCCCGTCGTGGCTCAGTGGTGAACGAATCCGACTAGAAACATGAGGTTGCGGGTTCGGTCCCTGCCCTTGCTCAGTGGGTTAAGGATCTGGCACTGCCGTGAGCTGTGGTGTAGGTTGCAGACGCGGCTCAGATCTGGCGGTGCTGTGGCTCTGGCGTAGGCCAGCAGCTACAGCTCCGATTTGACCCCTAGCGTGGGAACCTCCATATGCCGTAGGAGCAGGCCTAGAAAAGACAAAAAGACAAAAAAATTAAAAAAAAATTAAAAATGAATGGATTCTAGAGAGCTGTTGTACGACATTGTGTCAGTAGTTAACAATACTGTATTATACACTCTAAAAACTTGGTTAAGAGGACAGATCTCAAGTTAAATATTCTTTCCACCAAACAAAAGTCAAAAAGCCAAGTTCAGTAGGGTTACCAGTATGTATTTGGCACTCGTCTCATCTGGAATAACTCTACATAATTTTTTTTTTTTTCTTTTGAGGGCCGAACGGCAACATATGGAAGTTCCCAGGCTAAGGGTTGAATCAGAGCTGCTGCAGCTGCCAGCCTACGCCACAGCCATAGCAATGCGGGATCAGAGCTGCGTCTGCAGCCCACACCACAGCTCACTGAGTGGGGCTAGAGATTGGATTCGTGTCGTTATGGATAGCAGTCGGATTTGTTACTGCTGAGCCACAACAGGCACCCCAAATAGCTCTACATAGCTTTCGAACATACAAGTGAGTCTATGACATAGCAGAATTTCTAAGTTTAGCATTTTTATCTGTAAACAAACATACAAATGAGCAAGTAAAAAAAACAAGAAGGATACTAAAACAGTACTATTTAAAAAAAGAGGCTTTTCCGCTGTGGCACAGCAGAAACGAATCGAGTAGGAACCGTGAGGTTGTGGGTTTGATCCCTGGCCTCACTCAGTAGGTTAAGGATCTGGTGTAGGAGTGAGCTGTGGTGTAGGTCGTAGATGTGGCTCGGATCTGTCATTGATGTGGCTCTGGCATAGGCCAGCAGCTACAGCTCCGATTAGACCCCTAACCTGGGAACCTCCATATGCCGCAGGTGCAGCCTTAAAAAGACAAAAGACAAAAAAAAAAATTAAAAAATAAAATAAAAAATTTTAAAAAAGAGAGAAAAAATCACAGCCTTAAATGTTTAGCTCTCTGTTCCCACCAATCCAGCTATTTAAGTACAAAATTTTATCCTACTCCCTCTTCTCCTCAGTCTCCAGGCTCCTTGTGGAAGTGCTGGGAACTCCAAAGGAGAGTGGGAAATCTGAGAATTCACATCTTCTTAAGCATCTGTCCTTTCATCACCACTCTGTTTAGTAAAGGTTAGAGGCCAATATCAGCACATGAGACCCTTTTACCCTACTTCTGGCTCTTTGTCCTAAAGAGCAAGGAAGGGCTCTACAAATGGGCGAGACTCATGGGAAAAGGAGTAACCGATTCCTGTCTCTTATTTGCATGGCTGGAAAACAATAATGGATGAAAAAGGAGCAGAAAATTGGCATCTCCGTTTTGATTGTTTAGTCTTTTTCCTTTAAAACTTTCTACTGTACAAAAAAAAAAAAAATCCTGGAGTTCCTGTCATGGGTCTGTGGTTAACTAATCCGACTAGGAACCATGTGGTTTTGGGTTCAATCCCTGGCCTCGCTCAGTGGGTTAAGGATCCGGTGTTGCTGTGAGCTGTGGTATAGGTGGAAGATTCGCCTTGGATCCTTCATTGCTGTGGCTCTGGCATAGGCTGGCAGCTACAGCTCACATTAGACTCCTAGCCTGGGAGCCTCCATATGCCATGGGTTCAGCCCTAGAAAAGACAAAAAAAATTAAAAATAAATAAATAAATAAAACTTTCTACTGTGTATAGATCTTTTTTTTTTTTTAAAGGAAGGATTCACTCCACTAAATAGATTCAATTTCTAAGGCAAGTGTCATTAAATCTCTTTCTTTAATGATGTTTTAAGAGGTTATGGTGTAACTTAGGCATGCTTTTCTGATGAAACAGCTTAACCCAGCCTAAATTTCCAATCTCAGAACCATAAGCAAATAAACAGCTATAGTTCTGAGTCATTTTGAATTCATTGTCATTTGTTATGCAACAGTAGTTAACTGATAACACTCTCCATTTTTTTTTTTTTTTTTTTTGGCTGTACCTGTGGCATGCAAAAATTCCCGAGCCTGGGATTGAACCCATGCCACAGCAGTGACCTGAGCCACAGCAGTAACAATGTCAGATCCTTAACCTACTGGGCCAACAGGAAACTCCACACTCTCCATACTTTCAATCACATTCCATAATCTATGACAAGAAGAATAGGATGATACTTGGGAAATAGTAGTAATTTAGTAAATGTTGAATAAATAATTGAATAAGTGAATGAAGGAATGCAAGAAATAATAGGGTAATATTTTTTTTCTTAGTCAAATTTCAGGTTCAAAAAGTCTCTTTTGGTACCTGGAATGTTGGTTTTCTTCTCCATTGCTGTATCACCTCACGCATGTCTCTCCACCAGCAGCAATTGCACTGAGTTGTGGTTATTTATATTTGTGTTTCATTAGATTATGTGTGATTTCAGAGTCAGCACTATTAACTTATTATCTCTGTATCCTTAATGCTCATGATTCTTCGGGATTTTAAAATCATGTATGAAATTTTGACTTCTGGAAACTGGATGATGGCCTCGTTGGTATCAATGATTCTAAATTATAGCTGAAAATTAAAATAATTTGAAAGCCTTAAAATCAAACAAAAAAACCTCACAGTGTCCAGCTCACTTTGGGCCAATTCAGACTCTCTGGGAGGTAGGACTAGGCAAGGCTGATGTGCAGCCAATGTGAGAACCTCTGAGTTCAAGTGTCCTCAAAGCTTATTATTATTAGCACTGGGAAATGATCCTCTCCAGCAAAAAGGAGAACCTATAAAGAAATAATTTGAAATTGCTAAATATTCTAATTTTCAAATTAAAACATGAGTAACAATTGACTATTAAAATCATAAAAATAAAAAAAATATTATGCTGTGATGTGAATTCATGAATCTGTGTAAAGACACAGGGCAACACATGAGAAAATCTTACTGTTCATTATTTGGCATGGAATTGTCTATCTCAATTTTTCTTTAATTTTTTTCATCAAAGCTATAACATATTTCTTGCAATTTTTAATTTTTCAGACAAATACCAATTTCAGTTTTCCATTTTGTTTCAGTCAAGTGTTTTAAGATATTTTCGTATTTACTCCTTGGCATTGATTTTTAACATTTTAAATTGCCTCATTTAAAAATTTTTTGTTCAACAATAGCTCATTTAGAACGAATCACTCAAGATTGCCTCTCACATGAATATTTATACCCTAAGGTCTCAATTTGACAACATTAAGCTCTGTATTCTTATTTCTTAAACAACCAAAACATATTTATGGATTGATTTTAATGCCCTTTCTTTTCTCCATTTGAATACACTATGATTAAAAGTTCACAGCCTTGGTTACATTACATAATTTGAGAAATAATCAACAGTGTCCCTGGTGATTAAATATTCAGGTTTGCAATTATTTTGTAACTTTTGTTCTGCTCTTCGCTCACTCTAAAAATTATCATAAAATTTTGAAAGATGTCCTCAGTGTAGAATATGTCCATAAAATATTAAATATTCAATTTTCCTCTATCATGGCTTGAAAAATTCATAATTACATGATGATCCACATAATAACTCATTCTGAAAAGTCATATATGGCACTCCCTCTGTGACTGAGTTAATAATTTACTGCTGTGTGGGATTTTCACTCTGCACTGTTAGTCTTGGGAACATTTATTAAGCAAATGTTCATTTGCAAAGATCAGGATGTGAATGAAGAGGGTAAGAATTTAATGAGGAGTGACAGACAGGTGAACTGATTCCGTATAGAACTTTAGTACAAGGGAAAGCCGAGAGCTTTATCTTTCATTGCCTCGATAGACACCTGAAATGAAATATAGAAGACAGAGGGCAGGAGGAAAAAAATGATGCTCTCCTGCAGGGCCAAGGGGAGGATAAATCAAGTGAAGCGAGGAATACAATTCAGGCCATTTGAAAAGATGCCATCGAGTGTGACGCTTTGAGCTTAGATAGCAGAGAGGGTGCTGACGTTTTCTTTTTAAAGGCACCAGATGCTGTCAAAGAGAATATTCCACACATTCTTTATTTCCTTTTGGCATTCCGAATTTTCATTGACAATAGCTTGAGTGGCCACTCTGCAATTGAATGATCGGTAGACGGAGAAAGCAGTTTCCCCAGGACTGGTTATTTTAGGGCTTGGGACTGCTTACAGAGACTTTTGGGAAAACCATGTTACTTAAGTAAAGGTCTAAAATTGTTATGTAACACCTAGGAATAGACCTTAGAAATGAATAATTCATATTTTTAAATTTGGACCGGTTCTGTAGAGGTATAAGTGATGTGAATGAAACCAGCCAGTTGTGTTTGATTTATTAAATAATTATATTTCTTGTGGTTACTGGGACGGCCACCTTTCCAAGATCTTGGGAACAGCAATGGGTCACCAGGAGAAGTCATCAGATAGAACCAAGATGGAAAACTGCCCAATTACCTTATTATAACATTAATTCTGACTGGTACATGTTGAGGCTTGACATGAGGGGTATAGAATCTGTGCATAGATAACTTCTCTGCCATTTAAGCTCTTTGAGGGATATGATAAGGCCTAAGTAAATACATAAAAAAACTAAAGTAAATTTACAATAAAAAGTAAGAGGCACGCAACAAGCATGTGATTTAAGGTTTATTGAAGGTTCATCTGTCACCAGTTCTCATATTGTTGCACTTTGGTTTTTTCATCTGTTATGATAAATTATAAAAACCAGAATGGATCACCAAGGAGGATGTAAAGAGAATCAAGTTTTTTCGGTTGATGATTTTATTTGGTTTATTCCCCTTAAAAGCAAAGGTTGCATTTGGTATCTTTGACAGTGTTGAACTTTGTCTGAGTCCTGTGGTCCTCAAAAATGATGGAGGCTAAGATATAGTTAGATATGAGTAGATCCTGGTTCAAGTCCTAGCTTTTCCATTGGTTGGCTGTGTGACCTTAGATGTGTCACAACCACTCTGAGTTTGTATCCTCAAATGGAAAAATACACATCTCAGATTAGAGAATCTTTTCAAAATTCGTACAACTAAAATTTCATGAATAGAGAGTGATGCTGGCATTTCCTTACAGATTAATAGGGACAGTTCCCTTTTGCTTTCCCATTTATCCTTTTAGGGACATATATTGATAGGTCTTCAGGTTTAATGTTTTGTTTTAATTCTTTTTTTTCCATATGAGGAGACTATGGATTCTAGATTTTCAGTATTTATTCGGAGGGTAAGCCAGGAATATTTGTACTAAAATGTATCATAATACTTTAATTTCATTACCTTGAGATGTTTGCCATATTGACCAATAATAAATGGCAGAGATTTCCCTCCTGGGCAGTTCCCCAGGTCTTTAGATTTATATAAGGGCTAGGATGAAATGCCAAGATGTTATGGTTTCAAATGCCCAGCTACTTTTTAGAGATGTGTCTTCAGTGTTCTCTTCATGGAGATGCAAATAGAAGCTGGCCTTAACTAGCACTCAGGGAGGAATCTCTGGAAGTGTTTTTTTTGTTTTTTGGTTTTTTTTTTTAAGGTGTAAAGAAAGGCTTGGCTTCTGGTTTTAACCTAGGCCCACCTTTTTAAACCAAGTTCTTCCCATTTTATAAATCATGAATAATACTTTTTATAGTAGCATATTTTACAGATATTTTGAATAGGACTTTTTTCCATTTTACATGCCCTAGGAGGGTGAAATATATCAATTGTTACAGTATGTATATTTATGCAAGAGAAAAGTATTTAATAATATTTATTTAAGAGTCAAAATGTGGAGTTCCTGTCGTGGCTCAGCAGTTAACGAACCTGACTAGCATCCATGAGGATGAGGGTTCGATCCCTGGCCTTGCTTGGTAGGTTAAGGATCCGGTGTTGCCATGAGCTATCGTGTAGGTCACAGACGCGGCTTGGATCCAGTGTTGCTGTGGCTATGGCGTAGGCCGGAGGCTATAGCTCCGATTTGACCCCTAACCTGGGAACCTCCATATGCTGCAGGTGCGGCCCTAAAGAGACAAAAAGACAACAACAAAAAAAAGTCAAAATGTGTCTAGTCTTTTCTCTCTAATCTTCTGGATTTAGTCTCATTCTTGTTCTCAGTCTTCACTTTTAAATAATATAGAACCTAAATTCTAGTTTGTCCTTGCTGAAACTCACACTGCATTTATGGTCAGTCTGTTCTTGTTTGCTACCGCAAAGTCACCATTCCAAGAAAGGCTCAATTTTCAAGGCTGATAGAGACTGGAAAAGGATTTATAACCAAGTTCTTTGAATCCTAATAAGTCAATTTTCTCATCAAAAATATTAGTTACTAAGGTCTAAATGAGGTCACTTTCAAATGCCATGCAAAAATACAGTACTCAATAACCTATCCTAAGTAATTCTTCTAACTATAAATTTCAAGATTAAGCATGGCAAAATTTTAATCAAAGCACTGAAAAAATTCAAACTGATTGTATCTCTACTTAAAAATAATGGTTAGGAGTTCCCGTCGTGGCTTAGAAGTAATAAACCTGAAAAGTATCCATGAGGATATGGGTTCAATCCTTGGCCTCACTCAGTAGGTTAATGATCTGGCATTGCCATGAGCTGTGGTGTAGGTCAAAGATGCAGCTTGGATCAGGTGTTGCTGTGGCTGTGGTATAGGCCAGCAGTTACAGCTCCGATTCAACCCCTAGCCTAGAAACTACCTTATGCCATGGGTGTGTTCCTAAAAAGACAATTTAAAAAAAATGGTTAAAACAATAACAACAGAAACAGTGGATGTTGGAGAAATATCCGTCTCAGATATCAAATACAAAGAATTCATCATTAAAATGTGTTCTTGTATGGTGATACCAAAAGCATGCACACATGTATATAAAATATACATCCCCGCATTTATATCATTAAAAGTTGTCGACAACACAGAGTATAGGATTTTGTAACTGCAATGAAAATATTTTGTAGGATATGTAAACTGGAGAGTCCACCGAGTTGCTCAAAAATTATTTGGTTAAAGGGTAAATACACCTTGTACATCATAATGAAAGTCTTATAGGTAGGGGTGGAGATTAACACTTCAGGCTGTCTACAGAATATTAATAAAATTCAATATATTTTCTAAAAGGTATAATTTATATTTTGTGGAAATGAGGCCCTTTTCTAATAAAATTCTTCTGTCCTTCATTCTGTTCATATAATTTTGCTATAAATCATCCTGTAGGAATTTCTTCCCCCTAAATATTCATCTCAGGGAGAACCTATTTAAATAAGCCCTCTTAGCAAGATCCTTCAGAATTAAAATTACACCACAAGCGATACTTCATCCAATATGTTTCCTCCTATAAAACGTTCTTATGCCTAAAATAATATTTTTGTTGAATTACATTATGTTGAAATTGTTGATTTGAGGTGACTTTGATAGCAGAGAAGCCCAGGTTAAAAGAACACTAAATTATTTTAGCCTTTTTAATTGCACCTTCTCTGTGTCTGTATCATTGCAGCTCCTATCTGCTCCCCATCTACATATATAGTGAGAAAAACCTAAGGGCATTATTCTCAGCTTCACCACAAGGAAAGAATAAGAAGGAAGAAAAATTGCTGCCGGATATACGAGGTTTCCTTGGTTTCTGGTAAACTAGAACATTATCGGCTTCCATAGTCCTCTGAAGCTAATTTTACTCTGCTGTCTGGTAGTCATTAGAATAAATTCTTTTATTCCAGAGAGGAATATAATAAGTAATTGGATTTCTTAGGATGGGAGGTAAAATATGGCGAGTAGATAGACGGGTCAGGCGTACACACCCCCACACTCACGCACACACAAAACATTAATGTCAGGACCTATGCACGGTCTCACGTTAGGGGATCTCTTGAGGGTGTTACGGGAAGTTTCTATGCGCCAGACAGACTGATGCTGCAGAGCTCAGAGAAGGTTTTGATGGGGTCATTAGCAAATTTCTTGCTTCTGTGCATATTCAAGTGCCTAGCAAATGACTATGCACCTGCTTTAATTAATCTATTTCTTATACTTGCCCTATATGGCAGGTGGAACAGGCTTAATGACCCCCACTTTCCATATGGAGACTGAAGTTTAGTCAGGTTAAGGGACTTCCTAAGATTACACAGCTCTTTGTACTATTTTCTCATTTATTTTATTTAACTATTGCTGATTTATAAAGAACAGGGAATGCTGGACAAATTCACAAGTCATCCTCGCGCAGAGCCCTTGGTGATCTTCTCAGTATCATTCCAATTTTAGTATATGCTCTGCCCAAGCGAGGACCTTCGTACTGTTTTCTGATGCAGGGTTCAGGACTCCACCATGGTGTTTCTTCTGTCAACTCACCTGTTCATCCTCCTGGGCTCCCTGGGGGCCCTCACTTCACCTCGGCACCAAGTGGGAGATGAATTGGGGGCTCAGGTTGAATGTAAACATTTGTTTGTTGTGGGATCTGTGTGGGATGCCATAGAGCACACAGCCTCCACTGTCCTTGCAAACACTGGGCACTTGATAAAACCTCTGTGGGACGTGGGGCATCATGAGCTGTAGCAGAAATGTGTTTGGGAACAGAAATCCCTGCCCTTTAATCTGTGACTTCCAAAACATTTAGTTCCCTAAAGAGCATGAACTAGAGAGCAGCTACAGTCCTTTAGTACAACGCACAGATATTTATTGCGTGCCAATAATAATTATAAAACATAGTATTTATGGGATGCTTCCTCTGAGCTGGACACTGTTTTAAATAATTGTATGTGAATAGGAGTTCCCATCATGGCTCAGTGGTTAACGAATCCGACTAGGAACCATGAGGTTGCGGGTTCGATCCCTGCCCTTGCTCAGTGGGTTAAGGATCTGGCGTTGCCGTGACCTGTGGTATAGGTCGCAGACGCAGCTCAGATCCCATGTTGCTGTGGCTCTGGCGTAGGCCAGTGGCTACAGCTCTGATTCCACCCCTAGCCTGGGAACCTCCATATGCCATGGGAAGCGGCCCTAGAAAAGGCGAAAAGACAAAAAAAAAAATTTATATATGAATAAACTCACTTCATCCTCATGACAATGCTATTCCTATTATTACTATTCAATAATAGTAATTATAGTTATTACTATCCCCCTCCCCCAATAGGTAAAGAAAGCAAAGCACAGAGAGGTTAACTACTTGTTGAAAGTCACAAAAAACAGGATATGATGGAAGCAAGATCGGAACCCAGCCAGAACTTGGGCCATGTTGTGCTGCTCCTCTGGATCTTAGGAGCTGTGCTAGGTGATGAAGAGACAGAAATCAAGAAGGTTTCTTTCTCAATAAATTCAGAGGTTACGTGGGAGACAGGTGTACCTGAAGTGCCGTTCCGTGGGAGAGCTGCCGCAGGAGAGGGACAGGCAAGGTTAGGGAGCACACAACACATAGTGCACTGTTCCTGGAGCTCTCAGGGAGGTGTTCCTGGATGCAGCGAGGTTTCCACTGACTCACGAAGGACACTCGAGGGTTTGTCAGTCTTTAACACCTGAGGGAGCTGATCCCGAGCACCAGGAATAGCTCCTAAGAAATGACACAGTGCACTTAGGAACTCTCAGATCTTGAGGGATCGTGGGGCAGAATGCCAGGCAGAGATATGCAGAAATCAAAGCTGAAAAAGTAGGCAGGGGCCAGGGTGTGCCAGGCCTTGTAGAACGTACACAGTAGCTTGGATTTCATCATGGGGACCATGAGGAGCCACAGAAGGGCTCTAAGTTGGAGAGTCATATGAGATTTGTGTCTCAGGAAGAGATACCAGCATTGCTGGAGAGGGTGGGTTAGAAGTGGTGGTTGAGATGAGTGGCGATCAGACTAGCTGTGCAGCTTGTTATCAAACGTGATAGGCAATGGTGATGAGAATTTACGGGAAAGAGAGAACTCTGGATTTTCATAGTGCCTATTCTTAGGGTTAGTCTTATTAATAATCATTAGTTTCCTTTAATATTTTGCCCACGTTGGCCGGATTACTCATTGGCCTTGGAGGAGAATGTTACAGAAAGACATCAATTTGGATTCTTTCTGTTCTGAATAAGAAAATTCAAGTGGAAACGGCTTAAAGAATGAGGAAAACGTATTATTTCACATAGGAAGTTTTGAGTTAGGGCACTTTAAGGTTTGGTTAATTCAGTAGCTCAATGACAACACCCCCCCCCCATTTATCTGTTCTGCCTTCTTCAGTGTCATCTCTCTCCCCTATGTTTAAGTATCCTCATGGCCTCAAAAGGGCTGCCACATTCCCAGGAATCAATACCAGCAAACAGATTAGGAAGGAGTTCAGCCTCCCCTGACACACACAGACGCATGGTACAAAAATCAGGGTTCTTGTGGCAAACAAGAAGGAAGGAAGCATTTGAAGAGTCAACTAAAAGTGCCTGCTGAGACTTCAAAGTGAAGGAAAATAATAATCAGCTTCTTCACTTGAAAGAATAGGATTGCTCAGCAAAAATCAAGTCTTGTGTGTCAGATTATCTGAACAGATTATCTGAATTTGGTTTGTTTGTTTGTTTGTTTTTCTTTTTATGACTGCACCTGCAGCATATGGAAGTTCCCAGGCCAGGGGTCGAATTAGAGCCACAACTGCCGGCCTGCATACACCACAGCCACAGCAACACTGGATCCAAGCCTCACTGCAACCTACACCATGGCTCACGGCAACACTGGATCCTTAACCCACTGAGTGAGGCCAGGGATGGAACCTGCATCTTCATAGATACTAGTCAGATTCATAATCCGCTGATCCACAATGGAAACTCCTATCTGAATTTCTTCATAGGCTCTCTAAGCGTGCTATTAGGTAGGTTTATTGGGTCTGATCCTAGTTTCATGAAGAGGAGGCGTAGACTGAAAAAGGAAGCAGGGGCGGACAGTCTTTTTGGTGAAGGAGAGAGGGAGAAGTTGGCTGAGACTGGAGATGTCATCCTTTCTTTCCTTCCTGCGGCTGGCTGGGGGAAGCAGCAGGGGTGTGCGGGGTGGAGGTGGTGGGCGCAGGCGCTAAGTAGCTGTCAGGAGGCAGTGAGAGGACGAGGCCCCTGCTCCACTCTGTCCTTTGGAATTCTGAATGGAGGCTGCGGTGCACAGAGCCTCTTTGCAGTGTGGTCAGCCAGAACAAGAGCTCCCTGACGCTCTGGAGGTTTCCTCAGTTTCACACTGTAGACGTGGCTGGTCTTGCGGACAACAGTGCAGGGGACTCTTCATGAGCCAGAGGACTAGATCGCGGACATGGTGGAGACCCAGAATTTTACCAGCATCCGAAGCCCGAGCTCACCATCTGCAGGACGCCCAGAGGATAGATGGAGGCAGGACACAGCAGAGGTGTGCAGCGCCAGCCACGGCCCTCCAAGGACTCCGTGTCTGCTGTTTTGCCAGCCTCCACCCTCCTCTACTGCCAGGAAGCCCCGTGCCCCTTCCTCTTTACAGGTGGGGGCTGTAGTGGGGAGAGAAGCGAGGAGAGCATTAGTGTATCTGAGAGTCAGAACCAACCAAGACGAAGTGCGTGTCAGCAACATTGCAACCCTCCTATAATGTCTGCAGCATAGAGGGACCACCGGGGCCATCGGAGTCTTCATAATCATGCTCTCCTCTTTCCTCACGTCTTGGTTCCCTGGTGTACTGTGACATGTGAGATAAAAGCATGTTTACAACACATTTGCTTAGCGGAAGGAGAAGAATGCATAACAAACCCATATCATACCTCCCCTTCCCTATCAAAAATATTGCGTTTATGCCTACTCGTAAGAAAAGAATACATATCACTGATAGAGCATACTGACTTAACAAAAGGAAGCGTTTATGCTCAGGAAGTGCTTACTAGGAAGTATTTTCTGAGATAAGGCCTAATTCTTTAATTGCCATTAATTTGTACCCAATTAAAAAGAGACACTAAAAACTATAAGTGAGTATAAATAAAGGAAATCAAGGCGGTTAAGAATCTGGAAACCCTGGGGAGTGTCACCTGCAGAAGATAAGACAATGCTGGAAAAACTACTGGCCACAGATATAAAAAGGGATATGTTGATAACATCAGATCATCACCATAAATTTGCTTTATAGACTGTAAAGTGTGTTGGAGATGTTAGCTTTTTCTCTCTTATTTTCTGTAGTCCCAGATGACAGAAGCAGACCCAATGAGTCAAATGGATAAGGAAGCCGATTGCATCTCCATTTGTAAAATTGTGACCTGACTGAAGGTGCTGCTTTAAACATGGAAGCTCAAAGTATTCCAGGACAGGATGGATCTGTTTTTAAGGCCACTTTAAGGCTCTAAGTCTCTGCTTTTCTAGGAAATGATTTCTTAATTGTTGTAATTCATTTGTGGGTCTTTCCTCCCTGAAATGAAAGAGGCAGAATCATGTACTCCAGGGCCTGTGTCTGGTAAATGGTGGGTTTTTGCACCCAGGAGGCTAGGTGAACACAGCTACTTGTTGCTCAGAGCATGGGCGTTGGGCCAGCAGCTGCAGCATCACCTGGGAGCCTGTTGGAGACACAGAACCCTGGGACACTCCTAGAGTCCGAGGCCGGGTGCCCAGGAGGATTGGACGACACTGAGTTGGGTGCTCGGGGACCTCTGGGAACCAAACACCCAGTGTGCGGGAGCCTCAGACCTGGGAGACGCCAGAGCTCTTCAGCTCAGACTCCTGCCCGCCCTGCTGTCGGGACCCAAACCTCAGTAAACCCAGGGACATTATTTGGGGTTAAAATCAGTGGTTCCCATTGTAAGGACAAATACAAATTAAAAATAAGGGAGTTCCCATCGTGGCGCGGTGGTTAACGAACCCGACTAGGAACCATGAGGTTGCGGGTTCCATCCCTGGCCTCGGTCAGTGGGTTAACGATCCATCGTTGCCGTGAGCTGTAGTGTAGGTTGCAGACGCGGCTCGGATCCCGCGTTGCTGTGGCTCTGGCGTAGGCTGGCAGCTACAGCTCCGATTCGACCCCTAGCCTGGGAACCTCCATATGCCGCGAGAGCGGCCCAAGAAAATGGCAAAAAGACCAAAAAAAAAAAAAAAAAAGAGGCTTGACTCCTCTTGTTGAAAGTAATGGAAGAGATATGCCTCCCCTCCTTTTTCTCAGAGCATTTGCTTTAGAAAACTTGGAATTGCCCGTGCTTGCTCACGTCTTTGAACTCTATAGGGATCCTTTTGAAAACTAGATACAGGCCTTTTGTCATCTTTCTGACCTGGGAATGTCTTTCTCAAGGACCCAGGAGGTGTCTCTTTAAACCTCAAGGGAGATAGCATGCCTATCCCCCAGTGTCTGTTGGGGGGCGGAACCCTAACTTTGCTGGATGCCTTGGTCCAGGTTGCTGAGCTACTTCTTTTCACGAGGAGATGAGTGTGTATTTTTCCTCTGGAAAAGGCCAGTTAGCCAACACAGATGGTCACCTCAACTACCAGACGAAGTTAGGATGAACCGCTTGTGACCAACGGTGCTATCAGGTCCTCTGACTTGAGGTCTAGTTACTGTTCACTTCAAGAACATGCATGCAGTGGGCTGTGTCTGCTTGCCTGTACAAGGGGTGCCGTGGAGATTCTTTTCCGGTCTTTGCATCTCAGCAGATTGCGTGTGAGTTGCTCTCTGGTTTAGTGCTTATTCAATAAGAAAAGTGTCTTCTTTCTCACTCTCTTTGTGGAGAGGTTTTCTACCCTGGAAGAAGATTTTGTTTTTTAAATGTATTTCCCCAACACCATGCTGTTACACTGATAAATTGTTCAGTGTCTTACCTGTTCATCCTATTCCTCCACACTGCCCTTCCCCCCTCCCTCCCTCCCTTTCCTCTCTAGCTGTCTTTCACCTCGTCTTTTTACTTCACTATTTCTTTTTTTTCCAGATTGGCATGGAAACCTATTTTCCAGCCATTTATGAGAGGATGCATGTCACAGCTGTTCTGAGTAAAGGTGACAGCATGGACCCCAACAATTAAAACCCTGGTCTAATCCAAAGTGTGCTTTTCTTTGCAGTGAGGAAATTTTAGGACTAGGCCCTCTGGTGTTTAACCTTGAGAAATGGGAACAAAGGAAGTTTCCTTCACAAAGGAAGGTGTTTATTTGAGGAAATCGGTGAGTATAAAAAATATGTACTTTCTTATTCAGAGAGGTATTAGGTTGGAAATTGTAAAATGCTCTTAGTATAATAGAGTACAATATGATGATATATTTATTGTATTATAATCAGTCATATATATCTGTGTGTCTATCTATATCTATTATCAGTCATCAGAAGCCATTTTATTTGTCCATTTTGGGTTGAGAAAAACATTCATTTGAATATGGTGACAAATGGCTTGTGCTATCAGACAGGGGAAATGCAAATTCTTACCATTGTTCATTTCTAAGGCATCATTGTTTGGTTATAAAACCAACCCAAAGAGCATATTAGCAAAACTGTATTTAAAAGTCCTCATTATATAAAAACATAGAACCTCTCCAATGATTTAAGCAAGTGGTATTATGATTCTGTTTCTATTGATACGCTAAAGGAATGGATGAGCTAATGGGACTCCCTAAATCTTCCCAAGGGGAGGAAGTTCCTGGGAAGCCACGCCCTGCCCAGCTTGACCTGAAATTATGTCCCTGGTCGCCCTAATAAGCTAGAGCAGCAGTGGTCCTGATGAATACTCTCCTTTGTCAGTATCAATAAATACTTAACCTTTTGAAGCCAAAATGCGAATCTGAAGTAAACACTGAAATAGCTCTTAATTGTTGCAGAAGGCTTAGACTCTGAAATTGTCTGCACAAGACTGTGACTTAATTTCTGAACGTTACCTTTTTCACCCCTGATATTTTGACCCTGTCCTTGCCACAGGGCCATGAAGCAATGTCTGGCACATGAGTAAACACAAATAAAATCTCACATTTTGCGTAACCACCGCTCTCATTCTGCGTGGGACAGCGCTATTTAGGACTGTCTTAGGTCTACTGAAGAATTCTATTTTTACCACAAATATAAAGCTACCTAGTGCTACTTTTCTTAATTAAGCTGGGCTGATCTCACAATTCAAAAGGCTTCATTTTTTTTTTTCCTGCTTAAATTAAACTCCCTGTGCAATGCAGTGACCAAAACAAATAATCTATGACCTACAAACAAGACACTTGAATTCCCCAAAGAATTACGCTCTTGTTTCCTCTAGGTTATACATCTTTGAACCTCTCTTTGCTGTAACGACCTTCTGGTGCTCATTAGCAAGCTGATTACCATTAACACAGCTATAACGCAGCAATTTTCTTGGTGTATGTCGAGGAGAAATGCTCATCTGAATGCAGTCAGGGGACAAAATTAACTGCATAAATCTACAGCGCAAACTGGATCTCGTCCAACTTTGCACGTCTTTCCTCTCCTGGTTGTGACATCATCATCCAGAATCCCACTGACGGCTTAATAAGTATCTCAGGGTTTCATATTTAATTTCCTTTCATCTCCGTATATTACATTTCAACTTAATTTCAGGAGCGCCTGACCACCTTATTACCATGTCTTGTAATATATATTTACCTTTCATCTTTTAGCTCTGTCCCTTAATGGCTCTTTTATGAGATTCATATCTATTTTCTATATTTTTTCACATTTATATCTTTTAAAAAATATTGGCTAATCGGTGGGATTTCAGTACACACACATTGGTACATCGATGGAGCTGAGAAAAAGATGGGGACAGGTGAGTTTTATGTATTTTAGAAGAGCGGCATCAATACCACTCTTTTTTGCAAGATAGAATTACGTGAATCATCATGAAAGGAAATGAAGTTTTAAGGAAGAGAGCAAGGGATGTATGAGACCTGGATTCTTTTCTTGCCACTGTCGTAGACAGCCAACTGCTCCTCGACAACACTGGTCTCCAAGCGTGAACTGAAGATTGCTAACTCTCCGTTTCTAGATGACGAGCTGATAGGGAAGATCCCAGCACCCTCTGAAATTCTTATTCTGGATTGGTCTTTGAGGCTGGCATCTTAAATATTAGAGCCAATGAGCAAATGGCATTGAGAAAATTCAGACATTTGGTTTCCTGAATGTTTACATATTGGAATGATAAGAAATGTGTTGGAGTCAAAATTACTGTTAAAAATGAACCAAAATTTGGTGTGATTACAAAGTAAACCGCAGCATGAATGATCAATCACTCTTAAAAAGTTATACATTTTGTAATAAAAATGAGCTAAAATTCAAATTCTTTAAAATTAAATCTAAAAACTGAGTCACCACGCTGTACAGTAGAAAATTGACAGAACACTGTAAAGCAGCTATAATGGAAAAAATTAAAAATCATTTTATATAAAAAATAATAAAATTATTATTATTTAAATTAAATTAAATTAAAATTCTTTAAAAACAAGCTGTGGCCATTTTTATTTTTAAAGCATGAAATAAAGTTCTACTTTGTGCTTTTCCCGTTTAAGAAAGGAGAACCATTCATTTGCCACCTCAGGGTTGATGCTGAGTAGCCTCCTGGTAACTTCCTAGCACTTCCCAGCAAGGAAGGAGCCAAGGAAAGGGTAGGGTTGAGGAGAAATGAACTAGCATGCCCCTCCTCGTAACTCTCCGATCCATTGTCCACAGTGCTGTGAACAGAGTACGATGGGGGCTCAGAGAAAAGGGGAGATTAACTCTGCTATTGCCCTGTGGAACAGAGTTGAGGAACGTGGCGGAGTATGTGGGGGAGTGTCAAGGAAAAGGGAAATATTTGAATTGAGTTTTGAAGGTGGAGTAGAACTGCAGCAGACTGAGCAGAGTGGGGAGGCAGTGCTCTCTTCTCCCTTTGACTGTTACACTCACAGAAGTAGAATCACTGATATCAAAATTGGAAAGGACTCCAGTGATCCATCTCTACTGCTCGCCTCTCCAATTACAGATGGTGAGAAGCCCGCCTTCTCCCTGTGTCGCGGACCTGTTTGTATAATAAGTGACAGGCCAGTAGATTTGTACACACATCACTAATGCAAAACATGATGAGGTTTGTTTAATATTCCCAATTTGTATTTTTATATACAAATTGTAAAATGGATAGAAGAAAATTATGTTTGTCATTATTCTCACATAAAATGGCTGAATTTAGTGGATATAAACATTTACTTTCTAAAAGTCTCCTCAGTAAGATGCAAGTTCTGCTTTGAGAATGAGGTTCTTTAAGTAAACCTTATAGTAGTCATTGCTCTGAAATTATTTGCTTAATTGAACCCAGTTCTCTGTGTATAGCCCATCCCCCCACACTTACACTCTCAAGGCATGATTTCTTTAATAAAAACAATAACCAGCTGCAAAATAAATAAGTCACAGGTAGGGTATGTACAATGTGGGGGATACAGTCAATGACCATTTAATATCTTTGTATGGTGATATATCATAACCAGACTTATCATGGCGATCATTTTGAAATGTATAGAAATATCAAATTACTATGTTATATAACAGAATCTAGCATAGTGTTGTAGGTCAATTATACTTCAAAAACAAACAAACAGACAAACACACAAACAAACTTATAGAAAAAGAGATGAAATTTGTGGTTACCAGAGGCAGGGGTGGGGAGAGGATTGAATGAAGGTGGCCAAAGGTACAAATTTCCGGTTATAAGATCAATCAGTACCAGGGGTGTGATGTAAAACATGAAAAATATAATTAAACTGCTATGTGTTATATATGACAGTTGTTAAGAGTTCTCACGAGGAAAAAATATTTTTCTATTTAATTTTTGAATTTATATGAGATGTTGGATGCTCACTAAACTTACTGGGATATTCATTCCATGATGTATGCAAGTCAAATCATTATACTCTACACCTTAAAAATTATACAGCCCTTTGTATCAATTTTGTCTCAATAAAACTGGAAGAAAAAAGAAAGAAATAGGCAGGAAAAAATAAAATCAAAACAGTTATCTCAAAGGATTAATATAACTTCCCAGAATTCCTGACTGATTCTCAGGGAGAAACTCATCTTCTTTCGCAAAATAGCTCAACAAATGCCAGTGGTGGTCTGTACACTGTTCAGAACACACCAGTAAATTCTCTGCTACCAAGGGAATGGTACATATTTGCTGCATGGCAATCGGAAATGATTTGCCCCTGGATTTCCTGCTGTGGTGCATTGGATTAAGGATCCGGTGTTGGCACAGCTGGGGCATAGGTCACAGCTGTGGCTCAGATTCAGTCTCTGGCAGAGGAACTTCCATATGCCTCCAGTGTGGCTGAAAAAAAGAAAAAACAGAAAAAGAAATGGTTTGCCCCAAACCAAAAATCCGTGAACTGGTACGTGTCTAGTTTGTGAAAGTTCTGCTGTGAATGCTTATCTTTCATTCTGTAATTATTTAATCATTCATTCATTCAGCATCCAGTATCCATCTCTGAAATTTCAGTCTGCTGTATTCCAGTCAACCTGTTTAATGCTAGAGTTATAAAGGCATTTCATGAACAGTTCACATTGAGAGGCAGCATAGTATTTTAGAGGAAAAATAAGTCAGGATTTACATGCTGGCTCTGCTATTCAATAGCACTATTAGTCTGCTGGGACTGTGGTAACAAATTACTATAGGCTGGGTGGCTTCAACAGAAATGTGTCTTCTCATAGAGATGTATGTTCTGGAGGCTAGAAGTCTGAGATTCAGAGATCAGTGTCTCAGCATGGTCAGGTTCTGGGGAGAGTTCTCTTCCAGGCTGTGGACAGTCACCTTCTCGCTGTGCACATAGAGAAGAAAGCAAGCTCCCTGCTGTCTCTCTGTATAAGGGCACTAACTCCATTATGAAGGCCCCACCCACGTGACCTCATCTAAAACTAGTTATCGCCTAAAGACCTCCCCCCCAAATCTATCACATCACGTGTCAAGGCTTCAATGTAAGAGTTGGGGTGGGGGACACCATTCATTCATGGCAGTAGCTATGCTACTTTGATAAAAATTTCATAACCTCTCTGAGCATCTACGTCCTCCATTATAAATTAAGGGTAATTCTGCATTCATTTTGGATTATTTGATAATAACATAAGGTAGCCTCAGTAAAAGCACCGCTTTGAGATGTTTGCTGATGGAAAGCAGGGACTGGATAAGTATTAGTGTTACATCCCTTTTCTCCCTGCCCTTTCCCTGATGAAAGCACCCAGTTAGGAGTAGATGAGCAAGTGGGGCAAGGATAAATAAAATGGCAAGCCACTATCAGAATGCTTTCTGACTCATGCTGCCTTAGCAATTTGAGAAAGGTGCTGTAGCTGCTCCTAGGAGGGAGAAATTAATTCTCTTTCTGTCCTCTGGAAATAGTGAGGGACAGAGCAGAGGGCTGTGGAAGAAGGAGTGTCTAAAAAAGAGATATTTGGGAGTTCCCATCGTGATGCAGTGGTTAACAAATCTGACTAGGAACCATGAGGTTGCAGGTTCGATCCCTGGCCTTGCTCAGTGGGTTAAGGATCTAGCGTTGCTGTAAGCTGTGGTGTAGGTCACAGACATGGCTCGGATCCTGCGTTGCTGTGGTTCTGGCGAAGGCTAGCGGCTACAGCTCTGATTAGACCCCTAGCCTGGGAACTTCCATATGCTATAGGAGCAGCCCTAGAAAAGGCAAAAAGACAATAAATAAATAAATAAATAAGAGATATTTGGATTAGGTTTTCAAGATGGAGTCGTGTTACCCTAGGCTGAGGTGATGGAAAAGCCTTCTAGTCTGAGCAAAGGCACAAATCCATGACCAGGCATGGATCACGTGGGGGACTCTGGTGTGACATAACTAGACACTGAGGAACTTCAAAACTTCAACTTTAAGTGACTTTTCCTTCAGAAGCTCCTCTATTGTTTCATCCTCTCATCTTTTTTTTTTTTTTTTAAATCTTTTTAAGGCTGTAGTGGCTGCATATGGAAGTTCCCAGGCTAGGGGTCAAATCAGAGTTACAGCTGCTGGCCTATGCCACAGCCACAGACACACCAGATATAGACCACATCTACGACTCTACACCACAGCTCATGGCAACACCAGATCCTTAACCCACTGAATGAGGCCAGGGGTTGAACCCACATCCTCATGGATACTAGTCAACCCAACTGAGCCACAACAGGAACTCTGCTATTTTTAAGCCACCCATCTGATAACTTTTTTTTTAGAATAAGCTTTAGTACGGAGGCACTACTTGAGCTTTAGAAGAGGGAGAACTAGAAGTCCAGGTGGAAAGAAGGTCTTCAGGGTTTCAGGATGCATCTTGCCTGGGTTGTGTTTTCACATGGGGCTTGACCTATGTTGCAAGATGTGTATTCCTCATTTTATCCAAGAGGTCATGACATCCTTAGAGTTCTCAAAACAAACAAACAAAAACGCTGAAAACGTTCCCCATTTCTTTACACATATGCCCTTTCTTTCTCATTGCAGTTGACTCCTCTATGGCAGCAATTAAGGGCAAGTACCAGAGGTCAGGCTTTGGCATCTCTGCAGGGGGTGCCCACATCCTCTTCAAAGGCCCCAGTGAAATGGAACCTAAGAGATGCCGCCTCTGCAAACAGATTTACCTCTGGGATTTTTTGAGATGTAAATTTTTCATTTGTTTGATGACACAAAGAAATTGGAATTTTCATGAGGTAGATTATTGAAGAGGTCATGAAAATGAGAACCAACAAAAGGGGTTTCTTGAAAAAAACAATGCTTTGCGGGGAACGTCACCTTATTCACTTGTAATTTATCAAATCATAAACCTGGAGCTGAGACTAAAGAAAGGGCTCCCGCCTTGAGGTTGCCTTAAGTTGTAAATAGTAGGGACTGTGTGTGGGGAAAGGGCTGGCTACAGTATAGTATAAGATCAATAGAAGGCTGTTTGTGAGGCAGAAGCCTGATCTACTTCCTCTTTCTTTAGCTGTGTAACTTCAGCAAGCGACTTCATCTTCTTAAAGCTCATATCTTATTGATAATATAGAGATAATAAAAGTCTCCTCAGAGCATGTGGGGATTAAATGTCGTATCTATAAAGTACTTGGCTCACAAATAAGTGGCCGATACATAGTAGATATAGTTGTAGCAGACTGAGATGCTGATGGCCTAACTCATGGGTTAACTTGTGTAAATGAAGAGGCTGCATTCTATTAACTATTCCTTTATAACTTTAAAATGGTCACAAAGGATGAGGAAGAGATGAACACAAAACTGTAGCATTCTCACATAGAAGGAAAGATATGATGACTGACAGGCCTCAGTTTCTGTAGGTTTCTTGGATTAAGATGAAAGACAACTGACTTCTTTTGCCATTGAATAGGTAATCCCGTAATATCAGTTAAACAGTAAATTTACAAATAGGTTTTTGATACCCAGACTCCTTGATATCTTGGGAAAGTGAGCATTCTGGCCACATGACCAATCAGATCTTAGAAAATAAATCCAGATACAAGAACTATTTAACGATAGGCTGGAAATAATTGATGAACAATTCAATGGTATCTATCTCTGGATGAATGAATCAAGGTAACTAAAGATGGTGTAATGAATGGCCTGGATACCCAAGCATCTTATGCTTTTAATCCTCCCTCAGTACCTAGCAGAGTGCATATATACATAAGCATTCAAGAACTACTCATGTCTAATTAATTTAAATGCATTTGATTTCATTTTATTATCATGTCTTATTACAGTGTTCTAATTTTTCGGTATAGAAAGAGTGGGATGTATGGATTAACTAGTTTAGTGTTTCATTTTAGGAACAGTTAGTTGTTTTAATCAAGAATCCATTCTCCAAAGATGGTAAGCTAACATTTTATCAGAAAAGCCATGCTCCATTAATGGCTATGCCCTATATTTCTACACATCTTCCCATAAATGGCTAAAGTGTGTACAAATATAGAAAACTATCCATATGCCAACCAACACTTTAGGTGATGTTAACTGACATAGTGAATGTCAAAAATAGGTTGTTGCTGATTAAATTAGTGGCTTTTTTTTTGCTTTTGTTTTTTACTATGTTTAATGGGCTTTCACTGTGTTGTTGTATTCGAAACGTGAAATGGCTTAAATATTTATAGGGTATCCCTCTCACACTTTGTTCCTCTTTCATGAATGCGGATTAAGAATCCAGCAGTGTCTGTAGCCAGGACCTTTAGGCACAGGACATGAAGCCCCCAAAGACCCTGACGTCTGTCACTGGTTCAAGAGGACTACAGCTTCCATGATACCAACTATAAGAATAATAGAAATTTAAAATATGGCACAAATGATCCTATCTACAAAATAGAAACAGATCACAGACATGGAGAACAGACTTGTATTTACCGGGGCGAGGGACAACATTAGGTTGAACAACCTAAATGTTCAAAGACAGATGACTGGGTTAAGAAGATGTGGTATATATACACAATGGAATACTACTCGGCCATAAAAAAGGACAAAACAATGCCATCTGCAGCAACATGGATGGAACTAGAGACTCCCATACTAAATAAAGTAAGTCAGAAAGAGAAAGACAAATACCATCACTTATATCTGGAATCTAATATATGGCACAAAATGAACCTTTCCACAGAAGAGAAATTCATGGACTTGGAGAACAGACCTGTGGTTGCCAAGGGGGAGGGGGGGGGAGTGGGATGGACTGGGAGTTTGGGGTTAATAGATGCAAACTATTGCATTTGGAGTGGATAAGAAGAGATCCTGCTGTGTAGCACAGGGAACTATATCTAGTCACTTATGATGAAACATGATGGAGGATAATGTGAGAAAAAGAATGTATATATATGTATAACCAGGTGACTTTGTGATACAGCAGAAATTTACAGAACATTATAAATCAACTATAATAAAAATTTTAAAAAAATTCAGACATCACATTCTCTTTCTTTCCTCTGAGTGTACTAGACCCAGTGATGTTTGGTCATGATAGATGTGGAATATCTTGCCTTCAGTTTTCAGTTTTTGTTGGTAGAGGGGGAGAACTGGCTTTCCCTCTACGTGCAAATACAGTGCAGGCGTGGAACCTGTCACATGAACTGAAACATGAGAGAGGCCAAGGAAAGGACAGAGGGATGAGCAGAGTTCTGGCCATGGTGGGAATTAGGAGGGGACAAGAGGACAGCTTTTCCAATTAATAGTAATTTTATGCGGACTGTTTGCTGAGGGCTTAATATGTCAGGCAATGTGATAAACTTTTCACACGGATTCTGAGTAGTTATTTAAAATCCCAGGAGTTCCCTGGTGGCTCAATGGGTTAAGGATCTGGCATTGTCACTGCTGTGGCTTGGATTGCTGCCATGGTGCGGGTTTGACCCCTGGCCCAGGAACTTCTGCATGCCATGGGCAAGGCCAAAAAGATAAATAAATAAATTAGAAAATAAAATAAAATCTCTATGAAATGGTTATCATTTTCCTCATTTTACAGAAGAGGAAACTGAGACTTTCAGAGATGTTCTGCTATAAGTGGTGGCAACAAAAACCAAATCCAGGTCTTTCAGATACTAAAACCTATAGTTCTGTCGCGTGGCTCACCAGGAACACTCTTTCAAGCTCTCTAGACTTTCTTTTTTTATCCATTCGAGAATAGACGTTTCGGCTGACTTTTGAGACAGTTCTATACAGTTACACATATATTATTTACTTTATAGTCTTTCATTCTTTACATTATTATATTCTTTGATTACTGAATCCTACCCATGCTTTTGCTGAGAATCTTTTGTAAAGATTGTCTACCTGGGAGAGGAAAGGAAGCAAGTCTCCCGTCTTGGCTGGGACCCACATTCCAACCCCTCAGCACAACGTTGAATATTTCAGATGAGTTCCTACTTGCAGAAACGTTAGAGACTATGAGGCTCATTCTACTGTCTCAGAAGTAGATGAAAATATTTCCTTTTCTTCATTTTTTTTAAAAGGAAAATGGGAAATCCTGCTTGGGAGAGGAATATTGGAAAACATGGACAAGCAGAAGAAAAAGAATCAGTGAGAGTACTATCACTTAGAGGATACCACTGCTAAATTTTTGGAATATATATCTTTTAGATTTTTTTCCCCAGTGCATATACAATAGCAAAAGTGAATCACATTATGGGTACAGTTTTAAAACCTGTCTCTTATTAACAACATATTATAAACACCCTTCTGTGTCACTAAATATAAACCTGTGAAATATATAGTCTTAACATAAGATTTATCATTGTTGTCAACCCTACATCTGCCCCCCATGACCCCCAAGGAACTCTTAAAATCTTTTTACTGTAACTGTGTTGGGGGAGTAAGTACGGCATTGTCAGTTGGGAGGGAAAAAAGGTGTTTCTCAAACTATGTGTACTGTTTTCCCCCGGCACGGTTTTGACAGGAACTGTGGTATTTTCAACACAAGTATCGACACAACTTGAAAATCAAACCTCTCCTTGATCACCACACACACAGCAGCACTGAAGCCCATTTGATGCTGCTGTTGTGTAAATTTTGTTACATTTTGTTCTGGGAACGGGGTCAATATGGCCATAGATCGAAGCCTGGGCACTTCGGCTGCAGCAAAATCAATGCTGTTCTGCATTTCTTTTATCGATAGGCTCAGCCCCACCTCGGCATTAGCGTTTTGGTAAACATTTCTCCAAAAAGTGGAGATTAACTCTTTGTTCTCTGAGAGCAGTCACCCACAGCACAGCCCTCTTTCGAAATCAGAGAATTATAAACTATCCACACCCAGATTTTCCTTATTTCAGTTCTTGTATCTCCATGATACCCTTATCCCCTGCCCTCTCTTTGTGAGCCTGAGCGGTGTGATAGTTAAGTATAAGAAATAAATAGGCAAATATATGTATCTCCACAGGACGGTTTTTTTTTTTTTTTTAAATCAATTCTTGGCTGATGAAACTCAAATAAGTCAGGAAATCTTGAAAGTGAAAAAAAAAAAAGCAGAAACTAACCCCAAATCAAACAAGCATACCGAAAAGAATTCAAGGTTTTTATCTCCAACTTGAGAGGAAGGTGAAGGCATTTAGTCAATCCTGTCTTTGCTGGTCTTCAGTCTCTCAGGCCCTCCTCAGCTTTCTGAACCAAGAGCCGCTAGAGGGAAACAGGAAGTTGAAACATTAATATGTCAAAATGTGGAAAGGTGAGTCTCGGCATCTCCCATGTGGATGTGTTTTGATTGCATGTCGATTGCTTAGTTTCTCTCTTAACTGGCGCTTCAGAGGCTGAACCTGAAAGTGCAAAAGATCCCAACTGCAATGCTGAAGGACTTTCAGCAGCTGCGTTCCCCTAGTTCAGTGCTCAGCATGCAAAGCATCTCTAGTGGAGGACGGTTTATTGAGCCATTTGTTTTTAATCCTCAGTCTATTATAGACGGATACTTTGGTAAAAACCAAAATCCTGTTCTTGGTTGTTTTAAAGGCAATGCCACATTGCTATAACGATGTGGTCCAGTCGCTCTCAAGGTCTGTACCAGTAACAATAGAGGAGGACTGGTCTCGTGGACTAAGTACTAGTTCAAAAGTTTAGAGACTGGTACTCATCTCTATTTGGATGCCCCAAAATTCAAATGATCCCGTTAGATCAACTTTTCTAGGACTCTGGGTTTTGTTTGTTTGTTTGTTTGTTTTTTCCAGATTTAAAATTTCTCAGGGTTGTTTTGGGATCATATGAGAGTTAGATTGTAAACAGCTTGGATTAAAAATGTTTAAAGCTCTGTGCATAACCTGATGGAAGAACTTGTTACCAGCTCATTAGGTATCCGGGAGCAACTTCAGTGTATCTGCTCTCAGCATGCTCTGGAGAAATTCCTTTCTTGACTGAGCGGTGGGGGGCATTAATGACACAAGACTAAGAACGCGCACACACACACACATGCACATGTGCACACAAGCAGTGCTATCACAAGCAGTGTGACCTTCTGAGACAATTGTGCCAGAAACCTGAATGAACCTCAGGGCCATGAGACTGGCTATGTTTTCTTTTAAGTTCTTGTAAGTTTTTTCAAAGCAAGCTGAAAAAAATATATATATATATATTTTGGTCTTTTGTCTTTTCAGGTCCATACCCGTGACATATGGAAGTTCCCATGCTAGGGTCGAATCAGAGCTACAGCTGCCAGTCTCCACCAGAGCCACAGCAACGCAGGATCCGAGCTGCATCTTCAACCTACACCACAGCTCACCGCAACACCAGATTCTTAACCCACTGAGCAAGGCCAGGGATCAAACAGCATCCTCATGGTTGCTAGTGGGGTTCCTTAACTGCTGAACCACGAGGGGAACTCCAAAGCAAGCTGAATATCCTCACACACGAAGTGGCTTGAGGGATTCTGGGTATGCTTACTTTAGACTGGTATCTATTTTTTCTCCTTACTCTGAGGCAAGGATCATGGGAAAGGAGAGCTATGGCTTAGATGAAGTGGGTTTATTACAGTTTGCAGTGGGGAATGTTTTATCAAAACGGGGGGAAACCTGGAAGCATCTGAAAACTTTGTGAACCCATCTCCAAGATTATAAATTGGTGCAATGTGGATGGACACGAGGCTCGTGGGGTGGTAGACTTGTGTGTGCCTTCATGTTTCCTCTTCCCGGGGTTCGTGGCACTCCATAAGCAGGCAGGAAGTTTCCCTAAGCTGAGTCAGAAGAAAAAAGGTGAGCAGATCCCATCCAAAGGCATCGGCAGCCAAACAGATGTGGTAAGAATGATGTTTCTGATGTTACAAGGCACCTGACTACCGCCTCCCAGATCAGGAAAACTGTGCCCAGAGAGTTCCTCTGGAAAGGAGTCAAACGATCCATGATGGGAGAAGCTGATTTACTCATCTAAATTTAGGCAGGAGGCACTGAAACTACCTCCACTCATCAAGGCTTATGCAAGGCCGTTACCATATTTCTACATTATCTCTCCCTTTATTAATTCATCCAAGCAGTCTATTTGCTTTTTGGCCCAGTGTAGCCCATTGAGCAGACATCTTAATTGAGCTGTTCATAATGACGCCTAGATCTTTTTTGTGAAAAGTGCCAGCTAATTCAGAGCCCATCAGACCCATTAGTGTGTGGGAACTTTAAATGGTCTTTTTCAATATGCATTACTTTGCAATGAACTCCTTGGGAGTGCATTGGCCATGCATAACTCAATCAATTTTCGTTTCTTTGGGAATACCACAGAATCATCCAGGGTTCCAGTGAGCCTTAAAAGTCATGTTATGATCTCATTGTTAAACCAAATGGCCAAATTTAATTCCTTCTTTCTTTCAGGACTTCAGTTTTCAGAGTTTGTTTGACTATGAAAACCCTAAGGTTTTAATGCCAAGCCAGAGTTATATTTGAAGACTTATTTTTCCTTTTTTTAATGTCAAAAATATTTACCTGAAAAGAAGTCTCAGGAGACTTCTATCAAGCTCCAAAGAATGAGAGAAATTAGAATATCTGAAATCTCATGTAGAGGAAATACAGTTTAATATTCTACTAGGATCGGGGATTCTCCAGTGGAAACCACACCTAACAGTTCTACATATATTTGAATCTCACAAAGCTCTGATTTTGTTTATAGCCTACGATTTGAAATTTATTGAAATGAATTGTTTTTAATATTTGTGGGTAACTCGCTATCAAGAATGAAAATGGAAGACAAGAAGCAACCTCTAGAGTCCATGCTGCCAAGAGACAGGCTTAATTTTTTCTAAGGAGGTGGACATCTAACATCTTATAGAAGCGGGGGAATTATGTTCTGTGCTATGATGACTCCTTTTGCTTTGTCTGTATCTTTACAAATGTGAAGTGAAAATCATAACATTTGGTCTTCTGGAATGTGGATGTAAAGCTAACTTACTAATTAAACCTGTTATTGTTGCAAACCTGATATGAGGATATTTCAAAAGTACATAGAAAGTAATCCAGGATTTTTCAACATCACGAATATGGTTATCATAGAAAAAAATTCTTACTCGGTGTGGAGAAGTGAAATTTAGCTGTGGTTCTATATACTGTCACCCCCATGACCCACCTACTGCTCTGTCCCAGCGCCACTTGAGTTCTTGTGCTTTGCCTCATTTTCATAATTATATTTAATAAATAAACTAAATACTAATCTTGTGATACCATTGATTTAATTAATTATGATCGACTTAGGACCTCAATATTAATAGTGTAGGAGCAATAACATTCATCATTATCCATAATGATATAAAACTACAAATATATTTGTATTTTTAGAGTAACTTTTTCCAGGTGATAGGTCAAGGTCAATAGAAATCATTTGATTCTTCATCGCTGGACTCTTAACAAGTAATTTAGATATGAAAGTCGCAAAAGAAAGCAACAATTGGAGTTCTCTGCTGGCTCAGTGGGTTAAGGATCCGGCATTGTCTCTGCAGTGGCTCGGGTTGCTGCTGTGGTGTGGTTCCATCCCAGGCCCAGGAACTTCCACATGCCATGGGTGGGGCCGAAAAGGAAAAAAAGAAAAGAAAAGAAAAAGAGTTTTACTGTATGTGCCAGGGCCATACAATGCCAGAAGTCCAAATGTACTTCACCAAATTCAGAGATCTTTCTGTAATCACTGGAGGATTGTGATTGCCGGGGCCGATCAAGTGAGCAGTTGTTTATTGGCAAAGATTTCTCTTGGAGGCTAGAAGCTGAACATCATGCTCAAGCGGCTGGTTAATAAATGATTTTAGTGATAATGCTATCAATTTACATGTAGTGTGTCATCATTTCTAAAATCCACTTTCCTATGCAATTTGCCTACTCACATCTTTCTGATGTTGCCAGTTACTTCCGGATTCTCTCAAACTCCTGGGAGAATGATTGGCACTCAGTGGTGACCAGTATGGTTGCAAAGGAACTAGCAACAAAAAAGAAGATATATAGTGACCTTTCAGTGTTCAGTTATTTAAACAAACATCTATGCTGTGATTTACATAATATTGATACACTGAGAATTCACAACATTTTATGGGAAAAGGAAATGTAACATTTTTCTGTGATGACCCTTTGGTATGTTGTTTCCTAACTTAGAATCATGGAATTAAAAAATAGAGTAGGATCTCAGAATCATGAATGTAGATAGATATTAACACTTCTTCTCTGACAAACCAGAAATATGGGACCCTTTTCATTTTTCATGTTCTTGGCAGTCAAGTTGTTAGAGGACAAAAATTATTTTTTAATGTACTTTGTTGATGACTCTTGCAAAAATGTGAGTTCTTGATCAATTTTTATTGGAAAAAGGGCATCAATGCAGAGAAACAGCCATTCCATAGAAAACTCAACTTCTGACACCTGTGTGGGGTTAGCAGGAAGAGACATACATGTCCAATCCCTTTCTTCTTCAGTGCAAGGATCTAGTTATTATACTGGGATAGCTGAGTAGTCTCTGGAGTCACTGGAGTCTCCACCAGCTCAGCTCAAATGTCTAAGAACAAACCATCGCAACAGGTATTTCCTATGCAGAGCAGAAATAAAGTAACTAGCATAAACCAATACCCTCAAAATTATGGAAAGGAAAAATGGGGAATAAGGAGAGTAAACGATATATCTCTAAAGTTAAAAAAGAAATCAAGAATTAAAAGAATGTCATAAGGAAAAAGATCAAGTGGAAAAAATTCTGAGTTTTTTTGTTTTGTTTTGTTTTGTTTGCACGTGCAGCATATGGAAGTTTGTTTTGTTTGCACATGCAGTATATTGTTGCATTAAAATACAGATTTTCCAATGGGCAAAAGACCTGAATAGACATTTCTCCAAAGAAGATATACAGATGGCCAACAAACACATGAAAAAATGCTCAACATCGCTGATTATAAGAGACATGCAAATCAAAACTACCATGAGATATCACCTCACACCAGTCAGAATGGCCATCATTAATAAATCCACAAATAACAAGTGCTGGAGGGGCTGTGGAGAAAAGGGAACCCTCCTACACTGTTGGTGGGAATGTAAACTGGTACAGCCACTATGGAGAACAGTTTGGAGATACCTTAGAAATCTATACATAGAACTTCCATATGACCCCACAATCCCACTCTTGGGCATCTATCCGGACAAAACTCTACTTAAAAGAGACACATGCACCCACATGTTCAAGACATGGAAACAACCCAAATGTCCATCGACGGAGGATTGGATTCGGAAGAAGTGGTATATATACACAATGGAATACTACTCAGCCATAAAAAAGAATGACATAATGCCATTTGCAGCAACATGGATGGAACTAGAGAATCTCCTACTGAGTGAAATGAGCCAGAAAGACAAAGACAAATACCATATGATATCACTTATAGCTGGAATCTAATATCCAGCACAAATGAACATCTCCTTAGAAAAGAAAATCATGGACTTGGAGAAGAGACTTGTGGCTACCTGATGGGAGGGGTAGGGGGAGGGAGTGGGAGGGATCGGGAGCTTGGGCTTATCAGACACAACTTAGAATAGATTTACAAGGAGATCCTGCTGAGTAGCATTGGGAACTTTGTCTAGATACTCATGTTGCAACAGAAGAAAGGCTGGGGGAAAAATGTAATTGTAATGTATACATGTAAGGATAACCTGACCCCCTTGCTGTACAGTGGGAAAATAAAAAAAAAAAAATACAGATTTTCCAGATGTTCCCATTGTGGCTCAGTGGTATGCAATCCGACTAGGGCTGCACGTGCAGCATATGGAAGTTCCTAGGCTAGAGGTCAAATCAGAGCCGTATCTTCAACCTACACCACTGCCAGATCCTGAACCCACTGAGCAAGGCCAGGGATTGAACCCACATCCTCATGGATACTAGTCGGATTGCATACCACTGAGCCACAATGGGAACATCTGGAAAAGCTGTTTTTAATGCAACAATATACTTAGGATTTGCTTCTAAAGAAAGAAGACAGGACTGATTACATAAGTGTAAAGGGGATAATATTTTAATACCATTCTCTGTGTGCGTACACATATGTCCACATTTGAATATTTTCCAAAAAGCTGATTGAGGTAAAATTTACATATAAGAAAATATGCATATGTATAGAGTTGCATGAGTTCTGAAAATATATGTCCCTAAGTCATCTCCACACAATCCAGCTACAAAACATTGCCTTTACCTTGGGGCCCTTTCCCTGCTTCATTCCTTGGAGGAATGAAGTATAAACTCTTCAAATAGAGTTTTGTCAGTTTTGTACTTGTTGGTTGAAGAAGGGATATTAGGCTCAAGAGCTTGAGCACTGAAGCACGAGAACCAAAGTTTGCATTAGCCAAAGACTTGAGAAGAGGGCTGGATGAGCTTTTTGTGGGAATCTTTTCCTCTCTTCCTTTTGCTGAAAATGTGTTTGTGCTGTGGAGACGGAGGTGAGTCCGAGAAACAAAGACTGAGCCTGCGTGCTCCTGAATCCCGGAGCACGAGGGTACTAGAAATAGCCACGTGGTGTTTTGCAGCACATGGGGCCTGTCGCTCAAATTTCCAGCAGCCCCTTGGGTGCTGTGTGAGGGCATCTGAAGCTTTTCCGTGATTCCAAAAGAGAGAGGGAGTGCCAGAGAGAGGGCCTGTGGGCCCAAGGGGCTGGACAGGTGCACTGGCTGCGGGCTAGAGGCAGATGGGAATGCAGGCATCAGCCGTAGCTGCCAAAACATGGCGCGGGAAGGGGGGGGACTGTCAGCCTAAAAACAGAAGTCTCTCTCCTTCCTTCTCTCCCAGTAGCCTAGTTGTGAGGTAAGATTCCCAGGACTCAAATGAAGTCCGGGGAGAGTGGAGAAGGGTTAATCAAGAAAAGTCCAAAAAACCAATTTCACTAAGTCTGATGAAAATTAAACCCTCTGTCACCTGGTGGAATAAGGCTTAAAGCAGAGATTCGATTGAGTTGCAGAGAAAGTTACATTTTCTTTTTACACATATCTAAATGCTGAGAAACTTGTACCTCCTGCATAAGCAGAATAAATAAATCCAATATCATATTAGAAACTAAAATTAGTCATGAGTGGATATCGCTCAACTGTATCGAGTAACGGCATTTGTGTGGCACTTGAGAGTTGACAAGTGGTTTTTCTGTACTTAATCTCATTTGGTTCACTCAATAGTTTGCCAGGTAAGCAAACCGAAGACCCTTCCTTCGCATGAAAATATAGATAGCTATGAAGTACCATCCCTGAATAGTCATTGATTCCATTCATTCAGGAAATCAGTGGAATGCAACTGCTTGTCACCTACTTGACATCTCATTTTCCCTGGAGTGCATTTTCCAGAGGCTGTGAGGAATAGGAAGCAAGGTCATAAAAGCATCATCAAGGGTGGGAATGACCCTTGGTATAACTAACCAGTGATCATGCCCATCAACAGAAGTAGGCATGAGAGGTGAAAGGATAAAAGTTCCTGAAAATTAATGTTAGCATTGCAGAAAGGAAGGAGGGCCTCTTAAACACTGCTGGTGGTCATTTAGATGGTGTAGAGAAGGTGCAAAGGTCCACAGGTAGAATAGCCTTAGTTATCTCACTCAGGAGCCTGTGAGGTCTCAGTAGCCCTGGCTGGTGGTGAGGAAGAGCCTGGACAATGTAAAAAAAAAAGGGCTTGGAAACATGAAATCATTTCAGAGACTGATCTTTTCAAAGGACCACTGTGGCATCCTTGAGCCTGGTCCATAGGTGGGTCCAGATATAAAGACCTGTTCAAGGCACTTGTCCTCCAGGGAAAAGGTGATATCACAGCCAAGGCGCCATGCACCATGTAGGCTCAGCTTGTGACTGGGATGTGCAGATTCATCTGAGGAGCTCAGGGAGGAGAACAGAGCTTCAGTTCCAGCCTCAAGTGGTGGGCTGGAGGAGGATCAAGGCAGAGATCCAGTCTGTGCTCTAGACGCCAGGAGAGGGAGCAGGGGTAGGGAGTAAAGGAGGTTTGGTGGCTTCCCTGCCACTAGGGCTGAGACTGCTGCTGCCATTCTGACCTTTAGGATGGCTGTGGAACTCAAGGGACCTAGGCCACAGATGGGGGGTCTTTGGCAATGCCAGGGGAAGAGTGGAGAGAACAGAGGCATTGAACCTGATGTCATCCATACAGCTAGAATTTGAGCTAGACGGCCAAGGAAACCCTTGACAGAGTTTACTGCTGAGATATGAGACCTAGATAAAAAACAATGCCTTGACCAGTAAGCTATTCATCAAGAAAAAAAAAAGCAACCTAAAATAATTTTAACCAGCTAAAGGATTTTTTTTAATTGAATATAGTCAATTTACAATACAGACAACTAAAAGATTTTGGTAGTAATTTGTACTGTTAACATGTTTTAGGCATAGGAAACTTCTAGTTAAACAGAAGGAAGTGTACCATTTTCTGAGCTAAACTCAGGAATGACATGAGTAGGAATCTAATTTCTGATTACCTCTATCATATGCAGAAAAAAGTGGTCCATTTGATTATTCATCTGACCAGCCTGGTCTGGCAGACAACTAGCCAGGCTGGTTCCACGAGTTTGCTATCTTCCCTCTGTCTTTGGATCCTGCCATCTATTTTAACAGGACCCTAAGAGGGCCATGCAGGAGCAGCTGTTTTGGGGGGGTTTCTTTCTTTTTAATTGGGGAGCTTTCATCCTCCATGTGCACAGAGCAGAAGAGTATTAATCTTAGAAGAACAGGGCTTATACACCTGTAACACCTGCAGCTTCTGGTAGAGTCGCTGTACGGCCTTAGGAACACCCAGTGCACCAAATGATGGATCTTTAATTTTACTTATTCGACTTTTTAGAGCCGTTTGATCCAGCTTTTCTTTTTATGTAAGTGCCCTGTTTCCTCTCATGTAGCAGAAATAATAAAGATAATAAGAGAAGAATGAGCACATGTGGAATGTGCACTGTGTGCTAGGTACTCTTGGAGGTGCTTTTCAAGGATTATCCTATTTTGTCTTCACAGCAAGCCTATGAGGCAGGAACTGTTATGATCCCCATTTTCCTGGAATCTAGAGAAGTATGTATCTACATAATCTTCGATCTGAAAGACAAACATGTTAATAAACATGGAGCCCTATCTTCCAATAGTTCTCAGGCCATACCCATGGCTCGGAGGCATCAAAATGGATGAGACACCCGCGTTTAACGTGAATGGATACTGTACGCCAATTGCCCAAGGACATGTTCTGTTATATGACAGACCTGGAATAAATGTAGGTTATTTCACATTCACTTATCTTTCAACTATACCATACCTTCTCTTAATTGTAATTTAAAAAGAAAAGTAGTACCCCTTAGAAATGCAAGCATATAAAATAAGTGTCTGGTACAACCACGAGGATTAAAGTAAATAAAATACTGTAGAAACTGCAATATATGTGCATGTGTATATGTGTGTGTTTATGTGTATATGTGTACATATATATACATATATTTGCATATATATATGTGTGTGTGTATATATATATATATATAATTTAACACATGTTGCCCTTAGCAAAACATTAGCAACTGAAACAAAAGAGTGCATAGGATCTCAAATCCTCACAAGCTTGCCAGACTTCCCGATGACCAAGTCTGTGTCAATGCTTTGGAGCCACTTTGATCTCAGCTCCTACAAAAGATCCGAAGAAGGTACCTATTAAAATTTCATAGGTCATAATTAATGATGCTGCTCATAAAATTGCTTCTAATATCTCTGGCTCTAGACAGACAGCTTACCTGCAGGGAGAATTTTTCTTTGCAGCAACACTTGGAAGATCATAAGTTGGCCTGGTACAGTAATTTAGTGAGTCTCGGAGAGCGAAAACCTCCCTCTTTCTAAATTGATGATTTCAAAATAAGTGTACTGCTACAATAAATTGAGAGCTTGTTATACATCCGTTTTTCTAAACCCACTACCATGATTGGAGTTTTTGAAAATTCAAGGAACCTTGATGTCTACCTCTGCCGGCTGTTTTCCCACACCCACGGACCCTCCCCCGTGTGAACGTCATGCTTCCACAGCCCTAGGATGGACACGGTGGGCGCTAGAAAAACCTACTCCTTCATACCTCTGCTGTGTGTTCGTCCAGTGGGAGGCACAAGGAGCAGCTGCATGTCTGTTGGACCATCCAGGCCCATCCTTTCATTCCTTTGTCCTCTTCCTTGTCTATTTCTCCCTCTTTCCTTTCCCCAACCTCTATTATTCCACATCAACCCTCCCGCCCACCCCTCACTGCTCCGTATCCCAACGGACGTTTTTTAATTGTCAGTGTATCAATGAACCAAGAAAAGTATTTCATCCCGACTCTGGCTTCCTTCGACCTTGCAAAGTGTGCTCTGGTCTCTCCTCCACCTTCAGAGGAAATGACATACATGGATAATGTGTTGGTTTAATTTAACGATGCTTCTCCAATGCCTATCAACTTTAGCATTTATTCTTGAAATGTATAAAGATTATTCGGGGTAAAAAAAAAAGTATTTTAAATTAAAAAATAAGGACTGTTAGCCCATTTGACATTTCTGATTATTTCCACCGATTCTTTTCCATTTAGGGATTGTGGACAGAACCTAGCATTTTATTTGCAATGGTTCTCCATCCTCCATAGACTTTTTAATGATGGCAGGAAAGGCACTTATTAAATTCATTGTAAAAACAGACCCAAGTATCACACCATACCAAAAATGTTGACTTGGCTCCCTAGACCTCATGGAAATAGGCTTAAGAGGAAGAGAGGGAAGGGCGTTAAATGCAACGGTGAAGATATAATTTCCTCTTGGTTATTAACTTAGCCAATGTTGTCAATAGTGAGTTTTTCCTTTGCCTTGGGGCTAGCTGGAAACGGTAAAATTATCTCCAGTCCAATCAACTGGCACCTGCCACTCACAGTGTGAATAATATCGTGCTTAAAACTTGATAGAACAACCCATCTTGTGTAGACTTTGAACCTTCACCACTTGGAAATTACATCTCAAGAAACCAAAATCAAATATGACACATCGACCTAAAGTGGGGAAGGGTCAATAGCCCATTAGCGGTTCCCCAGAGAATTCCCGTTATAAGTGACCTTCCGTTTCTGCCGCCACTCTTCCCCAAGTCCATCAAGGCTGCTTGGGGAAGAGACAAACTAATCACCTGCATATACTAAATTTGCTGCAGGCCATTGTGTGATAAATTGCCCAATTTCACTAAGCAAGGTAGCTTGGAAAAAGAAAGGAAATTCAGTCCCACTGAATAGAAAGTCTTTGTGTGGTCAGGTCTTTAGCTGTAATACAGGACTAAAAAGATATGTTTTCTGGCAACCTCTCCACCTTGCTGGGGGTTTAGTACATGGAAATGGGGTCTCTTCTAACGATTCCTCCATAATATTTAGAAAACAGCTACCCGATGAGTCTCCCCGGCCAAAGGGGCTTGGATTTTTTAACTGAGATGTTATCTCATTGATTTGGGAGGTTGCATTTTTATAATTTTATTCTTTGGATAAACTGCAACAGGAAGTATGGACCCTAAGTTCGAGGTCAGTTTGGTGTCCTGTGACCACATACCATGACTAGGTCAACTAGCCAACCGGACAGCCTCTGGAACATTATCTTACTGGCCTGAGTAATATGAATAATAATCTGGGTTTTTGCAGTTTGGGTATTGAAATTTTTACTGCCTGATATACCGGCTAAGGAGCCAAGGTAAATTCTAGTGGTATTTTGGTTTACTTATGAAAACCCACATTTATGTTTAACTCTGCTTGTTACATTTGCCTCAGCATTTCTAGGCAGTCATGTTAGGGATACTAATCCTTCTGTAGACCACTTTTGAATATACGTGGAGTGCTGAGGGGGGTTGGAAAATGGGATGAGCATATCTCTTGTCTACCTTGTTTGATCTTGGCCTTTGTTTGCTATATTATTTCATCTCAAATATTAGTTCCTTTCATTTCTGAAGTACCTTGATAAGGTTTGCCTGAAGAGTATGCCTCCCCAAACTGTTACATAGCATGCAAATAGGTGCTGCTCCAAAAAGGGATCTGAAGTGATTGAGAAACTCTGGGTTACATACAGAAAAATAGGTACTTTGCTATAGGATTTCTCAGAGATTGAATTTACTAATGTGCATCGTGGCTAACCAAGAGGAGTAGATGGTATGCAGCATTTACCCAATTATTTGTGCAACTATTTCTTTTGCTCTAAGAAGACTTGGGGTGGGTGCTGTTCCATGGGGGCATACTTTGCCAAACATTTAATTTTTCCCAATTTCAAATGCATGCGATCCTTTAAAATGATGTGCAATGCCTAGCCTCGTGATCCTACCATACAATACAAACATAACTGGGATGGCAGCAGTAGTGAAACTAAAACTCCATTTTTAACTGCCGTCATGGAATACTTTTGAAAAAATCCCAGACAAGTGCACAGAATGACCTGAGATTAAGAGATGCCCCGCAACTGTGAAACTGGGGAAAGCAAGGAAGTCTGGGAATTTCTTTCTTTTTATAACAAAGCAGCTCCTGGGAATTGCGAGTGGGCATGGGGGGAAACTCACCAGGGAAGAAACATGGCCTGGAGGCATCCCGTTGAGACAGCAGCATGTTATCCTGCATGAGACCATTTGTAGCCCCAGAAAGACCCCTTGTCCCAGGACATGCTTAACGAGACTTCCTTTTCCTCTGGGACCAGGTATATCCATGGCCAATCAGAATTCTCATTAATGTGGTTTCTCTGGGAGAAGGAAAAAGGCATAAAAACTGTAGTTCCTTATTTTTAGGTTAACAAGAATAATTTGGAAAACAACATAATCGAAATGCTCATAGAGAAATATAACGTACTTTTTAATTTATCTATTTATTATTTTATTTGTTTATTGAGCTTCTTTTAACATTACCAGTGATTTTATATTTTTTATCTTATATATTGTTTTTATCTCTTCCCTATTTTCTGTTTTTCACCTTCCCTTGATCTCCCTGTCCCTGCCTCCAGCCCCCAACTCACAGCACCGATGGATTTGTCACTAAAGTCCCCAATGTCTTCACATTGACAAGAACACAAATAAATCTCCAGAAAAAAAGTATAAAATTTTGAAGTGCAAGCTGACTCAAAGAGGAGGAGAAAAATTTATTGAGGCATTTTCTGCTTCTTCAGGGAATAAAGGCCCTATATTCTAGGACTCAGGTGCACTTACATGAAGAAAAATTTTCAATGGTCAGTTGTTTGAAAATCAGGCTGATACATATTTGCAATTGCAAACAGAGATAAAACAATGTCTGCAAATCCACATTTATTTTTCAAATCAAGTAAGATGGTTTAAAACATGATCATATCAAGAGGCAGGTGATGCTGCCAAGTTGCATTTACTTCCATTTAAGCAGATCTGACTCTATTTCTGAATTTCATAACTAAATCAGATTATTGGATTGTTTTGTTTTTGCTTATCTAGTTGAATATAAACATGTCTTCTCCAAACTTTTCTGTTTGCTATTTAATACAACAAGGGATAAGTCCTTAAGTTGCAATGAGCCTTTTGAGAATGGCATAAGTACTCTTTCTCTGTTTCACGGGTCAAGAAATAGAACTTTTAGATCTTCTTTGCTCAAAATCCAGGATTCTATCTATCAATATATACTACCACTTCAAAATATCTAATGCTTTTAAAGCCAGAAGCATTTTGTGTATTCATCATTTCTCACCAAATATGAGAACCGCCACAGAAATGCCTAGCTTTTAAAATTCCATAGCAGAATTAAATAAGCTCAAGACTAAGCAGAAAATGAGAATACTGAAGCTAGAAGAAGAAAAATGAACATAGCTTAGCTTGTTTCTGCTGACAAGCCTATTTGTAGTCTTCTCTTTAGGCTAGAGTGATCCTTCCAAGCTGTATGTTTCCAGCCATTGCACTGGTGTCTCTAGCTTTGATGGTTGGGCCATTGTTGAGCTAAGCACATCCACCCAGTCTGAATGCTGGGGAAACACCAGCTCTCCTTTACTCTGAACTTCTCAGGGGGCTCACAGGCCATCTGACAAATGCGCAGTAAGCCAAAGTCTCTTTACCAACTCATCATTCCAGGGCAGAAGGGGACTAAGCCAAGTTGTGAGGACTTGTCCAAGGCTGCAAAAGAAAAGTTAGCCTGCAGGTTCCTGACCCACCATTTTGTTTCAGCTCTTCCAGGCTATTGCCTCTCCAAACTCGGCAAAACTCAACCATTCTTACTGTCTCTATTCAAAAACAGCACGTCAAACATTCTTATGTGTGTTATGGGAAAATCAGACTCCGTAGGATATGGTGCTTAGGATATAGGTGGTGAGAGGAAGGCTTAAAGTGCCTCTTGTCACAGAACAAAGGGGCTCTAGGATGGGAACGGTCCCCAAACCTTGAGAGAAAGACCACCACCAAAGGGAAGTTAGGAGGGGCGGAGGAGTGCTAAGGCTTGCAAAGGTCTTAAGAAAGATGGAATTGCATTTCAGGAGCAACAGCTCACTCCACAGAGAATGCCCTTCAGCAGTTAGTACAGAGTCTGGCATCCAAGTCTTTCTAGCAAAACCATCTTAGATTTCAGAAACTGCCAAGCAAATTCCAAATGCCTGGTTTAAGTTTGAGGAGTTGATTTTTTTTTTTTTTAAGAAACTAGTCAAGAATAAAGAAATCTGGCTGAAAGAAAGAACTTTTTAGGTAAATTTGGAATAGTCATTAATAAGTTGGCAACTTTATACAACATCTATTTGATGTCATCTTGGCCATTCCCTATGTCCATGTCTTCTTAAAAAGGAAACAAGCAAGACTTTATTAGCTTCAATATATGAGTAGTTTCTACTGCTTTTGCACTTAGACAATTTTGCTATTCTTATATTATTGTCACTATCGAGAGATGGTAACTTATTTTAATATGATTGCTTTTTTCCATTCAGTGAAGAAACTTCTGGAGTCATGATCCTTTTAAGCAGACAAGGAAGGTGGAGTCTGCTGAGCTCAAGTGATTTATCTTCAGCATCAAAATTGAGTCCTCAACTGGGTTGGGATGAACCCTAGGTCCTTACTCACATGAAGTATTTATACTTTTTAAAGATTTTAAATAAAAATTTTTTTCTTCTCTCCACAATATTCATTAGTTCTAATCATATTATGGTCCCAATGTAGCTATTTTAAAGTGAAATTAAAAGGCAGCCTAGCTTTGGAGGGTAAGAATTATTGAAAGAGGTGTCTGGAGAGCCGTTTAAAATTTTCAAGTAAAAAAAAAAAAAGAGTATGTGTGTGTGAGAGAGCTATTCTTTTCCTTTTAAAAATTAAGAAATCAAATATAGAAATAGTCTAATTTACATTAATGATCTGCAATCTATAAAACAATTTTTAACCATTTTAGAGTGAAAGGCTGGTGATTATGTGGGTGAGTAGATGGTGATAATAACCATAAATCTTTGAAAGCTGGAGATGGGCTAGGTAATAGTATATAAAAATGAGGTTGGCTAGGTTCCTGGCCTGAGAACTTTCATAAGGAAAGCCTGAGCCGTCATTCTGAGCCCGCGAGAGTGTAGAACTTACTATTTGCACTTGTCCTTACACTTGACGGGGCTGGCCTGCGCCTTCCTGGCATCCCGACACCCCTGTGCACATTGTGTGGGGTGTCATTTGCCCCCCACCCCCCATGAGCCCTGGTCTTTCTCAAGCTCCCTCCCAGGGAGAGTAGGGCCCAGCGTGGCTCAGGAAGCAGGACTACTGGGTGTGCACAATAAAACCCTCTGCGGACCTGCTTCTCTCCTAGGCTGACTCCAAAGGACAATTCACATTTTGCGTTGAAGGGGACAGGGGGTTCTTTTCTCCCAAGTTGTACCACAGAAGTCTGGTGATCATCAGCCACTGAACTTCTGTTCTCCTTCTTCCTACGCCCAGTCTCTCGTAGAGAAATAAATAGTATTGTTCCTGGGGGCAAGAGGGACTCTAATGGGGAGGAGACAAATGGAAGACAGAGGGGGAAAGGAGACATGTCTGAACCCTCTAGGGAGCAGAGCAAATCCCAGATCAAATGTAGAGAAACCAAGGTCCAGCAAATGACGCTGCTAAGACAGAGGGAAGGCAGCCACGAGGCATGCAAATTGCCCTGGAAAAAAAGGCTTGGAATTAGAGACCTGTCTGGAAATAGAGTCTACCCGCCCTCCTTCCCAGTTCTAGATCCCACGTCATCACTGGGGGAAAAAAAAAAAACACCTCATGGCAATCCACGTGTAAAGCACAGCCAGAAACCAACTGAGTTTAAACATGCTCAGTGATACTTTCAAAGACACCGTGAATGAAGAATTTTCCTCCTATTGCTGGACTTAGAACACATAAGTGCCCTGAAAAGAATGCTTGATGGTGCTACAATAAATAGTATGTTTCTTCATAATTTTCATATCTCCGCTGTAACCCCAAGTCTCTTAAGATAAATAGTTAATGGCCATTATGTATGAATGTCATACTTTAAAGGAGCTCCGTGGCATGGATTTGGTTTTATCTGACAGGTCAATACTATGGAAAGAATTTCAACTTTCAACCTTATTTTTAAAGATAGAAATGGATTTTTTTTTTTTTAAGTCTGGAGAGAATTGGCTCTAGCAATGCCATTATGTGTTATACATATTAGAAAAGGGGGCATGGCATGTACTCAGAGAGTTTTAGAGGAAATTAGAATGCTACAAATGATCCCCTTTCCTGAATCCTGAAAAATTCCACTTTGATTTAGCACCGGTGGAATTGTTAATAGAAACTTCTTTGCACATTGTGTATAAACAGCACAGCCCAGCCCGTATCAACTTTATGCTCCAATAAACAAGACAATAATGACAAATTATCAAAGCAGGCCTCAGATGTGACCCTCAATTGGGAGAGCAGCAATTTAATGAAGACAAAAGCTAGGTGAAAGCTGCTAATATCATTTACTGATAAACAGATTTTCTCGAGAGGCTCCTAGCTGAATCCCCTAAGGACCCATAAACCTGCATAATTCCATTTAAAATATTGTGCAATTCACTAAATTAGTCTTTGAACATCCTTACTATCCAATTACGAAGCCCCAGCATGGACAGAATAATGAAATTTTTCAAACTGTGGAATGCATGTGGTCTTAACAAACTTATGACAAACACCAAAATTAGCTTTCAATTTTGAGGCCAGTGTAGCTCCCTTTAATACCTCAAGTCAGAGAGGCAACAATAAAACACTATTGCAGGGCTAAGCAGAACCGAAGAAAAATAAATCTCGACTTACTCAGAATTCTGATCACGGTCTACCTTCAGGAAAAAAAAAAAAAATCCTAAGAAGTTGAATGATGTTGTGCATTTGCAAGCTATTTGGTCGCTTAAAATCTAGTAAAAGCTTTACTGAATAAAGGGTACAAAATACCTCCTGGACAGTTCTATCTTCCAGGCAGGCAGAGAAAGGCAAGAGTTTGAGGAAGTGAAATTTATTTCTGTTCAGGCATTGCAAGCTGCATTATTAAAGTCATTTGTCATGGTTTGAATATTTCTGCCTGATTCACCACTAAATTGGCCTTCTAATTACCAACTTTGTCATGAAAAGTGGTCTGGCTGTTTCATTCACCAGAAAACTTCAATTCTTTAATCATCACTTGCTTTCATATAAAAAGAAAGAAGGGAAAAAAGAAAACAACAAGCCGTATATTTTTATCCTCAAATCTTCAAATGCGTGTCAACCCAACAGTGCTTAAATGAGCTCATAGCCATACATTTTTAAGATGTTGAGAAATATTTAGGAAGGGAGTTATCATTCCATCTTTATAAAAGAACTTGCCAACATTAACCTAATATCTGGTTACATGTTTCAGCCTTGCTGGGGACCACACAGCCTCTTGTCAGAGCTTCAGAACCAACAGGCCCCAACTATAATCATAATGCGCTAAGCAAGTCATTTCTCTTTCTCATATAGTCTAGCTTCTTGGCTTCTTGGTTAGTATACGTAACTTTATCCACAGAAAAAAGACGTGGAATCCATTGGCTTCCCCGAGCAGCCTAGTGAAGTTGTCGAGAGGTGGTTCCCCATATGCTTACTCATACTTCCCAGGGGACAAGGATGGGAAATTGCCGCTGACAATCACGTAGGTACAGTATCTTTCCCTCTATGTTTATTTCTGCGGGACGATGGAACGACAAGGCGCTCATATATTACAGTATAGCTTCCTCAGTGTTGGGGAGAAAGACTCACCTACTGACTTTGTTAAGAGAACCTCCAACAAAGGCTTAGTAATACAACCATATTTGGGAAACATCTATATAATAAAATAGACCAATCTAGAAGGAAAAAGAACCTGAAAAATTATATCTATATAATTGAGTCACTTTGTTATACACCTGAAAATAACACAATGTTGTAATCTACTCCACTCCAATAAAATTTTAAAAAATGGAGCTCCTGTCATGGCTCAGCAGAAACAAATCTGACCCGTATCCATGAGGATGCAGATTCGATCCCTGGCCTCGATCAGTGGGTTAAAGATCCCACATGGCCATGAGCTGTGGTGTAAGTCACAGTTTCGGCTTGGATCTGGTGTTGCTGTGGCCACGGCGTAGGCCAGCAGCTACAGCTCTGATACAACCCCTAGCCTGGGAACCTCCATATGCCGTGGGTGTGGCCCTAATAAACAAATAATAAATAAATAAATAAGAACACCAGAGGAAATCTATGAAGTATTGGCTATACTGTGCATTTGTAAAGGGACTTTACAGTTTGTAGTGCTGCCCTGTTCTTTCTGCAACCCGTCTGTTCTCTCCTGCAAGAGGCAACCTGGGCCTCCTATGAAACTCTGTCAATAGTGCATGGAGCCCTGTAGAGTATCCAGTCCCAAGTTCTGTGATTTTAAGACGATCATTGACTAAGGGAGTGTTTCAAAAGAAGGGGTGATGAAGCCCATGACAATAAGAGCAGAGTTTGAGGGAATTGGGAGTATTTAACCTAATAAAGGTGAGGGGATATAACAAGATATAAACAGACACTGGCAAATGCGTTTTGACACCAGACTATGAGGGTGTTTTACATTTTACAGATGAGGAAACTAAAGCACAGAGGGGTTTTGCCAGTTTCTCCAAGGTTCCATAGCTAAGAAAAGCCAATCGGATCTTCTGGAGCCCATGAATGTACCCACACAATGCCTGGTGTGGGTGTGTGCGTTCAGATCTCTTAACTAGTTAATTTTCATATTTAGACCATCTTAAAAAAGTGTATACACTTTAGACTTTTTCATTTTTTATGCTCCAAATAAAGAATTCCTATTGTTTTAATGGCTGCAAAGGCAACTGACACTACATCGAAAGAACTTGAGATTACATCATTGGGGTTTGTATATTATGAGCTTCCTAAATTCATGGTAACTGTAATAGCTATCTTCTCTTTTGAAAGCAGTCTTTGGGTATGTATTTTCTATTAAATTATACGAGTAGAAAAACCAAGTCAAACATCTGAATGATGTTTATGAGTGTTGAAAGTTTTTATGTATATTTTTATGTTTATTTCTGTGTCGCATCTGCTCACAAGAGGTTTCCTCCTAGCAAAATCATTTCATAGCTTCAACATAATCGCATATACTTTCTGATTCATTTTCCAGATTGTATGTAAATGAATCCACTAATTTTATCCTGTTTTTTTTTTACATTGATTGAACCAAAATGGAGACATTTGTTTAAGAATTTTGAATGCCTTAAAATATGAAATTAGATACCTACCTTTAAAAATAACTAGGACATCTTTGAGAATGAAAGCAGTGTTACTAATAATTATGCCACAACAATAGGGCTAACCTAAGACTTCCAAACAAACGAGATTTTTTCACCCTGGTATCAGAATGTCTATATTCTGGATCCCTTTTCTTAATTCATTCCCTACTTTTTCTGAATTATAACCTGCAGTAGGTTCCTTAAAAAAGGATGATTGTATAAATTTTTGGAGTCCTGGTATATCTAAATACATATTTTTCATATTCTCAGACTCAATTGAAAATAGGGATAATATAAAATTTTTGGTTTAAAGTCATTTGGCCTTAGAATACTGAAAGGAATTTCCCGCTTCCAGGTTTCTAGCTTTTGAGAATTCTGATGCCATTATGATTCTGTGCTCTTTATATGTGGTCTGTTGCTTTGTTTTTTGAGGTTTTTAAAATCTGTTTTTCTCTTTTCTTTCTTTCTTGAAGTGTTAAAGATTTTGTGTTTATCATTGCTGTTGTGAAAGCTCATGATGATGTGGCCTTTTTAATTTTATTTATTTATTTTTTAAGGGCTGTACCTGTGGCATATGGAGGTTCCCAGTCTAGGTGTCAAATTGGAGCTGCAGCTGCCAGCCTCCACCGTAGCCACAGCAACACAAGATCCAAGCTGCATCTGTGACCTATGTTGCAGCTCATGGCAATGCTGGATCTTTAACCCACTGAGCGGGTCCAGGGATCGAACTTGCATCCTCATGGATAGTAGTCAGGTCATTACTACTGAGCCACAGTGGGAACTCTGATTTTTTTTTTCAATTGGGCTGAGTACTTACAATATCCTTGTAACCTGGAGACAGATGCCCTCAGTTCTAAATGTTTTCCTTGTGTTACTTTTTAGATCTTTTCTTTGCTCCATTCTTTCTATTCTCTCTAGACCTTTTTATTAAAAAAAAATTTATCTTCTCAACTTCTTTTCATTCTTCCATTTTCCATTTTTTTTTGGTCTTTTTTATATAGCTTCTTTGAAATTTTCTTGTCCTTATCTGCCAACTTTCTATTAAATTGTCATTTTGACTACCCTAGTCTTGATTTATAACAGCTCTTTCTTGCTTCTAATTGTTCTGTTTTCACAGCATCCTGTTCTTGTTTTATGGACACAGTATCTTTTCCTGACTCTCTAAGGATATTATTATTAATTAAGTACATCCTTGTTGTTTATCTATTTTATATATAGAGGTGTGAATCTGTTAATCCCATACTCCTAGTTCATCCCTCCCCTCCTTCCCCCTTTGGTAACCATAATTTTGTTTTCTATGTTATGAGTGTTTCTGTTTTGTAAGTTCATTTGTATCTTTTTTTTTTTTTTTTAGATTCCACATATAGGTGATATCATAAAATATTTGTCTTTATCAGGGGATTTTTTTTGTGTGTGTGGCTATTTTAGGGCCACATCTGCAGCATATGGAGGTTCCCAGGCTAGGAGTCGAATCAGCTCTGTAGCCGAGGGCCTACACCACAGCCACAGCCACAGCAAGTCGGGATCCAAGCCGCGTCTGCAACCTACACCACAGCTCACAGCAATGCTGGATCCTTAACCCGCTGAGCAAGGCCAGGGATCAAACCCATATCCCCATGGACCCTAGTAGGGTTCGTTACCTGCTGAGCCACAAAGGGAACTCCGATATTTGTTTTTTTTTTAAGTTTCTTCTGTACTCTGCATTGTCTGTCTCCTCTGAATTCCTTTGTTTGTGTGGTAATTATTATACTCTTTTTCAGCTTGAAGGCTTTACTTAAATGGCTGGTGATCTCTTGCTGCTGTTCATGCTTATGAATGAGGCAGGAAAAAAGAAAAGCAGAAGCTCCATATGTGTGGATGGAATTTTCCATTGAAGGACTTCACCGTGGGCTCATCAGGAAGCAAGGTGACCTTTTCATAAGAAGATCTCTAAAAGTCAGTTCAGTTTCCCTGGAGAAGATGCCTTCAAATTGGTGGCAAACACTCTATGAACCTGCTTTCTCTTAATCAAATCACTGGTATCAGTTTCACAACTTGACCCTGACCACGTTTTTGCCTGTTATACTTGAATCTAGAAACTCTCACCTTCTTGGGATATGCAATGACCGTACATAGTCTTTTAATCCAACCATGTCTTTTTGGCTTTGCACCGTCAGAGACCTGATGCCTCCAAGTACAGAAGCTCTCAGGAGTTCATGGGACAAACTGGCTCACCTGTGTTTCTTCTCTACCTCTGCCTGCACTTATGTTCTAATTTCCTCTACTCTGTTCAATCCAGAACTACCCCTCCATCTGCTTTCTATATTTCAAAAATGCGATGAAAGCTCTCTTCACATTTTATGATTTTAGTCTCAGTGGAACCCACACAATTCTGAAAATCAGCTCCTGGTCTGATTCTCGAATTTGATAATGAGATGGGTATCTGCTGATGTCCAACTTTCAGCAATTGTTTCAGAGGCTACTGAAAAATCTAGAGAGATTAGGCAAAAATCCAGATCAGAGATCTGAAGCCAAAGAATATTCTCACTTCACAAGATCCCCGCTGAATTATCAAAGCCGGCAGCCTCCAGCCAATAAGGGGTTGCTGCTCTTGAATCAGAAAAGGAATTGGAAAAGCAGTGATGAGTTTGCAGAGAAAAAAAAAAAATTCTTTAAGTACAACATAGACCTGCAGTGTTCGTGGTTGACATTTTAAAAAAATTTAAATGATGAGCCTGTGGCTTTAATATTACTGCTCTTTCCAACCCTCTGAGTCTTTTTATCATACCTAAAGAATTGTCCATTCATCTTTCAGGAATACATTAGAGCAAGAGCGTTTTCCCATAGGCAAAAGCATTATACATATTTGCAAATGTCTTACATAATGATGCGAACACTATGCATAGGGATGTTTTGATGAAAGGAAGAAAAAATGGAGTGATTTCCATTCTGTTTCATTAGCTATCATGCTCCCAAGCAAAGGGACTTATCCTTGTTGTTCACGCTTTTTTCAAACGTTAAAAAGGCTGGCATTTAGAATTCATGGTACTACCTGTAAATAGGAATGCTGATTGTTGTTTGATGGAAAATGTTTGTTTCTTAATACAGATGTTTCATCTTACACCTATATTTCTGGCCACTGTTTTAAATAACTTATTGTAAATGCCTGCTCTTTCGGGCATTTAAGACCAGAATTTAAGACCAATTCTTTTATTGGGATTCAAAAGTATTTTCAATATATCATAGAGAGAAATAAAAATATAAATCTCATCTACAAGTACAAAACAAGTTGTCTCTTTATTTAGCTTGTTACAGTCAACTCAGGTTTAAAATTTGATTTTTGCAGCAGAACCTTCAATACAATGACATATTAGGACCTAGCTGTCAATATAAAAAAATAAACAAAAGTCCCAATAATTGAGTGCCTGCTTTGCATCTACATACGAATTTCCCTTTCATTATACCCCAGCCACTGGCAGCTTATTATGGCCATTGTTTAATTTGTGCTCTGTTTTTACACATGACACTTGTACAGGCCTCTTGGGGCTGCTGAGAGAAGCCTGGCCCTTCTCCTCCCCTTGTGTCACTTCTTTTGTGAACCTTTATAATTAGCCACTTAACAAATTGAAGGAAATGAACCTTCCGCAGCAAAGTATATCCTGAAGTTAAGTCAACCATATGACAGGCAAAACCGATACATGAAAATCTCCTTAACTCAATTGTTGAGTTGCCTCAAGGGTTAAGAGGCATTCTACCAGTAATAGCCTAAAAGAAAAGCCTGAGAAGTGGGGATTTTGATGGTTCACTATCCAAATGCCTATTAGCCTTTTCAAGAAGCAGCACACATTAGAGAAAGCACACATTTCAAAGCGTCATGCCTACTTCTTTTTCAAGTCTTTTGTTTTGCAGAAGAAAAATGTCTTCACAAGTCTGACTTGGAAAGAAACAAGATCCCTAGGCTTCAGACTTACAGATTAAGTGTTTAAAAAAAGAAGAAAGAAAAGAGAGAGAGAGGAAGGAAGAAAAGGAAGGAAGGAAGAGGGAGGAAGGAAGGAAGGAAAGAAGAAGGAAGGAAGGAAGAAAGAAAGAGAAAGGAAAAGGAAGAAAAGCTTTGGGGCTGCAGTATTTAAGTACAGAAAATGACATCATGTATATTAAGATATTAATGAATTTGTTTTCAGAATCTGTAATAGGGACCCTAAGAGCAGGGTGCTATCATTAGGAACGCTTCCCTTTTTATTACTAATTAGACTTCTAAATGTGAGTGTAAATGTACCTCAGAGAGTATGTATTAAAAAGTTGCATATGCATAAGAGATCATTTCAAATTCATCTTCCAACAAAAACTTCAACTTTGATATTTTCGCATGTTCCCACTTATACCACATTAACATAGTCTTTTATATTTAATTTCTAAATTCCATTGTGATCATTCTATCAAGGTATTTACTTTAGGGAACTGTCTGATATCTTAATCCCCAGTTCAATAGCCAACAGTCAAGTATTATCAACTGAATGTATCCTATTAACCTCAGTGATTCTTTTTCAAGTTAAATGTATATTGCCTCTAATCTATACAGTGAAATGTATCTGTTTTAGTGGTATATCTAAATAAAAAATATATATGCTAGTTTTCACACAGAACTAGGGAGATGTAAATGAGGTTTTTATTCAATGAGACTGTAGGGTATTCTAATATTAGAAGATAAAAAATTTTCAGATGCTATAACATAGTAAGATACCAGAATCGTTGTCTCTTTTTGCGGGGAGGGGGCATGTCCATGGCGTGCAGAAGTTCCCAGGCCAGGAATCCAACCCAAGCCACAGCAGGGACAATGCCAAATCCTTAACCTCTAGGCCATCGGGGAACTCCCCTTTATGTCTTGAGAGTAATAACATGAAGTTAGTTGTCAGTGAGATATGACATGTTTCACGTCACATAAGCTCAAGGTGTTATTGTAAATAAACCTCTTGTTTTTATTATGATATATTAACCAACTATCTTAAAGGCTTATAGCAACATGCCATTGGCTTCATCACCTATTAAATCTGCTGTATAGTCTATTAAACCCTGTGGTTGACATTGCTCAATTAAGGCTGCATCTATATAAGATATGTTAACTCATCCGTGCTTACCTACTCTTTTTAGCTTTTATTGCGGTATAGTTGACAAATAAAATGTGTATATATTCAAGGTGTACAATGTGGTGTTTTGAGATATGTATGCAGTATGAGATAATGACCATAACTAGGCTACTTCACGTGCCTATCAGCTCACAGTTACCCTTCCCCGCTTCCTTCCTTTCTTTCCCCTCCGTTCCTTCCTTCCCTCCTTCCCTCCCTCCCTCCTTCCTTCCTTCCTTCTTTCTCTTGTATGGTGAGAACACTGACGATCTACCCTCTTGGTAAAATTTTAGGGATACAATACGGTATCATTAACTATGCTCACTATGCTGTACATTCGATCTCCAGAATTTATTCAACTTGCGTAACTGAAACTTTTACCCCTTGACCAACGTCCCTTCATTTCTCCCTCCCCTCCGATCTCTCCTGACCGCTGCTTCTGTGAGTTTCACTCTTTTATATCCCTTGGATAAGAAGATCATGCATAATTTGTCTTTCTGTGTCTGGCTTATTTTCATTAACATGATGTCCAGGTTCAACCATGTTGCAAATGCCAGGATTTCCTTTTTAAGGCTGAATAGTATACCCTTGAATATAAGGGTAGAGATATAAACACATTTATATATATATAAACACGTTTATATATATGTATACACACATTTATGTAAATGTGTGTGTATATATAATACATTTATATTAAAAATGTGTGTGTGTGTGTGTGTGTATATAAACACATTCTTTCTTCTCATCTGTTGACGGACATCTAGGTTGTTTCCATATCTCAACTATTGTGAATAATGCTGCAATGAACACACAACTCAATATCAAAAAACCAAATATCCTGAATTTAAAAAAGGGGAAAGGGGAGTTCCCATCGTGGCTCAGTGGTTAACGAACCCAACTAGCATCCATGAGGACGCAGGTTCGATCCCTGGCCTCACTCAGCGGGTTAAGGATCTGACGTTGCTGTGATCTGAGGTGTAGGTCACAGACGTGGCTCAGATCCAGTGTTGCCGTGGCTCTGGCATAGGCCTGCAGCTACAGCTCTGATTAGACCTCTAGCCTGGGAACCTCCATATGCCACGGGTGCGACCCTAAAAGACAAAAAGACAAAAATAAAAAAGGGGAAAGGACCTGGAGCGATGTTCCTCAAAAGAGGACATAAATGGATAACAGGTATGTGAGAAGGTTCAACATCACTAATCCTCACTAATCATCTGAAAGGCAAATCAAAGCTATAAGGCGATATCACCTGGCTGCTCTTAGAATGGTTGTTACCAAGAAGGCAATGATAACAAATACTGTGAGGATGTGAGGCAAAAGGGAACCTTGTGCACCTTGATGGGAATGTAAATTGGCGCAGCTATTTGTGGAAAACAGTACGGAGATCCCTCAAAAAATTAAAAATAGAACAACCACAGGACCCAGCAATCCCTTTTCTGGACCTCTATCCAAAGGAAATGAAATCAGCGTCTCAAAGAGATTTCTGCACTCCCATGCCTACCTTTTGGAATGATGGAGCAAACCCTTATCATATGACTGACAGTGTACCAGGCACCATCCTAGGCATTTAACACCTACAAAGTAATCTAATTATCATTGCAACTCTATGAAAGAGCTACTCCTATCATCCTGGCTCTACTGATGAGGAAACTGAGACCAGTGAGGGTAGATTTACTGGGGAGGAAGTAGCAGAACTGGGATGTGAACGTGGCTTGAGTCTGTGTCCTTGACTCCCAGCCATGGTGATTTATTTCCCCTCCTTATCAATTGTCCAGCTCTTTTGATGAAACTGACTCGTTTTTTAGTATCATATAACTAGTTCAAGAAATCCCTCCAGCTGTTCTCCTTGGTTAGAAGCCATTTAACATGTCAGAAGCCTTCTTTCCCAAATGGTTGATAGATGTAGGTGCCTGTTACTAAAGGCTGAAGTCAGATCATATTAAAGAAATAATTATTGGTTCAGTGGGATATTTTAAAGAAGGGAAGTAGGTGCTGTTAATTAACACACCTGCACAACTGGCAAAACCAGGACAGACCCAGGCAAATCTGAACTTTAGTCATCCTCGTAAAGTACTTTGAAGCCTGGAAGTTCAATTATTTTATGCTGCAGATGAGAGAATGGCTGGCAATGCTTGCCAATTCTCTGGATGCCCTTGCAAAATGAGAGCCAGTAATGTATACAGATGGAGTCACCTCACTGATCTTCCACTTCATACATCGGAACCCCATTTTCAAATCAATGTGATAGTCCTAGGTAAGCCTGCCTTTTAGAAATGGTCAAAATAAGCCAGGATTCTAGCCACCCCTAGAAGTAGTCTTTTCTCCAGATGGCTGCTTGAATGAATGAATGGATGAATGAATGAACAGATAAACACAGGGAAAGACTGTTGCCTCCTTGGCGTTTTAACACACCGTAGCACACTGTGCTGCTCTGGGAGTACAGGTAGTGTTTTCCGAGCCCTTCATGTTTTAGAGAATGGGTTGTAAAATGTTCCAACTGAAAGTCAAGTTGCCTATAAAAAATAGAAAATCCACACTCTTTATTCCTGGTTGGCCTATTAGGATAGATTAATTCTGATGGTATGGCTGCTAAGACACCTATAATTTGATGATAATGTTCCTCATTTTCAAAATGTTGTTCCAACTTTGATGGCTGGAATTAGGAAAAGTGCAATTCCATAAACATGTGAGCCTGCCTCCATACGGCGTTTCCACCTTGGAAATTTTGCTGGTTCTCTCCTGCTGAGGACGCCCTTTGCGCCACTCCATCCATCGAAGACCTGCCTTTTCTTAGCAGTCTGGTTCAAGGTTAGCTTCTTTGGTGATGGTTTCCTCCATCACTGCCATCCGTGGTGAACCCTCACCCCAGAATCCTGTGATACATTCTGTCAGTTCCATCATCAAAGACACCATATGTGCTGCTTGAATTGGTAGACACATATTTGTTCACATGATAAATAACATAAGAATATTTTTTACGGGGCAGATGATCTGTCTCTTTTTGTTCCTGTTTACTGAAAAATATTTAAATGCGATGACATGTATATGTGTTACAGAATTCATCCTCAGGCTTGCTTTTATTGGAGGGAAAATTTTAGCCCTCATCTACTTCTAACTGTTAGAAGCTATGTCTATCCACCCAAAAAAGAACCTAGTCCTGGTGAATGCCCAAATTGGCTTAGATCAATAATGAGAATTTTAATAAAAGGTGAGGGACATATGTTATAATTTTCTTTCCTTTTTGTTCTTTTTAGTGCGGCTCCCAAGTCATGTGGAGGTTCCCAGTCTAGGGGTTGAATCAGAGCTGTAGCTGCAGGCCTACACCACAGCCACAGCAATGCCAGCACCCAGCCGCATCTGTGACCTCCACCTCAGCTCATGGCAACGCTGGATCCTTAATCCACTGAGCAGGGCCAGGGATCAAACCCACGTCCTCATGGATGCTAGTCAGATTTGTTTCCACTGAGCCACTACGGGAACTCCTATTATAATTTTCCTATTAATGACACGTGATTGCTTGGTTTATGTGTGAGTGCTGGATATATAGAGTTTATTTCAATGAAAGAGTGATCAGATATGTAAGTAATATATATTTACAGCATTTATTATATAAATAAATAATGGCAACTATGCATAGCAGACCGAAGCAGTAGAAGTGTGGTTAATCAGAATGATGGCCAAAAAGTGGTAAAGAAGTTCAGGGAAATGATCACTATAAATTTTAAAGTTCTTTCCTAGGACTAAAGCAACCTGCAAGGATAAAAGAACTTTTTCCAAATATCCATGTTAATGTTACACAGATGAGTTACTTCAAATTATTTTTTTCTTCTTTTTTTTTTTTTTAGGGTCCCACATACGGCATGTGGAGGTTCCCAGGCCGGGGGTCTAATCGGGGCTACAGCTGCCTGCCTACACCACAGCCACAGCCACACCAGATCCCAGCTGTGTCTTTGACAGCTCATGGCAACGCTGGATCCTTAACCCACTGAGGGAGGCCAGGGATCGAACCTGAAACCTCATGGTTCCTAGGCGGATTCTTTTCCGCTGCGCCACGATGAGCACTCCAAGGACGAGTTTCTTTATATAGATCATGGTGCAATAAATACAGCCCTAGTGTTCTAAAAGTTAGCGCATGCCCACGTGAGCCCCACATACACCAGAACTCAAGTGAAAATAGCCTGTTGGATTTCTTCCTTGGTTCCCCAACTCTGCCAAGGAAGAAGGAATAAAGAATAAAGTCAGGCACAAGGACGCTTATTACACTCACAAGGGCCACACAAGGAGGTTTCCTGAGTCCCAGCTGTTTTCTTCTTTGGAATGTTCCATGGTGAGTGTGCATTTTTTTTTCGTGGGTCGAACACACCAAGGAGCCCAGCAGAACGGACCTCCACGTTTCTGCTTTTCGGTCTCCTGATAACAGTCCGTGATTGGTGAAAGCAGAACTTCAAATAGCATGGTGATTGTGGATGTTCTTACAGCCCTTCTGGCTGCATCTCCACAGCACCTCACATAGAGGTCCTCGCCAACACTTGCTGGTGCTGTTAATGAGGAATTCTTACTCAGAAGAAAAATGATTCGGTTAAGGCATTCTCTTCTCTGATTTTTTTCTGAATGATGCTGCAGAGGGCAGTGAGAAATTTTTTTGCATCTGGGCTTAGAGAAATGGTCTCTTTTGAGTTAGTAACTAGAGAGTGTATGCGTGCAGGTCAATCAAGTTAATGCAAATGAGCAGTACATCCAAAGCATCACGTGTTCACAGGAAAGACAGGATGCAGAGATGTGTTACATGTTTAAAAACATTATGCCCAGATAGCAATTTTATAAATTCTTTTGTCAATTTCACATATCATGCTTCGAAGGGACAACTTGAAATTTTAAGCGTATTGTTCTTAACTACATGATCATGATGAATAGGAACAAATTAGACATATCACTCTACGTAGCAGGCAGTATTGACCTATTCTAAAATGCATTATTGGACCAATTTTAAAACAGAAGAATCAAAGCAATTGATTGGTGGCTGTGGGAATGTTGCTTCCATCAATATTTAAGTGTATTTTGAACTCTGTATGCAGTTAAGCAAACCTAATTGCAGTCACATAAGCATGATTTTTGATGCAACAAAAACAAAGAATCTATTCCAAAGGGCAAATTTTAAAGCCACATAGTTCCAATATTACATTCAAATAAAAAAAGTCCCTCTTCGTGTTTGCATAAAATACTGTTGTTTCATTTGTAAAGTAGGTTATTCTTACTTTGAAAAGAATGCATTCTAGAAAATTTTCCAATATGAGTTTTGAAGCATAACAAATACCTAAGACGAATTACAGACCACCAACATTTTAAGAATCTCATTTTGAGTGATCAGTTTGGGCAGGCTTTACAAGAATAGCTGTTTTATTCTAGGCTTTACATAAAATATGCTGAATAGGTACCTGTTTATTGTTTCTACTGCTTTTTCAATTACCATACTCCAGACATGGCATCTATATCTTAATTTTCTTATGATTGTCAAATTACTTTTGATTATAAGTAATTTAGCAAATTCCTCTTAATTTTGCTTCATCATTTCGTTCAAGAAAATCAAGACATAGCTACTTGCAGGTGTCCAGTTTTTTTCCTACCCGGACAGAAGAGTCATGAGGTAGACTGTGAAATGAAATCAGGCTTCGCATGAATAGCGTTTAATATGTAGGAAAATTCTCCTCTACTGAAAATTCACTGATTGCTGAGGTGGGTGCCTTGCTTTTCAGTCGCCCCCTATCTTTGTTTTCACGGTTGAGAGGAAATCATCTTTCTTAAGCACATTTGGGGGCCCACCAAGCCCATAGCAATGCAATTGACATGTGAGTCGATTGCGGATCACTTAAGGCTCAGTGCATCGTGATGGAAGTCGTCCAAAACGGTTCTCCCCCACCCTTCACTTAACAAGCATAGTAATAAATGAATATTTAAAGTAGCAGCAAATATATTAACTGGAAACAAATAGGTTTCATTTGTCACAGCACACACAGGTTAATTAACAAGCAGGAGCTTCGGTGTAGAGACCAGCCTCCCTGATGCTATCCAGGCAGGTGCCGTTAAGGGCCAGTTGAGCGCTGCAGGGTAATTACCAAGTACCAGCGTGCCCTTCCCTGCTTAACAAAGCACGGCCCACAATTTACCTAAACCTATAAACCATCATCTGTGATCCTCAGCAGCAATTAAGTGACAAACATCTCCTCATCAGAGACTTGGGAAAACAAGAGACATGCTAGTGTTTAAGAAGCCAGATGGAATTTTTTTTTTTTTTTTGGCTTTTCAGGTTGGCACCTTCAGCATGTGGAAATTCCCAGGTGGAATGGGAGCTGCAGCTGCCAGCCACAGCCACAGCCACAGCAACTCGGGATCCGAGCGGCCTCTGGGACCTACACCACAGCTCACGGCAATGCCGGATCCTTAACCCACTGAGAAAGGCCACGGATTGAACCTTCATCCTCATGGCTACTAGCAGGGTTTGCAACCTGCTGAGCCACAGTGGGAGCTCCCCAGATGAACACTTTTGAATGTCAACTTTGAAAATCACTTTTTGCAATAACAGAGCATTCTGCAGAAACATATTTGGTACTGGCTGAAAGCGGAAACGTGGCAGTATTTTAAAAAAATGAAACTGGGCATAGGGAAGAGCTGAAACAGTGTATATTTGAGGAGCTTTTAAAACATTAGAGTGGTTAGCAGACTTAACAGAATAGAGAAACCTAACTGGTCTCCTTAGAGAAAGGTTGAGTTACTTTTTTCTATTATTCTAACGACCCATGCACTTTGGAGGAGGGGCGATGAAGTTCATGCTAGAAATTCCCTCACTGTATGAGCAGGAAAGTCTAGCCAATATGCAGCAGTGTCTCCAGGGCATGAGTTACTAATTAGTTCTAAAAAAAAAAGAAAGAAAGAAAGAAAGAAAAAAAAGCTTATTACTGAAAATGATGTATCTGCACCGAAAAAAGTAATTTTAGACTTAGAGATAGCCTTCTATCACAAACTAATAGATCTAGAAGTTTGAAGCATATACCCTTTAACATGCCTCTGTAAGCACAGCCGTGGTTCCAGAAGCTATAAACCTTAGAAAGGCATCATTGAGTTAGTTCAAATAATTGTTCGGTCAGAAGAATTTCCCAAACCTGCAGAAGCTCTTGTTTTTATAGTTAAGGATCTTCCAGGCATTTAGTTACCTACATTTAACAATACTGTCTAACTGGTTTGCCTAATTGGTAGAGCCAAAAGGCTGTTCCACAACATTAAAAAATACAATGATAAATGTATGAGTTTCCTTTGGTCAGATGGTACTGACTTTTTTTTTTTTTCTTTTTTTCCAGATGCCAAAATAACAGCATTTACAAATGTTTTCATGAACCGTGAGAAGCTCCTGCTCAGTGTGTTCTAATGCAGGATTAGGTCAACAGCTCTCTTGAAAGAACAAAACCAACCCAGGGCCAAACAGGCAGACAGGCCTAATTAAGCACTCCAGAGTAAGGAAAGTGCTTGGAAAACTATAACAGACCTGACCCCTGCTTTGTACTTCGCCCGCTTTCTCGATACCTTTGCCACTTTCCTCTGGATTTATTATGTTTTTATGAATTATTTAAACGTGGCCATTTCACACCGACAATTAGTTTTCAAAGAAAAGGCAACAGGAGAAAATAATCCCAAGTTAAACAGCTTGAGAACACTGCCAGTTTGGGCAGGATGTGTGATGCCTGGCCCCGTATCAGAGCCCGCCTTTGGCGGTGGCTTCCCAGATCCCTTTCTGTTTTAAGTCTTCTTAGAGTCGGTCTACACAGCAGCCGGAACCTCTCTTTCCAACAGGGAAGACATGCAAATATCAGAGAGCTGCTTTTCTGGGTTACCTGCCTGTGGTCCTTTTATGTCCACAGGTGGGAATTAATGGACATAATTGAAATAGTAGGGAAGAAAGTCGCCTATGAAAAATGCGACATTTTTCATGATCATAACAGAGTTAGAATCCGTTGAAAAAGGGAAATACTCGTACCACGAACCACTTGCAAAAACGTACCAACTGTTTTCTCCTGATCAGCCTTTGCCCATCAGCATGTGGAGCTCAGTCCTGTTTGAGTAGGAACCTCTGAACATCCTGGTACCCTGACTCCTTATTTCTTATCACAGAACCTTTCAGCTGGAATAGGCGTCCAGAGAGCATCAAATTCATCCTTCTGCCCTCAGGTATGGCTACTCTCTGCTGGAAATCATCACTGAGATGTGAAGCCACAGAATATGTTTCATCTACCAGACCGAAGGCTTTTCCAGGATAGGAGCTGAAGCCCAGCCATCTGTTATGCTCAGAGCCTGGCATGTAACAGATCTCCCCAAATATCTGTATATGAAAGAACTAAAATCTTCACTGTGCAAAATATATCTTTCTTAGAAACTCCTTGGGGGGAAAAAAAGGACTTTAAAATTCACTCACCAATCCTTTCTGCCCACTTTGATATTTCACAATACTCCCTCTGGAAATATTCTTTATAACTAAACAAACAGCAATTTCCACTTCATTGTTATCAGTCCAGGGAAAGAAATACCTTGAAAATCAAGTTTTCTGAAATGTTTGTGGACTCTGCGGTGCCGCAGATATTTAAAACTGGGGGAAAGTCATTAATCTCTGGTATGGGCTAAAAGCAAATTGCTAAAATAACATGACTAGTGAAAGCGCTATTTGTATAACATTGGAACTTTTAAATTATAAACTGGCATTTATTAAAGAACTACTATTTTCCGGGTGCTCAATAAAAGACGGTTACTAAAACTCTGACAATATTATAAATTTTATCATCCCCAACCAATAAATATGGAAGTGGAAGCCCAGAGAGACTAGGTGGCTTTCCTGAGGTCACACAGCCAGGAAGGAGAGGAGCGGAGGGGCCAGGCTGTACCAGAGGCCAGTGGTCTGACTCGGCCTGACCATTTGCAACCAATGTCTTCTCTGTGGCTGAATAGAGTCTGAATTGGGATTAGACGTGCCTTCTCTAATGTGGAGGCCCAGATCCACAAGTGGTTAGTGCCCATGGCCATTTTCACTAGAATGGGAAGGGAGGTCCAAATCCCCAGTCAGCCCCAGCATCTCCTCTGTAATATGGTGGAGGCCCCATAATACACTGTACTGGGGCCGCAGAAGCGCAAAATTGAGATGAACAGAAGGACACCTTAGGTTCTTCATAAAGAGGAAGCACTAGGACTCTCCTCAGAGCCTCCAGAGGGACGTGGGCCCCTTGGCCAGAGAGAGTCTCGCCGCCACCATGTGCTGCCCGGGGTGGGGGCCTGTGCGTGAGGCCCCGCCCCTCCTTGCCAACTTTTTCCTGGTGATGACAAGGTCTTTAATCAAACATCTGCTCACTAGTCCTTCCGTGAGAGGCCGTGATGGAAAAGAAAGAAAAGTTCGATAGGCTCGATTTAAAATTTCCTCCCCAAATCTAAGTTCCCTATTTGCTAGTGATGGTGTTTCTAAAGCTGCATTTGAAAACCAATGGCTTCCTTGACAATTTCACGGCACAGCGATGGCAGTGTCGTTACTGTTATTTCACGCTTTGACAGTATAAGGCAGAAATCTGACGGGTTCACAGAAGCTATCTGAAAGCCACTGGCAGAATACCTGAAACTTCTGGAGTGAAATCTCCAAAAGACCAGAGGCTTCTGGTTCGTGTACGTGGACCAAAGAGAAAGGAACCATCCACGACCTGCCGCGAGAAGCCAGGCTGGGGTGGGACCGGTGAGTTCCCCCTCTTGCGGCTTTTCGTCTCCGACCAGCCAGTTGGAGGATGAAGGGCTCCTTGGAGTGCACCGATTGCGCATGCTTATAATAGTCGGGCCCTGTCAGACCCAAATCTTTTAAGGCAACATCTTTACGGACAAAAGGTGAAAAAGAATATGTGATAAAGACAGGACTAGGCGGCCCTCAGAGTGATGTCAGCCTGCATAAACACACCGTGTTGCAGAGGAGAAGTGATAGTTCCTCGAGAAAGGAGCACGTGATGGGGTTTTTATGGGGTTTTATTCCAGAGAAGAGTCTTCAAGATGACGTATATGAGAACGTATATGAGGTTATGTGCAGCTGGGGGAAGTTAATAAGGACCTCAGGGAGGAGGTGGTATTTGAGTTGGAGCTTGGGGAGGACTGGATTTGTCCGCGCTGTGTTGGAGGAGGTGTGAGAGGGAGAGACGAGTTTTTAGCAGGTGGGAAAAATAGCCTGGATGAAAGCATACGTGGTTTCCACTGGTTGATTTCCACTGGTGTTTCAGGAACATGTAGGATGAGTTGGCTTCGAGTTGGAGAGAGTGTTAAATGGTTAGGCAGTTTGGAGCACGGGACGGGCACAGTCTTAAGCAGAATAGGCTGGGCTGCCGTGTATAGGACGGTCCAGAGTCGGGGAGGGACACAGATGAGGAAATGCTGTCAGTGGCTCAGGCAGGAAGGCAGGCAGGCAGTAGGGAGAGGTAGTCGCAGTGGCCGTGCACAGAACAAGTGACGAAAATGAACGGAAGTCAATTTAAAAAGATTGGATGGAAGGTAGGGCTAACTAATTGTGGGAGGTAGGACAAGAACACGAAGAAGATTGTAACTCAAATGTTCTAATTACGAAAAAAAAAAAAACCCAAGTCATAATTATTTATTAGCTTCCTTCCAAGATCTATAAATACCCCTGCGCTTCAAACCAAGGACTCTGCTTACGTTTTCAGTCCTTAAATTCAGTAAGTGAGGCCCGAGGACTTGGGGGATGAATGTGGAGGGTTTCTGAGCTATAATCTTCAGGAAGAGCAATCTGAGTGGGAGGCGCGAGGGGCCAGGGGCGGCTGCAAGCAGACTGACGAGGGGCTGGAGGACCACCCACCCCTTAAGCGGGGGGAGCGAGAGAGCCTAGGAGTGGAACCGAGGGAGAGGCTCTGATGTGGCTTTCTTACCCGTATTTTACCCACAGGGAAACGGAGCTTTGGCGTCCTTCAGTCGCCTAAGCTTGTGTCGCTAGAAAGTAGCATTTTAAGGATTCCAATTTCAGATTTTGTTCTCTAAAGCTTCCGGTGTATCTAGTAGAGAAACTGTTCTTTCTCTGACTACAGAAGACTCTTTCTGGAGGATGGCCTTAGCTCTCACCTCTCCCTGTCCACTTCTCTCTCGCCCGTGTCCTGGGAGAGTTCTAACCAAATGTTGAGTGCCCAGCCGGTGCACTGGGTGAAGGACATATTATGTTCTTTGGGTAAATCTAAATGGCCTTGAGTGTTTCCCCCTTGCTGACCCTTCCAATAAAAATATACTTGCAAAAATCATGATAATATGTGAATGTATACAGTGAAAATTATATTATATTCCATACAGGATAGCTTTCAAACACCATGAGATAAAATACTACAGTGCTTAGAACTAGAGGCTATTAACCTAATTAGTGTACTAAGCATGAAATATAAATGATCATACGATATTGCGAAAAAAATAATTGAAAATAATGGCTAACTACATTTCAGAATTATACAAATGATACAATTATTTTATCTTATAACTGTTAAGATGACAGGAATATTGTTAAGTAAATGGATTAAAAAGATGGGTTTTAGGGAATCCTATAATTTCGATATTACCTGCTAGAATTGGGCAGAAAGCTTTGAGTAGCGTTTAAATCGGCTACTTTGGGGCTGGCTAGGGAACGTCAAAGTTTGCCTTACGTTTGCATCGTGGTTTCTTTCGAGCACTTTCTCCTTCTGCTAGCTTAACAACAGCAGACTCAGGAGTTCCAGGGTGAGGTGAAGAAGCACAAATAAATACAGGGCAGACCAACTACCACTTACAGTGATCTTTACACAGTGTTCAAATTTAAGTGTTGGAAACAAAAAGAAAAAAAAGCTACAGAGTCACAGAATGGAGATGCTTTGTAAGAGCAGAAACCCTACATTTGCGGGGGGGTGGGGGGGGGCAGGTCATGTGTCGTTCAATGACCTAAAACAGTCATTCGTTGAGTAAGTGGCTGATAAGAAAGTTACAAAGGGCTCCTTCTGATACACAAATCTAAGCATGATCCTGGTGGCTTCCCACAACCAAGTAATAGAATTCAAACTCTATAGGAGGAAAACGGTGTCTGCCCCAGTCTCTGCCCCAATCTCTGCCCCGTGTGTTTGGCACATCGTTCAATCTCTGCCCCGTGTGTTTGGCACATCGTTCACCGATAAGCTGTGCCACACGGTATCAGGGCCCTGGGAGAGCCCTGAACAGCACACCCGCTATCCTCAATGTCTTCAGTCTCTGGTGGAGACTCCTCCTTGAAATCATCCGTGTTATTATTTTCTCTCCTTATTTCCACACTATGACTATTGTTGCACTTATGAAGTAGACGCTGCTAGAATTCCTTGGGTGTCTTAGACTGGGAGCTGGGTCTAACTCACCTCTGAAGACCCAGCAGTTCTCACGATCTGGCTGCAGATGGGGCACCACGAAGATCTTTGAAGGAAACAAAGCGCGGAAAGAAGGGAAGAGAGGAGTTCCCGTCGTGGCTCAATGGTTAACGAATCTGACTAGGGACCATGAGGCTGCGGGTTCGATCCCTGGCCTTGCTTGCTCAGTGGTTAAGGATCCGGCGTTGCCGTGAACTGTGGTGTAGGTTGCAGATGTGGCTCGGATCCCTCATTGCTGTGACTCTGGTGCAGGCCAGCGGCTAGAGTTCTGATTCGACCAATAGCCTGGGAACCTCCACATGCTGAGGGAGTGGCCCAAGAAAATGGCAGAAAGACAAAAAAAAAGAAGGGAAGAGAAAGTGTGAAGCTCAACTAGGACAGGATGCTGCCTTGCAGCTGAGGGTGCAAAGTGGCTATGCTGAAAAGACATGATTGCTAAACGCCCTCATCAGTGTCTGGAATTGAGTCTACATGAGACTAAAAAACTTGCTTTTTGGTGAAAAAATTAGAGTTAGCTGTTATTTGGCACTATGTGAACTGAAAGAAATGACAGTGTTATTAATTTTGTACTAATTTGTAATTTCCTTTGAAAATGTCAGGCCTGTAGAAAGGCTGCAAGAATAACACTGAGAATTCTTATATGTACAATTCTCTAAATATTAACATTTACCACTTTTTTTCTGAATCATGTAAGAGCAAATGCAGAGATTAAGCCCCTTTATCACTAAGGACTTCAGTTAGTATTTCCTAAAAATAAGAAATTATCTTTTTATAGTCGATTTACGAGGCTACCAATTTCTGCAGTACAGCAAAGTGACCCAGTCATGTGTATGTACATTCCCCGCCACTTTTTGCTTTTTAGGGCCACACCTATGGCATATGGAAGTTCCCAGGCTAGGGTCAAATGGGAGCTGCAGCTGCCAACCTATGCCACAGCCACAGCAACTCAGAATCAATTGAGCCACATCTGTGACCTACACCACCGCTCAGGGCAACACCAGATCCTTAACCCACTGAGCGAGGCCAGGGATCAAACCCGCATCCTCATGGACGGTAGTCAGGTTTGTAACCTGCTGAACCACAATGGGAACCCCTACATTCCTTTTCTTATATTATTTTCCATCATGGTCTATTCAGAGAGACGAGATACAGCCCCCTGTGCTGTACATCGCTTATCCAATCTAAATGTAATAGTTTGTATCTACGAACCCCAAACTCCCAGTCCATCGCACTCCCTCCCTCCTCCCCCTTGATAACTACAAGTCAGTTCTCCATGGCTATGAGTCTGTTTCTGTTCTGTAGATAGATCGTGTGTGGCATATTTTAGAGTCCACATGTAAGTGATATCATATGGTATCTGTCTTTCTCTTTCTGACTGACTTCACTTAGTATGAGAATCTCTGGTTGCATCCATGTTACTTCAAACATCTATAAGAAATCATCTTATATAACCTCAATGAAATTAACCAAGTCAAGAGTCTAACCCTGAGACGGCACTCCTATCTATAGACTTCTCGGATTTCACCAACTGTCTTATCTTTCATAGGTCGAAAATCCAGAGTCATATGCTTCATTCAAGTCATCCTGTATATAGCCATCTTTAATCTGGAACAGCGTTTTGAGTCTCTCTTTTTTTTGTATTTCATGATGCTGACTTTTTTTTTTTTTTTTTGTCTTTTCTAGGGCCGCATCTGCGGCACATGGAGGTTCCCTGGCTAGGGGTCTATCGGAGCTGTAGCCACCGGCCTACACCACAGCCATAGCAACTCGGGATCCGAGTCGCATCTGTGACCTACACCACAGCTCACGGCAACACCAGATCCTTAACCCAATGAGCAAGGGATCAAACCCGTAACCTCATGGTTCCTAGTCAGATTCGTTAACCACTGAGCCACGATGGGAACTCCTCCTGATGCTGACTTTTTTTTTTAAGAGCACAAGCCAATTATAGAATGTCGCTTATTTTGGGTTGGCCAAATGTTTCACACAAACAGGTGTTATGCTTTTGGCAGGGATGTTACAGGAGTGATGCTGAATTCTTCTCAGCAGTTGACATCAGGAAATGAAGACTAGATTTGTGCATTTGTTCATGGCAATGATTTGCTCATGGACTCTGATCATTTGTTTAAGGGGAGACTCGCACCTTTCTCATTTTCAGGTTCTTACTTTACCCTCTTACATGAGTAACTATTCTGTAGAGATACCATGAGATTATATAAATAATCCTCCTCAAACATTCACTCACTACTTTTAGAGTCTGTTAATGATCCTGCTCTGAATCCATCACTATGATGATGGTGCCAAATGTCAATTTTCTAATTTCATGCTTTTTTCCCACCTTTAATAGTTGCCTTTCTACTGTAAGGAAAAAGTTTTCTTTTTGCTTTTTTTGATTTTTAGGGCTGCGCCTGGGGCATATGGAAGTTCCCAGGCTGGGGGTCGATTCAGAGCTACGGCTATTGGCCTATACCACAGCCGCAGCAAATCAGGATCCGAGCCGCGTCTGCAACCTACACCGCCAGCTCCTGGCAAGGCCAGATCCTAACCCACTGAGCGAGGCCAGGGGTCGAACCTGCATCCTCATGGATCATACTTGGGTCGTTAACTGCTGAGCCACTAAGGGACCTCCAGGAAAAGCTTTTCTTTTTCACCCATTTGCTTATGTATTCATGTTAACACCATCTCCATGTATCCCTATTAGCATGAACTCATGGCTTTTTTTTTTTCCTATTCAATAGGTCACAAACTTTTACTCTCATTATTTCTTTTGTTTCCCAAATGGTCCCAAATTTGACTGGTGGGAAACCCTCAAGTTGGCTTCTGAGTCTCACTGGTTTTTAATGTGTTCAATTGGCTCTGTTTGCATCATGTATTTCATGTCACGCTTAGATCTCACAGTTCGTTTGTGGGATACGCTTTAAACACTTACCCTGGAAAGTTGTATTCTTCATGATGACATGTTATATAGAACAAACCCCAATACCAATTTATGACCATGATTTAACACAGTAACAGCAACTAATTTAGTCTTTTTTTTTTTTTAAAGTAAACTTGCATTTTACTTTTCCCTGACTACTCCTTTCTTGATGGCTTGCTTTGTAGATTCAGAAATGGCTCAATCACACACACACACAAAATTGAATTCCCTCAGCCTAGGGGAGGTGCAATAGAAAGTTGAAAAAAAATCACCTGAATCGTTACAGTAAACCTCTACTCCTTTCCGTCGATAACCGTGTTGCCAGCTTTCTGCTCTGGGGCTGAGAGTGTATGTGTGGGTGCAGGGCAGTGAGCGGCAGATGGCAGAGGGGCGGGAGGTGGTGTGACATAGGGCTGCCTGTCCAAGAGATCTTCAGAGTCTACACCACTAATATGTACAGAACAATTATTCAATTACCTTACTCTATCTATAAAAATATATTTGCCACTGGAGAAGCACTTACCAATAATATAGGACTTCAAGACTTCCACAGCTAATTTCAATTAAGACATGTAACACCTTAGGCACTGTCTATGGAAGAAATGATACCTTTCCTCGGTGACTACCTTTTTAAACACTAGAGCTCCGTGTGCAAACTATAGCAGATTCATGCATAAAGTGGCTGGCCATGGGTCCTCCAAAAGTCCTCCCGCTAGGACGCCCTGGTGAAGTGGCAAAGGTCTGTCTTTGCCAAGCTCGCTTCTCCAGCCAAGACTGCCAAGGCCACCATACTGAATTGAAGAAGGAGTTTCGGCAGGATGCAATCCCCTAAGTCATCATTTGGACACAACTGTGTGTTAATGTTGTCCAGTGAAATTAGCTTACATGGTGCCGTGTTAGTTTGCAGGCTCGATCCCTCCGCATGCTCCTATCTGCTTTCCCTGACCCGCAGAAGGCTTGCCACGTTGGCAGGAGCTCCGTTTCTGCGACTCTAAGAAGTTCAGAAAGTGGAAACCAGGAAGAAGACAGATAACAGAATCCTCCTGTTCTCTCAATTACAGCGCTGCCCCCAACTCCTGGCCTCTCATATACCGTTACAGTTGATCAAGCTTAAAAAGCGAACTCAGATTTTCAAGCAGAGCAGCCACTGGAGTACATTTATGGATCGTGTTCTCATTCCAATACCGTCCCCAAGGGAGAGAGTACATAGCGCAAGTAACGTATCCGCTGTTTCCCTTCAATATAAGTTTTGCATAAAACAGAAGTGCTCCAACTCTGCAAACAAAGTGAGCGCGCCTGTCATACACATGGCAACCAGAAGGTGGCAGAATCTTAACATTGACCAAGGGCTGTCAGCCGCACGGTTGCATCCAAGCAGATTTATTTGTGAAGATAACTGCTTCTCGAACTGGGGACTTTGTTTATGAGTTTGCGTCTGTCCACACCACATACCCTCAAACCCCTTCCTATGCTTGGTAACAGAATTCTTTGTTTTCACTTTCTCTTTACCCTCCACCCCTTTACAAATTAATCTTGTTTTGCTCTATGCTTTAGAGGTCTTGAATATTGCTCTGTGCTTATCTTCCTGTTAGAAGAATTGAGTTCTTGAAGTCTAAGTGGAGCTTCATGCTTCGAAACTTGCTTTTGTCTTATTGGTAACCAATTTCCAACACTTGAAAAAGATCTAAATTTCATATTCATTCATTAGAAGAGTTTCAGTCAAACGGTAATTAATCTTTTGGTCAATATTAGCAAAATGAATTGTTTACATGGAGTGAGGCACAGGTGTATAGCTTAAAAAGGCATTCTAAATTTCAGATGTGCTAAACATTGCCTTTATATCTCAGATTCCATTTTAAACAAGGGGGAGGTCCATGAAATTGACTAGTGTTTCTCATTAAGAGAAAAAAAGACATGCTTTTGTGTCTCATGAAACTGCTTTCATTACAATGCATCAAAAGCCTTAAGAGTAAAAACACAAGTATCTAACCAAGTAGGAGGCAATGTTTCATGGCAATTGCGAATACGGACAAACAGGCACCATTTCCATATTCAAAGAAGGACATTTCTTGAGTCACCCTTCGTTTGTGAATTAAGGACAACAACAAAAGCACATCTCCTTGGCAATGTATTCATCACTTCTTTCTTTGTTGTTCAAGTGGGACGTCCCCACGAAAGTAACCTCTTGTTTTTCAATATTCTTCTGTACCGCTAGCTCACCTTATGTATTCTTCCGCTGTTCTTCCACGCTCCACCCTCCCCACAGACAGGAATTTCTGTTTAAGGTCTTCCTTTAACTTGGCCTTCCAGGCATTCCCTCCTTCTGCCCCCACCATCTGGCAGCCTCCCTGTGCCTGCACCGTTTCCTCCCCTCTTCTTCCCAATGTGCCTGTCAGATGGCTGATGGGGAGGCGTGGCTCTCAACTGGGAAGCTTACTCAGCCCTGACATGACAGGCAGCAACGAAAATTAATTGAGCTGACCTGCCGTTTGGTTTTGTCGAGTCCCAATAGCAATACAGACACGAGAAACATGATAGGTTTTAATATTATATATTATTACATAATATTCTATATAATAGCAGCATAGATCCTGAAGCAAGGTGACCCGGTCACACATACATGTATACATTCTTTTTTCTCACATGATCCTGCTCCATCATAAGTGACTAGACATCATTCCCCGTGCTACACAGCAGGATCTCATTGCTTATCCATTCCAAAGGCAGTAGTTTGCATCTATGAACCCCAAATTCAAAGTCCAGCCCACTCCCCCCCCGGCTTGGCCACCACAAGTCTGTTCTCCATGTCCACGAGAACATCTCATCCAGCCTAGCCTTCCTGCAAAAAAAGTCACCAGTAAACCAGATTCTTGATAGATCTCTCCTCAGAGTGTAGAGAAAATAAGCATCCATGAAGCCAACTGGGTGAACTCTATAACTACAGCAGCTTTTTTTTATTGTTGGACATCCTTAAAAACCTATATTGTAAATATAAACAGGTCATGCCTCAGAGAGCCCCACAGTTTTATTGTATATGTCTGGACCTCAACCTGCCATGCATTAGAATTAATAATAGGATTTTCTACCTCCCCCAGTTCCATTTCTACTCCTGCCATAAAAAGAAGTCGAAGTTTAACCTCATACTGGCTCTCTGATATTTTCGTTCTCTCCTGGAGGTCCTGCGGTATCTCAGCATACGCCCCTTCCAGCAGAGATCAGAGAAGGGCAGGCTCGGGGGAGGCCATGTGGCCAAGAACCAGCGTGCTACACTGGGGCTTGACGGGACCTCAGGTACCCCAGGCTTAGATCTGATCTTTGTCTCAAAGGACAGAATTGGATCCTAAGAAGCCCTCTGAGGATGAGAGGCTAGTCCACAGAGGGCTGAGAACAGTTACTTCAACGTGGACATGTTTCAAGGACCTACCTTAATTGAGCTGAATTGTCACCCCATCCTGTGAATCATGGATGACAGCCCTTTTCTGCTCTAGGATAAGAGGTGAAGACTCTTTACTTCTATAAAGAAGCAAAGTGGGAGATCCCATTGTGGCTCAGGGGTAATGAATCCACCTAGTATCCATGAGGATGCAGTTTATTCCTGGGCCCACTCAGTGGGTTGGGAATCTAGTGTTGCCATGAGCTGTGGTGTAGGTCCCAGACGCAGCTCGGATCTGGCATTGCTGTGGCTGTGGCATAGGCCAGCAGCTATAGCTCTGATTTGATCCATAGCCTGGGAACTTCCATATGCCTCATGTAAGACCCCCCCAAAGAAAGAAAGAAAGAAGAAAAAAAAAAAAAGGAAGCAAAGCGGAGACAATTCCCTACTTGTCTCTGGCATAGCCTAGGGATCTTTAGGACTCAGCTAGTTTTCCGCCTCTCCAGCTGCATAACCCCAACAGATGCATACCCTCTACTAGAGGAAGGCTAACGTTTCAGGAGTCTCCTCCTGGGAGACAGTAGGTGCTCAATAACTTTAAAGCAGACAAATAAATTCTCAGGGTTTTGACATTAAACATGAAGGTGGAGTTGCATCCTGAAGCTTCCTTTCTGGTTCCCCTCTGCATTTCCCCATGTCTTATGGATCTTGGCCTTCTGTTTCCAGCGTCTACTTCAGAAGTCTCTTGTTCCCCATTTTGGGGGATTGAGGTGCCATATGGGACCCTAGCTCACCCAAAGGTCACCTGAGGTCACATATTGTTTCCTTAACAAAGCAAAACAGGTCAAACCAACTCATTTAAATTTCAGAACTGCAGAATATGGCCAACTCTGTAGAGGTAACATGAAGAAGGCAAAATAGATCTAGAAAGAAAAATTCAGAATGAAACAGAACTAGAAAAAAAAGTGAGATTCAGAAAACAGAAGGAGGTGGAGAGCATGGACTGTGACAATTCTGATGAAGAAAAGTGTGATTACTAGGTCTGTGATTTTTTTTTAATTTAAAAAATTTACTTATTTATTTTTCTGCCTTTTTTCAGTTCTATTGACGCATAACACTGTATTCGTTCGAGTGTACAACATGATGATGTGGATATATGTGTATATTGAGAAATGATCATCACGACAATATTTCGTTAACAACCCATCACCACCAGTGGTTTTATATTTTTAAGGGTTGCGTTTCAATATGTGCTTGAGTCTCCTCACTTGTAAATGTGTATCTGAACATCACTGTAGTGATTACAGAAATGATAGGTAAAATAGTTTAGATTGGAGAATGGCATATGATAAACCCTCACAAACGTTAGCTGTGTTTCTTCTTTTTCTTTCTTTTTTTTTTTTAGGGCCACACCCATGGCATATGGAAGTTCCCAGGTCAAAGTGGAGGAGCAGCTGCTGGCCTGCACCACAGCTCACAGCACTGCCGGATCCTTAACCCACTGAGCGGGGCCAGGGATCCAATCTGCATCCTCATGAATACTAGTCAGAATCGGTAAGGCTGAGCCACAAGAGGAACTCCAGCTGTTTTTTTGTTTTCCTATATGAGCAAATCAAGATTAAAAGATGTTGTAATCTTCACAAATTACTTTTTTAATAGGAAATTTAACTTTTAGATTTAATGGAATTGCAACAGAGATCCAGGTGGCATTTGAAGTTAGAGACAAACAAATAACATTATTGAATAAACCTGAGAATTTTTAAAAATGAGAAGCATTTTCAAAAAAGAAAAATGACTCCAAGAACGTTTTTATTTGCTATAAAGCAGGAACTTATGACAGCAGTAAAGGAAGAAATGACAGAAAAATCAGCACACTGCAATTTCAATGGCCCTATATAACTTCTTTCATGATAAGGAAGCATCACATACCAAATGATGCTTAAAAATAACGATTTGGAAATATCTTGGGTGCCTTTCGACTACTATATACCAAGCACTACATGAAGTGTCATTTCTCCCCACAAGGTTGTGGATAAAAACCCCAGCCTCCTGTTTTGCGGGGGAGGGGACAGCATCCCTGCCTGAAGAGCTCTCCCCCCAGGGAAGCCGACCTCCCCAGGGGCTTCTCCTTTGAAGGTAAATTCATTGTACTTGATCCCCAATGGGCACGGATAGTATGAAATGGATTGGAGAACTACATGTAAAACTGTAATCAGAACATGTTTGAATAAAATACAAGTGGCTCAGAAGAGAAACTCATGGACTTGGAGAACAGACTTGGGGTTGCCAAGGGGGAGGGGGAGGGAGTGGGATGGACTGGGAGTTTGGGGTTAATAGATGCAAACTGTTCCCTTTGGAGTGGAGAAGCCATGAGGTCCTGCTGTATAGCACTGGGAGCCATATCTGGTCACTTGTGATGGAACATGATGGAGGATAATGTGAGAAAAAGAATGTATAGATATGTGTGTATGACTGGGACACTTTGCTATACAGTAGAAAACTGACAAAACACTGTAAACCAACTATAATGGAAAAAATAAAAATCATGTAAAAAAACACAAGTGACTATTTATCTCGGGTATGTAGAGGGGCTTAAAAAAATCCTTTCCTGCCCTGGCCAGTTTAACTGCACTATTACTGATACGTAACCTATGTAAGTTTAAGATGTGCAATGTGATGATTTCATACCCATATGTGCTGGGGAATGATTAACACAGTAAAGTTTGGTAATATCTCCATCCCTTCACAGAGTTACTATTTTTATAAAAGGACTTTTAAGTATAAAAGGAAAGGAACGTGGGATGGACTGGGAGTTTGGGTTAGTGGATGCCAACTACCACATGGACAATGGATAAGCAATGAGGTCCTATTGAATAGTGGAGGGAACTATATTCAATCTCTTGGGATAGACCGTGATGGATGCTAATATAAGAAAAGGAATGTGGATATATGTATGACTGGGTCACTTAGCTGTACAGCAGAAATTGACACAACATTGTAAATCAACTATACTTTAATTAAAAATAAAAAATAATTTTAAAACGGAAGGAAAAGGAAGATTGATGGGCTATGCTGTTAAAAAATTAATTGACATATGTGGGAATGTCATAAAAAATGAAAAGGCCACTGATAAATTGGGAGAAATATCTTCAGCAAATATAATAGACACAGGAAACACCATGTGAAATGTACAGGAAGTATTTGAAATTATAAAAATTCTAAATGAACCAATGGATAAGTGGTCAATGGATATTAATAAGGACTGTTTCCTGTCTGTTTTTGTCTTTTTAGGACCGTGGGACTGCATATGGAGGTTCCCAGGCCAGGGGTCTAATCGGAGCTACAGCTGCTGGCCTATGCCACAGTCACAGCAACGCCAGATCTGAGCTGCGTCTGCGACCTACACCACAGCTCACAGCAAGACCGGATCCTTAACACACTGAGCGAGATCAGGAATCGAACCCACAACCTCATGGTTCCTAGTCGGATTCATTTCTGCTGCACCATGATGGGAACTCCTAATAAGGATTGTTAAAAATTAGAATTAACCCAGTGTGTAACAAAATATGAAAAATTTTCAGCCTCATTAATAATCAAATAAATACACATTAAAAGAATTTTCAACTCTCCAGTTATTAAAGATTTTTAAATTTCATAATCAGGTGAGAGAGTCAGGTGTTCTAATAATCAGCAGGCAAGGGGTTGACAGTAATGGAACTTTCTAAATGCAGTTTGACAATATATGTCATAAGATTTTCTTTAACATACCCAATTTTTGAGCAAGTAATTTTACTTTGAGAAATCTGCTCCAAGGAATGAGTTAAATTTTAAGGCAAAGATTTTCTTATACAGTGAAATTTAAACCAGATATACTTTCCAAATACACAAGGAGAAGACTACTTATTTTTTTTAACACATCCTTAGATGGGGAATAAAAATATTCTCAAATAATTTTGGAAAAAGATCATAAGATAAGGTTAAGTGAATATAGCAGGACTTAAAATTAAGTGTATAACAAGATTTCAATTATAAAATGTATAATTATAGAGAAAAGACAATTGAATGACTGATTTTTTTTTATACTTTATTTTCTGAAAAGTCTACAAAAACATGTCTTACCTTCACAGTCTAAAAAGGCATAATCTAGGGAGTTTCCATGGTGGCTCAGCAAGTTACAAACCCAACTAGTATCCCTGAGGATTCGGGTTTGATCCCTGGCCTCGATCAGTGGGTTAAGGATCTGGCATTGCCAAAGCCTGTGGTGTAGATCGAAAACGCAGCTCAGATCTGGTATTGCTGTGGCTGTGGTGTAGGCCAGCATCTGCAGCTCCGATTCGACCCCTAGCCTGGGAACTTGGTGCAGCCCTGAAAAAGCAAACAACAACAACAACAACAACAAAAAGCATAATCTGCATGGGAAAAGAATCTGAAAAAGAATGGATATTAGGCATTGGAAAAAAATAAAAAAGGCATTAATGGTTTGGGTGCACTTACTTTTTCTATTACTAATACCCTTCCATATGAAATGGTAAAAAGCAACAATAAAAAGTAAAGATGCAAAGGAAACCCTAAACAAAACGAAAAGACAACCCACAGAATGGGAGAAAATAATTTGCAAATGATGCCACTGACAAGGGATTAATCTCCAAAATTTATAAACACCTCCTACAGCTCAATGCCAAAAAAAAAAAAAACCAAACAACCCCATCAAAAAATGGACAGAAGATCTAAACAGACAATTCTCCAAAGAAGACATACAGATGGCCAAAAAACACATGAAAAGATGTTCAACATCACTCATTTTCAGAGAAATGCGAATCAAAACCACTAAAAGATACTACCTTACACCAGCCAGAATGGCCATCATCAAAAAGTCTACAAACAATAAGTGCTGGAGAGGGTGTGGAGAAAAAGGAATCCTATTACACTGTTGATGGGAATGTAAATTGGTGCAACCGCTGTGGAAAACAATATGGAGATGCCTCAGAAAACTAAAAATAGAACTCCCATTTGAGCCAGCAATCCCACTCCTGGCATCTATCCAGAGAAAACCACGACTTGAAAAGACACATATTCTCCAATGTTCATGGCAACGCTATATGCAATAGCCAAGGCGTGGAAACAACCTAGATGCCCATCAACAGAGGAGTGGATCAAGAAGATGTGGTACATACACAATGGAATATTACTTAGCCATTAAAAGGAATGAAATAACAGCATTTGCAACAACATGGATGGACCTAGAAATTATCATGCTAAGTGAAATCAGACAATGAGATACCAACATCAAATGACATGTGGAATCTAAAAAAAAGACAGAATGAACTTCTTTGCAGAACAGATACTGACTCGCAGACTTTGAAAAACTTAATGGTTTCCAAAGGAGAAAGGTTGGGGGGTGGGGGGATGCACTGAGGGTTTGGGATGGAAATGCTGTAAAATTTGGTTGTGATGATTGTTGTACACCTATAAATGTAACATAATTCATTAAGTAACTTAAAAAAAAGTAAAGATGATAAGACTATAATATTGGGATGATTGAGAAATTTCTAGGGATCATTTGCATGAAGACAGAAATGCATTTAATTATGAAGTGTGGGGGGGAGAAGAGCTAGGAAAGGAACAAAAAAAGGCGAAGAGGCAGCTTGCGATACTTAAACATTTCCACATAAGTAGTATTCCTGGGTCACCCCCCAAATTCACTGAGCCCCTAGGCTTCAGAAGCCATTTGGATGAAAAAGTGATTCGATCACCACTGTGCTCCCTTGTTATTTAAATCTTCACACCTTAAAACTGGAAGCTGAATTCTTGAGGAGATTTTTTTCCAGAGCAGCAGAATGGAAAGTCTGCTCTGGTCTGAAGCAGCCCTTACCAAAGCAATATCACCCTGAGGGCGAGATGCAGCAGAGTCCAGGGCTTCCGGGGCCAGAGGTCCCCACCTGTGTCAACATTAATTCCTCATCTCAGGTCTGACACTCAGAAGAGTGCTCTGTCCTGAAACCACTGACCTGAAAATTGTCCCCCGTGGAGCCCATGGGTCAGGTGCAATTCCGATGGCTTTGGGGCTTCCTGTGCCCGGCTTGATGACCTGCGGTTGGCTGGAGATTGGGGGGCGTAGTGGCCACTCCAAAGAGCAGAGCTTCTGCTCAGCTAGAGCGGTGCTTTGGTGTTGTAAGGTGAACTCGTTGTGGCCCCATCTCCTAATTGTTTGACATTTTTTACATTTATTTATTTTTTAATTTTTAATTTATTATTTTGTTGTTGTCTTTTTGTCTTTTCTTGAGCCGCTCCTGCAGCATATGGAGGTTCCCAGGCCATGGGTCTATCAGAGCTGTAGCCACAGGCCTACACCAGAGACATAGCAATGCAGGATCCAAGCTGGGTCTGCGACCCACACCACAGCTCCTGGCAATGCCAGATCCTCAACCCACTGAGCAAGGGCTGGGATCGAACCTGAAACCTCATGGTTCCTAGTCGGATTCATTAACCACTGCTCCACGATGGGAACTCCTGTCCGACTTTTCTTTTTTAAAAAAAGATAGAACTAGAAATCTGATTTTTAAAAAATAAGTCTCCCTATTCTTAAAATTGGCAATTAAAAGTACTGAAGAGCTGTGCTGGACAACTTGTCACGGACCAAACAGAACATGCCTGCTGGTCTCATCCAGCTCAAGGGCTGCAACTTGGGACTTCTGTTTTTCAGCATCAGGTGTCACAAAATGGTCTCTATCCTAAAAATAATGTGCCAGGCTGGGGAGGGAGTAGAGGTATAAGGATGAATAAAACAAGTTCTCTGCCTTAAGGAAGTTTTATGTCTGGTGTAGGAGATAGATGTTTAGGAAGGGAAGTCTAAACACCACAACAGTGTGGTGCTACTACAGGGAAGAGAACCAAGTCTGTGCACCTGACACAGCTGGTTTGGTCTGAGGGCAATCAAGGGGGAATCAATGGAGGAGGTGGCGCTGGATCTGGGTGTGTCTTAAGGTGCCCAAACAGAAGGGACCAGAGAAGGAGAGCCTGGTTTACTTCCTGAGGGAAAGCAGTCATTTGAACGGAACCACAAAGTCAAGCCTTATCTGATCAATGACACATTTCTTAGCAGAGGACAACAGTTCCATCCTATATAAATGAAAGCAGAAAGCAAGGGCATGGTGAACTAAAGATGTGGATAATGTTTAGGGGACAGAAAATAATGAGAGTGCATGAAAAACAAGTGTGAAAGGATGAGAAGCTCCAGGAAACAGGTGGCTACCTGAGAGGAAATTCAATCACATGAAATGTGAGCTCATAGTGACTTCCAGCTATGCCTGAAGACACTGGCTTTATCTGGATGGTTGATTCCTTGTGCAGAAGAGTGGACAATATGATAAATGAAGAGCGACTCAGACTCAACTGTTGACTTCTAGCACAGAGGAACAGGTGATCGAAATATTAACATCGATAGAGCTTTCTCCTAGGGTGGTGACTATAATTAGTGGCACGCTGCAAACTCTAAATGCTCAATACATGGGTTATAATGTTATCCTGTTTCCCACATTGAGCTATTTTGAGGACAAACTTTTCACTTAATGTCCTAATTAAGTAATCCCAATCAGATATTTGTGGCATTAATCCTTTGGTTGCTCTAGCAGTGCTCCAGAAGGCATATTATCCTTGACAGGGCTCACCCTGTGTGCTGCACGCTCAGTAGAGGGAAAAGAAGATGTATATGCATATCTGTGGTTACTCTCTTCTTCCATACAATTAGCTCATAATTATCCTTCAAAGCAAATACGATTACCCTTTTCATTCCACACATAATTCTTAGGTTGAATATTGCCAAGTTGGGACCTGATTCCATTTCAAGGCTTCCCTTGATGCTAATTTTAACCTGAATTCATTTGTATAAAAACATCTCTGAGACAAGAAAAGGACATGCAGCACGCTTTTTCCTGAATATCAACTCCTCAGAAGAGAAACATGCCCGTACCCAGGGATATCATACTGGTCAGGATAGGCTAAGTTATGTCGCAATAACAAATAATCCTACAACCTCAGTGGCTTAATATAACAAAAGTTTCCTTCTTACTCACATTTTCTGTGACAAAGACTCCATTCACTCATACTTCCCTGATCACAGCAGCAAGAGGAAAGGGAGGTGGTGGATTCTGCACTGTCTCTTAAATCTTCTGTCCAAGGCTCACCTAATCACTTTTATTTCATTGGCTAAAGCAAGTCATGCTGACCTAACTTCAAATGGGCAGAGAAGTGCAACCCTACAGTAAACCTAGAAGGAGAAAAGAGATGGAATATTTATGAACAGATCTAATGGCTATCATAGGCATAATCCCTGGTGAGAGAAGTTTCCTTTTTAGGTTACTGCAGAGCATAAGCCATCAGCTGCTAGGAGAGGAGATGGGTCATTTGATCCATGCCCCAAATCATCACTCAAGAGGGGGCAGGACTTGGGGGTACAAAAACAAAAAGATTATCCTTTTCCTCATGTCATTTGTCAACCAGTGGCAGGGAGGGAGAGGGTGATAGGCATAAATAATCAAAGTATTTTGTAATAATTGCTAGGATTGGATCATGGGAAAGGAGAAGGACTTGGAGATGTATAAGGGTATAAATGAGAGTAGTTGCTGATCAATAAATTATTGAGCATGAAAGAGAGCTAACTCTTGGATGTTTCTCAGGTTTCTGCTTTGACGAACTGGATATACACTGATATATTAATTAAGAAAATGATCGCAGGGTTAAGAACAACCTCGGGCAATAGTAAGGAGAATGTATGAATTCTGTTTGATCCAAGTTGTCCTTGAATACTGAGGATATTTAAGCTGAGATGTCCAGTAAATATTTAAACTTAGAAGTCTGGGCCAGAGAAAGCTTGCGTTTAGTTGAGCAACTACTTACTGAGTAACTACCCTATGATGTACTTTGCAAGGAGCTAAGGATACAAAGATCAATAAAACTAAGCCCTGAGGACTTCCATCTAGTGTGAGTAAAAGACACATGAACATATAATTGCCCTGCAAGATGGTACCTGTCACAAGAGATGTGTAGAGTGTACCGGGGGACCAGCAGAGAGGGCTTTCATCAAGTTTAAGAGAGTGATGGTGTTCATTATATAAGGGAGTCTTCTTGGAGGTGATGCTTGAACTGAGTGCAGAGAATTGGTTAGAATCACTCTGGGCATAGTTAAGCATGGTAGTACCCAGTTTCTATAGTTATAATTTCTCCATTCAGATCCTGGCCCTATTATTTCTCATGCAAGTCATTTAAATCTCTCTGTTGCCTGGTTTTCTAACTCTAAAATGAGGATGATAATAGTTCTACAATTCTTATATTTTAAACATAGTTCTGAGGATTCAATGCAACAATGGTACATATCAAGAGCAAGGTATAGCCCCAGACACATAATAAATGCTCAGTAAACATCATTATTATGTTTATTGTTTGCAGAGATGGGATGGCAAAAGGATATTACAGAAACATATAACAAAACAGATGTTCATGAAATCATAACAGCTGGGTTATTTTGATAGCTCTCAGCAGTTTAATATGGCTAGGGTTTCAAGTGTGAGGCAGGGAGTAGCAAGAAAGGAACAAAAAGAGGCTTCCATAGGGGAGACCACACACGGCCATCTCTGGTTTTAAGAAAAGGAGAGATGATGGTATTTCCGTAGTTAAGAAGTTTTTCTAGCAGCTGTTTGGAATTGTAGGGAGGAAGGAAGGAAGACGAGACACTTGAGGGGTATCTTGTAATTTCGCAGGTCAGAAAAGGATTAAGCCTGAATCAAGCAATAATCATGGGAACAGAGCAGAAAGAGTGGACTCAAGAAATACTTAGGAAGTAAAACCAGCAAACTTTGCAGTTAGATGTGGTCAGGATGAGGGATAATTTTCTCAGGCTTCTTCCTTGGGTACCAGGAAGATATTAGTGCCACCCACTGTGTTAGAACACAGGAGAAAAATCTGATTTTGACAGAGAGTGCTATAGTTGTGAAGCTTGTAGGTGAATCACTCAAATGGAGCTTGGGAGAAGTTGAGAGCTACGCATAAATAATGGGTGTGTCAATAGCAGATAGCCGCTAAGCAACATTAGGAGATCAGGTGATCTCCAGGAGCGTGTGCTAAAGGGGAAGAGTCCTAGAAATTGAAAGATAGGAAAAGGAAGAGGAATCCATATAGAAAACCTAAAGAAATGGCCGAAGATACTTTTAAAAATAGGGAAGTCCATTCATATGAGAAACTGAAGGAAGAGTCCTTCATTTATTCAAACAACAGATATATTAATAATTTTTCCTGCTTTTTTAGGGCTGCACTTGTGGCATATGGGCATTCCCAGGCTAGGGGTTGAATTGGAGCTGCCGCTGCTGGCCTACACCACAACCACAGCAACACGGAATCCAAGCCACATCTGCCACCTACACCACAGCTCACAGCAACACCAGATCCTTAACTCATTAAGCAGGGCCAGGGATCAAACCTGCATCTTCATGGATACTAGTCAGGTTGGTAATCTGCTGAGCCACAACAACAACTCCAGACAACAAATGTATTAAGCCTCACTCTGTCCAGAATTGTAGTTAATAGATGCATATTCAGAAAATGTATCCATAAAGCGGACTGAAAATGGTCCATTACTTTTAGCCACGAAAAGTTTCATGGGTGACCTCAATAGGAGCAATTTCTCTGAAGTGTTGAAAACAAAAGCTCGAAGGCAATGGTATAAAGAATGAATGAATGATAGATGGAGAGGAAGAAATAGTAAGAATGGATAAATAGTGCATAAGTTTACATATGAACATATGTAGTAAAAAGAGAAGAAAGCCAAGAATAGAAGTGAGGGGGAAATGGATGAAGAGAAGACAGTGTGGAAGACAAAGCAGGATTTTTATCAGATTTAGATTAAAAATGTGAAAGGGTTGCATAATGGAGGGAAAAGGGAAATGATTTTTTTTAATTAAGCCATAAAGTTTATTTCAGATGTTTTAAATTTTCTTTCTTTTTCTTTTTTTTCTTTTTTTACAATTTCTATTCTCTTCTGAAAAATATTGTCTTTCCATTAATTTCAAGAGTGTTTGCCCTTATGTCATGGAAGATACACAAAACAGGTATGTTTTACTTTCTGTGGTCCACACCTGGAATAGTTCCTAGGCATGTAAAATTAGTGACCAGGGAAAAATGTAAATACATAGCGAATGCAACTAACTTCACAAAACTATTTTGCTCTATTCACCATTCATCATTTTAACGGATCCCACATATCCTAACAGGAAATTTCTAAAATTTATTTTGCCTTTTCTGTGTTTCACAGGCAAAACTAATAATTTAACTGACAGAAGAAGGTAGATCTTCGATACTGGAGTATAACTAGAAAAATGAAGAAGGATCAGCTAAGACCAGTGGCCTTAGTGTCTCCATTTATAAAAAACCCAGATTTAACCAGATGATTTTGAAGTAGCCTTCAAGCTCTCTAGGACTACTAGTGTGTGAAAATTTTACAAGGGGGTGAGTGGATCTGCAGCTACTTTCCCATGGACATTAGGTAGATGCTCATTAAATCAGCTTGATGATCGAGTTCCTGTCGTGGCTCAGTGGTCAACGAACCTGGATAGTATCCATGAGGATGTGGGTTTGATCCCTGGCCCTGCTCAGTGGGTTAAGGATCCGGCATTGCCGTGAGCTGTGGTGTAGGTTGCAGATGCAGCTCGGATCCAGTGTTGCTGTGGTTGTGGTGTAAACCAGCAACTACAGCTCTTATTCAACCCTTAGCCTGGAAACTTCCATGTGCTATTAATATGTCATTAACAAAAGGATTATTGACTGTGTCAGGTCTGGAAATCCACAGATAAAACTATACTGCCTCAAGTGTGAACCTGGGGCTCTCTGAGTGGGGTCCCCAGACCAATAGCAAGCTTCAGAGCAAATGCTTGGGCCTCACAGCAGACCAGCTGAATCAGAAACTCTAAAGGATACAGCCCAGAAGTTGATTATAACCCCTCCAGGGGTATGCCCGTTCAGATGCATGCTGGTATTTGAGATATTGCTCTGAGTCAAACCATTAAAAGTATACATAGGAGAAAGGGTTGCCTGGTATCTTTGAATCTCATGAACATGAGTACAGACAAAGTTGGGAAGATCTTCCCAGGCAGAGGAAATAAGAAGAGAAGGTGAAAAAAACCAGACTGAGCCCAAGACTCACATGGCTAGGTGGGCCTGGGTAGCAGTCATACTCTTAGGCATCCTTTGTCTTCTTGGCTCCATGACACCAACACAGGACGCTGTTGATGAAGAGGACTGAACAACAGAACAGGGTAGACAGAAGAGTGAAAAATAGGGCCCATAAATCGGCAGCCTCTAGGAAAAAAATTGTGCTTGGCGGATGCAATGTATTTGACTGGCACAGTATTAGAAAAACAAGCTTGAGCCAACATTTATTGATGAATACTTTTGACTTAATTTTTTTTTTTTTTTACTTTTGGGTTTTCTTCAAGACATGGACAATTCTACCCGCAATTCACCCGCATTTCTGCACACCAACAATTTGCTGATGCTGGTAACAGCTACTTCTTTCGGGCCGTCACATCTTTTCCATTTCTTCCCAGTCCCCAACGTGCCCTTTCACATCCCCAGGAATCATTGGCCTTGGACGACTCTTCAGAAAGACATCCTCTGCACGTTTCAATCAAAGCTGAGATAATGCGAGAAAACCCAGGAAGGCTGCCTCTTTCAAAACAAGTTAGGAGAGCATATCTGAAAGGGGGAGGAGGAGAGTATTTGTATATGTTTGGTGATAATTGCAAAGAAATGTATAAACAAAATTTAGGCGGGGATAAATTAGGAGTTTGGGATTAACAGAGGCACTCCTATGTATAAAATAAACAACAAGGACCTACTGTATAGCACGGGGAACTATACTCAATATCTTGTAACAACCTGTAATGAAAAAGAATCTGAAAAAGAATGCATATATGTGTGCGTATGTGTGTGCGTGTGTGTGTGTGACTGAATCACTTTGCTGTGCAGCTGAAACTAACAACATTGTAAATCAACTGTACTTCCACAACATTTTTTTAATTTTTGTCTTTTTACGGCTGCACCTGTGGAATATGGAAATTCCCAGGCTAGGGGTAGAATTGGAGCCTTGTCTGCAACCTACACCACAGTTCAGGGCAATGCTGGATCCTTAACCCATTAAGCGAGGCCAGGGATGGAACCTGCATCCTCATGGATACTAGTCAGGTTTGTAAGCTACTGAGGCACAAGGGGAACTCCTAATTTTTTTTTTTAATTTAATGGAAGTAAAAATGAAAAAGTGATCAACTCTGTCTTGGTAAGACTTCACAAATGAGACCTGTTTCTTTACAAACAGAAAAGGGTATTAAAGAATGAATAGGAGTTTTCTAGATGAACATTAACCCCTTTGACAGTCGTCTTTCCATCAAAGGTGGGGTTTGAGGCGATTTATTATTTTGGAAGTCTGCTCCTTTTTTTTTTTGGTAATTAAAATAAATGGATAATCTCTCATCATGGGGCCACATAACACATGGCCACGGTGTTTAAGGCTATGTTTTAATTACCCTGGCCCGGGGGCCTCCTGGAGCCCAGGGATACCTGGAAGTCCTTTTTAATAAGGAGTTAATGCTCAAGGCTCAGTGCAAAGCCATAGCCACGCTCATCTGGAAATGAGGAGTGGAGATACATTCCATAAATCAAAAGCCTGAGGAAAAATAGTTAACCCAATATGTTCTGAGCTTCTCCATGCTTCCTTGAGGGGCTTCATTATGAGTGAAGACTTTGCTAGGTCACTGAAATATTTAAAGCGGGAAGAGAGAAGCATGAGAATCTTGCGTGCATCACACCAGTGCATTCTGGAGAAAGGCTCAGGCAAGGTAGCCTTCCTGCAGCATCCTGGCTGGCTGGCCCGCCCCCCGAACCAAAGCGCAGGTAGCAGACACCCGCGCCATTAGCTAATGGGGACAGTCCTCCGGTTCCAGCAGTGGCTGACGTCCCCAGGTGGGGACGGCGGCAGTTCAGATCTGGATGGAGACCAGTTTTTCACGGGGCGGGGTGAGGAGGGGGGCAGTGACGGGGCCCATGTCCTCGGCCAGGCACAGTCCAGGTGAGTTAGTGTGCCCCTGTGCCAGCGACGCACTCCCAGTGCCCCTCGGCACGGTCTGTGTGTGTGTTTGTCGTCGAGTGCTTTGCGACCAGACAGGGAGAGTG